>NC_059472.1:9991435-10292886 GCF_018139145.2 Gymnogyps californianus
GCAACATTTCTTGTGTAATGTAAAAGCACATGGTTTGCTGCTGGATGAAGGGGGCTCGGTGCTTTTCCTAATGCAACATTGCCAGCAGGGACACTGATCTTAAAAGTAAACCTCCTTGACTGCTCATTTAGGAAGGAGTGGACTAGTAATAAAATTGGCAGGGACCTCCAAGCACACGTTAAAATTGAAAGCCAGTGCGCAAAGAGATATGTTTTGTAGCGCAGCAAGAAGTCTCTAAACCAGTTAATTACTGAAGTTTTGCAAGAAAAATAGTGTTTATGGCTTATCGTAAGTTGTGTCAGTGTTTATGAAATCCTTTTGGTTGGTGTTTTCTACTCTTTTTCTCTAATGTTTGCTAAGTTTTAGCATATGTTGCTGTAAATCCAGATAGAGTCACAGTGTGAATGGGGAACTTTGTTTAAGCATGTCACAGTATTTCTCTGGCATCCAGTTTCTGGTAGCTACTGAGAGGTCTGGGACTGCTGAGCGCACAGCGCTGGCCATGCTCTAAAGGGAAAGTAAATTAGTTTCATGCGAATATATTAAGTCTTTTTTTTCAAGGATGTAAAGCCTCAGGGTGACTGAAGGGTGAAGAACGACAAAATTGGGACCTGCGATTTCTTTCTCCAAATGTTTTAATTATTCTATTGAAGTCTTCTCCAAATCCAATAAGTAGCGTGGTGAAAATTAAAGAACTGATCTTTGTTACAAATACTGGAAAAAAAATTCCTAACTATTTATAATGATAAGGCTTGCCATTGAAACATGAAAAATAACAGCGCTTGGGGCCTCGTAGGTTAATGATAACTCTTTCTCAAGCATTTCGTCCACAATCTCAATTATAATTTCATGTGCTTTATCTTTCACATACAGGGCTAAACCTTTTTAATCTTTAATGAACTGTTTTGTCTTAATTCAGTCGTTATAGAGTTCTTTGTGGAAGAAGTGAGAATTTTGTTATCAGCTCTAGGACTACAGAAAGTTACATCCTGGGGATACGGAGCAAGTGAGCAGAAAGCTCAGCTGCTGTGGGTATATCAAGGGTGGATGTGGTGGAGGGTTTTTTTCCAGTTTAAAAGCAAGCATCTTCACATCTGTATTGAGTAAGGCCACTGGCTTTTTTTCTCAGGTGATGGTGGATTTTTTGCAGCTGCTGTGCCCTTTCAGGAATCTTTATCCCCTTTTTAGCTTCGATAATTCTGCTGGCCTGAGTTTGAAGTTTTCTCTCTACCCTGTTTCTGCTGAAATGTTTCTGTACGGTTTGTTTTTGTCAGCTTCGTTATTCTACCTACCATGCTGTCCCTGTTCTCCCTTTTACCGAGACTGACAATAACATCTTTCTGTAGAGCTTTTCAACAGAAACTTCTCATCAAATGAAACTTTTCACAATAAGCAAAACCTTTTTTCAACTTACTTTTAACTAGAAAAACAGAAAAGTATAAAACTTTTTTGTGGTTCTGTATGGAAATTGTTGGAGCTGTTTTATAAACTGATAGTTTTCCATTGAATATACCAATGAATTCTTTTTTCCCCCTTTGAAATTCTTCTAGACAGAAAACCAATTTTGCAGCAAGCACTTGCTCTTCTGCTTACAGCCTATTGAAGGTAGCTGGAGGACGCTGGTCTTTTTAATTATTGCTTTATCCCCTCTCACCTTGACCTAACTGTGCCCTGGCAGGGAATGTTTGCCTACCTCTAACTGATTTACAGCAGATGTTAGTGGTAATAAATTATATCCCACTTCCCCCAGCTCTTTTTTTTTCTAGAGCTGCTTGAATGTTTTCAAATGAAAAGTCTCTCAATCTTAAAAGGCATTTTTTTCACAATGCATATTTTGAGGGTTTATGAATATTTTCTCTTTTTTCCAGTTATACGGAAAAGCAAAGGCTGTGCTTTAGTCTCTTCCTCTATTTTTGCTTTCCTTTTGCTACTCGAAAGAGTGGCACTTAAGGGAAAATACACGAAAAGGGAAGGTGAAAAAAAACGTGACAACAGAAGAACTTCTGCGGAAAAAAGTGAATAACTGAAATAGCTCACTGGCAAAGCACATGGAACAAGAAGGAAAAAAAAAGTCCAACGCTGACATGTTTTAATTTTCCCCTGTTTTTCCACCAGTTCCCTCCTGACATCATCAAGCAACCATTTGGTACTTGTTTCATGAAGCACGTGCTAGGCAAGGGGAATGACTTCATGCCTCTAAAGCCAAGCCTTTGTTCTACCAGCTATTTGCACAGATGCTGCCACCAGCGCTCCAGCCACGCTCCTAGGCACCGATCTCCATCACCGGCCTCGCACATCCTAAAACGTAGTAGGAGAATGACTGGGAACGTGAGGACCCAACCTGAAAGAGGTTTCCTGACTCAGAACTCGGCTGGAGACCAGAGGAGATTTCCTGAGGCAGGGATGCCCCAAAAGCCCTGTTTTCCACCCCAGCTCTGCTGCCAGGCTCCCACCGGCGTCGCTTGGCCAACACAACCTATATCTCAGTAGACCAGGCATGATGTCCAAGCCTAGCCACTTCCAGGGAATGTTGTAACCGATGCTGGTTTGCCAGAGCTTCTGTCTTTGAAATAATAAGCAGAAACACACCGTAAGCAGTAGAAGGTGCTGAAGGAATCCTTTTCCTATAGTGCTCCTACTTTGTTCCTACTGGGTACCTTAATATAATGATATAGGTTAATATCGCATGTGGGACTTTTTACATTAAGGCTATTTCAGATGAGCTAATTGCCAATGCCTTAAGCAAGGGCACCAGTCACTGGATATTACCTGTGTGTCTAATCACTTCCACCAGCAAATGGCAAAAAGTGAAATTCAAAGTACTAATTTTTATCATTTTTTTATCACTATGAAGTCGTAGGAGAACCAGAAAATTTGAAGACACGACATTTTCTTTCCAACATGCTTTAGGCAGGACTGTCCCAAAAAGTCAATTTTAAGAGAGAAGAAGCATCTTTGGAAGCAGGCCCTTGCCTTAGGAGTCAGTAACCCCTGAAAAGCGGTGAAGCCTGCAATTGTCCTCCTACAGAAAACACAGTGAAGTCCCCACCCTGCAAACATGCAGGGGCTTAATTGTGTGTGTGTGTGCTCATAGTCCTATGGATTTAAATTGGACAGCTCTCACATAAACTTTACTTTATTAATTACATCTGTGGGAGCGGGGGTCAGCTCTACGAAATATTATTGCTTCTTCTGTCTTTTGTAGCTAAGAGTTTTACATTAATAGTTTAACTAAGGTAGATCATATAAAAGAAATCAATTAAGAAGCCTCAAAGAAAAAAACCAAGTGATGTTTTTAATGATGGGGAGTGAACCACAAGACACAAAGAGCAAAGCCTGTGTTCCAGAAACAAGCAACCAAGCAAGCTTCACCTTACTTTTCCTAAGGACTGCAGAGTTTGATCCTCAATTCCTTGACAAAATGGCATAAAGGGAATTTTTAAACTCCCCCTGTTCCTTTAAGAACGCTCTCCCTCTAATTGCTAAGGTGCACCCCCAACCCTGCTGCACCAGCCCTGGAGTAAATGATCACTGGTACCCTGCAAGTATCTCACAGACAGCCATATAAATCTTGTGTTACAGCAAAAGAGAGGGGAAAAAACAGGTAAAACTAATTCAGGACTACCAGGTAGCCATGGTTGGTGGCACACAGGTGTTCAGGCAGGTTGCCCTTCTCTTGCAGGGCTCAGGGTGCAATATCATCTCCTTCTCAGAGGAGGAAAATCATACACGTTTTAACTAAAGCACCACTATGTAGACATAAAGTGGGGAAAATATCCTCGCCAGAGCAGCGAGGGAAGGGGAAGGCAGGGTTGAACGCAGGGCTGCTGCTCAGACTTCCGAGCGCTCAGACTTTGGAGCCCCCCAGGCAGCTTGTGTTTCCAGGCGTTGCAGATCTGATTTCAGCCTCAGCCATGGGCAGGCTAAGGGTTAACGGGAGACGCAGCACGTTAACTGTATCTGTGGAGATTATGGCATGTTTATCCAGTGTTCAGATTTCCTGTCTGAGTGTTTGGATTTCCTGAAATCCCTGCTATCAGCCCAAGTGCTGTCCACTGAGCAGACCTTTTTCTCTCTCTCTCTTCCCCCCCCCCCCCCCTCTTTTTTTTTTACTTTGCTCACATGGTAGGTTTTCCTTCCTGCTCTCTTTCCAGTTGTAGTGCCTGTGTCTCCTCACCGGTCAGGACATTTATGGATGCAGATCAACACTCTTAGACTCCAGAACTCTGGGGATTGCCGTACATTGGATTTCCTTTTTTATTATTAATATTTTATTTCACTTTATCTTTTTGTGGCAAGAAAACCTGAAGAAACATGCTCTTTTTCAGCTGCCCATGGGAGAACATGTTTTAGTCTGAGATGGAATAATGGCCTTAGGTTTGAGGACCAAACCTGGAATGGGAATTCAGACTGCACGCGTCCTGGTGAGTTACAGCGCGTTGGGGCTGAGCGTGGTTGGTAACGAGCAGCTCTGAGACAGGGACAAAGGCTGAGCGCGTCCGTTCAGTGTGGCTGCTGAGCAAACTGCAAAAAGCAGATGGGTGAAGCTGAAGTTAGAACTTTTTCCAAAAAAAACAACTGAAGTCCATTTTTAATTCCTAAAAATACACACTGCTCTACAGCCCAGATAACGTCTAGGTAAACTTTACTGTAGCAAAATGTACAAGGCCAGATTCTGCGAGTCCTTACTCGTGTAAGTAACTTTTACTCATGTAAACAAACTCAGTGACTTTAAAAAGAGCTCATGTAAGAAAAGACTTGCAGAATGGGGCCCACACTGAGTAAATTGCAACGTCTCAATCTCAGCAAAAATTAATCTTAAAAGAAAAATGAGAATTTTCTGAGTGCCTTTGCATGTTTCCTTGGCCTTTTATGTTTTAGTGTTGATCTAGATTTAAGTTTTAAGGAGAATCCATGTGCCAACTATTTCTCCTATTGTCTCTTAAATAAGTTTGCAGTAGGAATGACAACGTATTTCAGGCAGCAATGTTCCGGGAGGCCAGAAAGGGGCTTTCTGTTGTTGGAGGGAAAATGCTGAGTGCTGTGCTGCTCTGAATGAACTGGAAAGCTGCATTCAGACATGAGGCTTAGCTAAGGTTTTAGCTTCATTTTTGGACATGAGAGTCCATGACGGCATTATTAGCCTCAGGTGGTTTTAGTTAAACCACGGTGACAAATGCAATGAGTTGACCAGTCTCAAAATCAGTGACTCAGCATTTGAAAAGAAAAAGTCTTCTTTTCAGACCTCTCTGAAGCAGATTTCATTGCTGGCACCCATGGAAGTGGTGTTGGAATAAGATGTGGAAGATAAAGCATCACCACTGTTGCAACTTTTGTTCTGTCTCATAGCTGGAGGCTGTGGTTGCGCTGAACATTCCTGAGCTGCTCCTTGGAGCTGCTCCAGGGATTCGATTCTCTAATTTTAGGGGAAAAAGCTTGATTCAGAAATTGCTTAGATGTTAGGAAACATCTATAGGAAAAACAGCTTTCTACAGTAATTTTACTTTAGCCCTGATTTTCCTTAGACTACTGACTATGTCCTGAGTTCTAGCGTATAACACCGCACATCAATCAAGAGACTTTAACATTTAAATTCTTGGAGTTTAGCAGGACAGAATACTTTCTTTTTTTATACCAATAAAGGGAAAGAGCCATTTTCCAAATTCTTTGCAGAGCTTCCAAATCCGAAGTTTTAAACTAATTGCCTGGTGTGCCGGCTTTCCGCACAACCCTTTCAATGTGATCCTGCTGCTCTTCTTTAAGGTTTTCTCTGGTATCAGTGGAAGGTTTATGTGAGACTAGCCAGACCAAACTCATGTCTTTTCTGCCTGCAAGCCTTCAGGAATTCAGTTTTAATTATTAACATAGGGCAACACTGAAACTGATGGCATTTTATGCTTTGAAATGTCAGTTCTTGCTGTGTCGTAGGTTTGTACTCTCATTGTAGGGGATTGACCCTCAAAAAATGAAAGGGAGGACAAGGAACCCCTCACCCGAGTTAGACTGGACCGTGGTGCCTTGCCTTGCGGTTAACATGCAATTTGGTGATCTGTGGTCATGGATGCGATTAAACTGGCTATGGCAGAAATGTGCTCCTCTCCAAGCTGGCAGAAGAGTCAAAATGTCACCAACGATCAGTGAACCGCAGAAAATACAGAGTACATATGAGGACTCGGGAAATACAAAGACTTGTCTAGGTCCACCCAAATCTCCTAGCTTTCGAAGTTTTGTTGCTTTCCAATGAGCAGGATGCTTGGGACTGGGTCGGTTGTGGGTTTTTTCCCCCCTTTTTTGCAGGACTGTCAGAACTTTCTGGTTTCAGTCAGGTTGGAAATGCTGTGGGAATAGTTTTTCTGGTGGTATTTTGGTATTTCCTCTTCTGCTCACACCCAGACCAGGAAGTGCAGAAGCACAACCTTCAGCTCATTGTGTACGTGTTTCTTTTTATAAACCTGAATTCTCTTCCCTCCCCCCTCTTTTTTTTTTTTTTTTTTTTTTTTTTGTCCTGATAGCCCTCACATAGGATTAAGGTTCTGTTTGGTTTAGACTGTGGAAATTTTTTATCTCTCTTCCTATAACTATATCAAGCACTAAATAGTTCCTTAATAAGTGATTATCACATTAGTTTTGAATTATCTAAGTGCAATATTCCCAACTCAGCTACCCACGGCCAATAATGTTAATGTGCCAATATCCCCCAGTAGCTGTTTCTGCTGGCATTTACTCCTGTACCTTCAGCAGTGTGAGGACTAACTGACCACTAAGACCTATCATCTACTCAGTTGCCCATGAAGAAATTCCGCAAAAGGTCATTTTTTTTGGTAACCAACTGCACCATTAAACTCTCTAAGATTAGACACTTCATGCTTTAATGGTCTTTCCCTCCCTCTTTTTCCCTTTCTGCATCAGTGAGGAGGTTCAACTCATGCGCCCTCACTCCGTGTGTCCAACTCATTCACCATCACGACTGCCAGTCCTCCTGCCTTTCTTGCTGTTGTTGGCAAGTATGGATAAACAGTTTTGACAAGCGGAGTCCTGCAGAGCTAACTTCATACGCACAGTGATGTTTCTCTGCTCAGATAATAAATGGACCAGAGGAACTAAACCACTGTCACTGAAACTGTTCCCCACATCCAAAGCTTTTTAAACCTCTCCTTTTCGTGCTGTTTCCCACAAAAAGCAAAGAATGCAATTTCGTTTCTTACCTGAGCACAGTGGATACATTTGCATTGCAGCTTTTCCCTGAAGACTCTTCTAGCCACCTTGTAGAGTCTTTAATCTGCCATTTTATAAATGAAAATAAACTTAAGATGGATCTTAAAGTTGGCCCATGGCAAAATAATTATCTATATTTCCTCTTGGGTCCACTCTCTTGAGCACTACATGAACAGCTATGCCAATCGTGTTTGGAAACTGTTCCCATGTAGGATAGGGTTTGTAAGACAATTTGTTACTCAGTGGCTTCATAGTCCTCAAAAATACAAGGAAATGCAAGCAAAGGGAAGTTAATTTCACTAAAAGACTCTGTAATTTAAGAAGGTTTAAGTAGAGACAATGGAATTACTGAGGGTTTTTGAGCTCTGTGCTTGTTTTGGGGTGTTTGTTTTTTCGTTGCTGTTGGCTCTAAGTCTCTCTCTGGGGCTTTGGGGAACTGCAGGGCTTCAGAGAGAGGGCACAAGGTGGGGGAGGGAACGACAGTACGGTTCATTATTATTTCAGACACTGATTAGCAGCAGGGCTCGGCCTGGACCACGTAGCGCTCTCCTCCCATGTGGTACCCACAAGCCAAGCTCCATCCATGCTGAACAGGGTGTGATGTGAGACTCCTCGCTCGGTCCTGCCTGAAACTCAAAGCCGGGTTTAGCCCCCCTGAGAGGCAGTGATGTTTTTCGTGTATCCTCCTCTATCTTGGCTGGAGTTAACAAAATCCATCTGCCTCTGTGAGTCAGCAGAAAAGTATTCGGCTTTTATAAGAGTTAAGGGACATGGGATAGGGCAATGTCAAAGTGCAGAAGTCTTCCCCTGGCTCGGCGTTTGCACGGCACGCACGGAGAGGAGGTCGTGTTTTCAGTTCCCATTCACCAGACGAGCTGATTTACACCAGTGGAGGACTTGGCCCGTGGCATACATGGCCACGGCTGTCGAACAAGGCTCCTTTCATCAGCAGTAAACGCGAACAAATGTGCAAACGGCAACAACCAGCACGCACCGCGACGCGGCGGCTGCTAGCAGTTTGGAAAAGTCGAAAGAAATCTCTATTTTCTTCTCATCAAAAGCAAAATGAGGAAGCCTCCCCCCTCCCCTTCCGCCTCCACCACTACCACCCTGGCTCGAGCAAGTTGATCTGTAGGTATTTGTGTGGGGGTTTGTTCTCAGTGGTTAACCACATAACAATTTGAAGCATGTGGCTAACTCAAAAGAAACTGCCTTTAAACGTTTGCAGACTGTAATTGCGTTAGGGAGAGCAGAGCCCTGGCCAGGGGCTGCTGGCTGCCCCGGGGGCTGCGGCAGGAAGCCCTGAACATCCCACAGCAAGGTCCCGCGAAGAGGGAAAAAAAACGATTTTCTCTCTGTGAGCTTCTCTTCTTGCCGATGCTCTGCAGCCAGGGCCAGATGTTCCCCACCTCCTCTTTCGTGTCTTTATTTGGTGTGTCAGGGCAAAATACCCGGCAGGAAACAAAACGGAGAGAAAAGGGGTGGCGATGAGGGGGAGGGTGTTTCGGCATGCAGCTTTCATAAATAAAGCCGGAGGAAAAATAACAAACAAATTGGAGAAGCTTTGCCGCGAAGCTGAGCGTGCCTGAGACTGTTGGGCGATCCCCGGGGGGAAGCAGTGAAAGGCGGGCGGCACGGGGGTGGAGAGCCAGGCTTCAGGGGAGCACGGCAAGGAGCAACCCTGCTCGGGGTGGTGAAACGCCCCATTTGAGCTCTTCCATCCCTCAAACCTGAATTTGTTGGGCAGGGAGGAAAGGCTGGAGGGAGGATACGTGCGAATAAGACATGAGCAGTTGTGCTTGTGGGGGTAAAGATCCCAACACCCGCATGGTGCTACAGCGCTCGTTATCACAGAGCCGTGGGGGTAAAGATCCCAACACCCACATGGTGCTACAGCGCTCATTATCACAGAGCCGTGGGGGTATACTAACATCCAGTTTTAAAGAATTTTGGGCTTAAAGAAACCAATAAAACTGAAGATTGCAACATTTCCCCGTGGGAGGAGATATCTGTGAGACATTCTGCACGTGGTTTGTGACTCCCAAAGGTCATGGGCCTTTAATTTCCATCCATTTCCAGTGCATCCTCAGTCCGTGATTAGGAGAGCCTCTCCTTGACTACAAACAGACGTACTCCTAAGTGTTCATTGTGCAAATAAAATAGTGCAATTAATCTTCTTCACCCAACTGCAAGCCTCGTTTGTAATTCAGCAGGTAAAAATACCGTATCTGTACAATCACCAGAATGGCCCCGATCTAGGAAAGCAAATGACTTTCAGAGTGTGGCCTTAAGGTTGAAAATTCAACCTGCTTTGGAGAAAGGGCAGATAAGGCCTTGCCAAGTCTTCTCTCTCGGTTACAGCAGCTGGAGCTGTGGCCTTCTGGCATGGGGATGGAGTGGGATTGCAGCTAGAAACCGATCTGTGCCCCAGGGTCCTGGGAGGATCTGCAGCCACATGCATTTCTCCATATCTATTCTCCAGTCTGGGGAGAAAAGAAATCAGCTTTTAGTTAGTGGCTGAATGACAGCCCTGGGATTGCCACCTTCTGGCACTGAATTACGATGTGACCACAGGCAAGTCACTGCATGGCACTACCCAGATCAGCAGCAGGAGAAGCGTGGCTGGCTCCCTCTTTCTTCTTGTTTATCCCTGGAGTAGCCAGAAAGGAGCATGTAAGTGGGAAATACAGGGCACACGGTTGATGTGCTCCTCAAAATTACTGGGGCAAGAAGAGGGAGATGTCTCCTGCCAAGGCTGGTGCAGCTGCATGCCCTTTTTATAGCAGTTGGCCAAATCCATAGCAAGTAATTTTGTTCTGGCCAGAACTGCCAGCCAGAGAGGCAGCAGGATGTTTCAGGTACTAGGACAAGCCTTATGGTATCTAAATTCAGCATAACACCAAGCCTGTAGCATAATACTATGGTTCTATAGAAGAACATAAAAACATCTGAGCCAACTCTTCAGTTGGCCAGCTCTTCACTCCTGTCTCCAGCAGTGGCTGACATATGTGTAAGATGCAAGAGTTGAACAGGGAGGACATGTAGCGGTATTTTCCCAGATTATGGTCCCAGCTTTCCAGGATCTCAGCTGGAGGACTTTCTGAGTTAGAGCTTATACTTAGGATGTACTTGTCCTGCAGATATTTGCAACATGGATTTGTAGGCTTTTTTCTACTTAAACTAATAGACATTTTAAGCATCCATTAAAAAAAGTCTTATATGGGTACAACAAATTGGTAGACAAAAATGGGTAGACAAATTCATGGAAGAAATTTTGTCCTGAATTTACAGCTATTAAATCATTACTGACAGTGAGGGTCCAATCCTAGTCTCCTACCTGATGTATAGTAGTGTTGCAAACTGAATTTAGTGGAAATATTCCAGATTTATTTGTGGGTAAATAAAATCTATGCCGGCACCATGGAACTCATACGTTTATTTTATCTAATTTAGTGTCGAACTACATTGCTACTTTCCTTCTGCATTAAAATCCAAGCAGTTCAGTAGTGACCCAAATTAATATGCTTACTGATCTAATCATTTACCGAATGGTATATTTCTCATAAAATGTGTAAGACTGCATTTTCTGCTGATGTGGGATACTGGCTCCATCCATCTGATCAGAGGCACATTGTAGTTTTATATCATTTAATAATTATTTCAGTAGGTGTCCTTTTATTCCTGTTCATAATTAGTAGCTGAGTCCTTAGTAAAGCTTGTCAGGATCAGAAATTCCTACAATTCAGTAGTTATCTATATTCATGAACAAAGAGGAACTCTACCTTGGTAGAATAATTTCTGAAGATATTTTATTAAAACTAATGGGTACCATAATTCTACATTAAATGTAGAGCTTTTAAATTATTATCAACCAGCAGGGTATAATTCTGATCTTACACTTGTTGTAAATTAATGTCACAATCTGACTCCAGATTTAATCAATGGTAAGATAGGTCTTAGCCAGAATCCCAGATCTCATGGGTCACTTAAACTTTATCATTTTTATTTTCTGTGTTTATGAAGTTGTGGTTGAGAAGGAGCTATCATGTTCACGTGTTGACCAGGATGGGGTTAAAAATCTACTTCTGACCCAAGATGATCTACAGCTGGTATTTGTTCTCACCACCTAGACAGACAAATGGGATTTGGCTCAGTTGAAACAAATTTCCTTACCATTGAGAATATTAGACTTAAAGGGCGTCAGTAGCAGCAGGCAGGAACAGGGATAAAAAGGTGATTGTAAGTCATGTTTTGCTCCTGTATGCTGGAGCCATACGACAGCCTACCTGACACCTGGTCTGAATTAGAGAAATCACTTGACTGTTGAGATTTATGTTTTTCTTCCCAGAGTTCCCAGGAAGCTCAGAACAGTAATTACGCTGTCCCCTCTATAGGGTGGTATATACATGTATGCACATGGTATATCATAAACTCCTACGCTTTATCCCTTCCATTGCCTTCAAGTGCAGAGAACAGCCTGGCTGTAAGGTTCCTCCTCAGCCAGAAACCTCCTTGCCCCAAGGATCATTTCTAAGACTAATTCTGCTCATTTTAAGACTATTTCATTTCCCAAACAGCCAGAAGGCCCTAAGCAGCTCCTTCCCAAGGCTGGGATCTGCAATAGGCCCATGTCCTGTGAGTCGTATCGGCAGTTTCCTAAGCAAAGTCCTTCAATGACTACAACTTGAGCAAGAGAGTTAGACATACAAGTAAACTCCTACAATAGATTTGCACAATTAGACAGATCAGGCACAAGAGGGAACATGACCCCAACCAGTGAGACCAGGTTTAGCCTGACCCTAAGGAAAACAAGGACTCTTAGACAACGCTTTTTCATGATGCCGGATGCTAAAGGACACGTTATCATTTAAGGGAATCTTATTCATGTCGCAATTTACATACTGGGAGAAAAAAGAACTAATATCATGGAAATTTAGATCATTTAAATGGAGTTTAAACAACATGTTACTGAGAACTCTGCAATATTTGTAGCCTGGTCTCTACGAACGAGGCTGAGGTAATTGCACTGTGTGTGCATGTGTCCCCCCAAGACTTTGAACCCCTCTCAACCAAGACAGATGGAGGAACAGAGGTCTCAAGTGCTCTTACACATTTTGTAAAAATAGGCAGATGGCTAGAAGAAAAAAACCACAGTTTGTAACCTCTGACTACCTCCTCCCAAAGGGAAAAGCCACAACTACTGTGAGACAAAAAGGGAATTTCCACGGGAGTGCAGCACTATGCTCACCACAACCTGGGGGAAAAGTTTCCACAGGCATTTCCCCTTCAGGCTGCGCGTGTGGGGTTTCAGCGCTCCCAAGTCCTCTTGGTGTTCATGCAAACCTGCGTGTGCCAGCATGGCTTTAGGAGCAATAAGAGTTAGGCGAAAGACACCTGTTGTTATTTATCCCAGTACTTAAATTCTCTCTCCTTGGAAGAAATACCTTCTTTCAATATCACAGGCCATTAAACCACCATGTTAATGTGAAAAGCATTTCCTGGGGATAATAATATCCTGACATCAGTATTGCTTGCATACTAGTGCTGGCTGCTAGTACAGTGGCAACGTTTTGCTTAGACAAGCAATACCAGGAGAGGACCCTGTTTGCTAAAGCTGGCCATTGTAGATAAAAGCTTAAATCAGTAATTTTTAAAAGCTGGTTGCCTAAAATTCAGAGTCTTCACTCATACCAAAGTCCTCAATAAATTATTTCAATGTCCTTTTGAAAGTGAGGTCAGTTATTGCAGTCCACTAATTAGGGTTTCGGTAGACCAGAGTTCAGCACTTCCTCTTGAGTTTCCCAGTGCAAGACAATGTATCTCAGTCCTGAGCTGTGGAACATTTGCTTTTATAATTCAAGGCCCTTTGCTAAATAGAAATCATCAGCTGGGCCAGCCTGTTGAAGACAAGTCAATTTGCATCTTGGAGAAAGACACTGGGCTCCCTCCAGAATGTGAACTTAGATGGGAAAGAAACTCAGATCCCCGGGAAGGACTGCTTCGTGCTTTCACTTCTTAGCACCTCCAGCCATCTGCAACATATATTAGTTTACCAGGTTTAGCAGGAGATGAGTGGTGGTCACAAACACCAGAACTGAACAGTCTCATCCAGCTCCTCCTCCAGATGCAAACTGCAGTGGGCTTTGCTCTGGTTCGCACAGATATAACGCAAGGAAGGAGGAAGAACCACAGTGACTATGCAGCATCTGCATGAATGCTGGCAACACCCTCTGGTTTCGACAGTAGTTATCACGAGAAAATATGTTTCTGCTTTATCCTTTCCTGTGCATGACAAAACCAAACAAGATATTTGTTTCCCAAAAAGGAAATAGGTTCATTCTGGAATGCGCTGGGCAGATCACGTTCTTCTAAGTACTGAAGGATACATATGTGGGATTTCAACATTTTTAAGCCCTCCCGGAATATTTGTGCAGTATTAATTGTGTCAGTTACTTCACTGTTTTTGCAGTGACCTGATGTAAGGAAACCTGGCCTCACTTGTGCTGTTAATGTAGTCTTTCTTAGAAGCAGAAGCTATTTGCAAGTTCATAATTTCCCTCATAGACACTAGTTTTAATTGGGGAACAGTTCTCTCAGAGGAGTAATAGTCTTACTTCTGTTCACATTCGTGCAGTATTTTCCTGATCAGGAGATCAAGAGAAAGAGGATCTGAACAACTGCTTCTTTAAGTAATAATGAACAGAGAGCTGTGCAGTAAATCATAACGTGTAATAAAACAAAAAACAAAATTTGGCTGGAGATTAGTGACTGGAATGGGACTTACTGAATTAAATTGGATCAGATGTTCCCTGGAAAAAATCTGAGTTAGATTCACAGTGCTCTATGGTTTTCGTTTTGTTTTTCACAAAGGAAGATTTAACTTGATTGTTTTGTAACTACTAACAATTTCTAGGCCGTGCAGAGTGGTCTTAGGGGCCTGCAGGAGAGGACAGGCGCTGGCTGGAAATCCTGGTCCCGCTCAGGCAGGGGAGGGAACTGAACATGGAGCCTCCCCAACACACAATGCCACTAACTGCTCAAGTGTTACAAGGCGCATCGCATTTTTACAAGATACGAAGGGCTGACTTTAGTTCCCACCTCCAGGGGCAGATTCATGATTACAGGTCTGCTACAGAGACAGATAGCCCTGAATTCTTGAAGGCTGTGATCAAAGCCCAGTTGTACCTCTCGTGTTCCTTGTTAGGTGGTTTAGGTGCCTCCTTCTTACTGTGTCTTCTTCTGTGAGCCCACTTTTAAGTGTCCAGCCTTCCAGATGTTGGCTAAAGAGACATATGGGCAGCTGACTCAGGCTTTTGAATTTTCCCAGGGACTAAGGCACCCAAAACCTACACTTGGCTTGGTGTTTCAGTGCCAGATTTGCTTGTGACTCCAACCTCAAGCAGCAAAATGTTTGCGCTTCTAGCACTGTTCACTGAAGAAACCGACTTAAAACTGTAAACCAGTGATGGGGACTGATGTTTCCCGTTGATGTTGGTGGTTTTTCTAATCAGAGATGTCTCTTGTTTTGTCAAGATCCAGACTCAGTTCATGAACGTATCAAAGGAAGGAAACCAAAGTTGCATAAATTACCACTGATGGTGCTAGAGATACCGAAACTCTTTCCTCCTTTAATTAATTTTATTTGCTGAACTGAAAGTGAAACAGATCCATAATATGACAGATAAAAAGGCCCACCTCGGTAGGCGCGATGCTGAAGGTAACGCACACACCTGCCTTCTCACCTGCTGTCAGGCACCTGGCAGCTCTGCAGCAGTGACTTTAGTGACTTTGCCTTATTAACTCAGTTTCCTTAGGCTTTTGTAAAAAGTGGACTTAACAACAGTTGCCCGAGCCAGAAGAAGAAGAGCAAGGCTATGTTATTAAAACCCAGAACGCCATACCATTTTAAAATTCATCAAAGTGCTCAGAACAAATTCCTCAGAGACTGGGGGCTTAGTCATCCCAGGTTTCTCCAGCTCATTTAGATAATTGCCCCTTGAAATAGTTCTTTTTTTTTTTTTCCTTTTTTTAACACTGGCACTTGGCAAGTATTCACTGAGCAGGCAGCTCAGCTCCACAGCTGCAGAAGGGCAGAAGAAACCTCAAGATTCCCACCATGCACATCTCTACTTTCTATAATGTGAGCCAACCACATCTGAGTGCATCCAAAATAGTCATCTCACTGTCACTTGCTGAGATATTAGCAACTCATTAGCCAGTTTAACTAATTAATACATTAGTAAAATTCATTTCTTTGTGATTTATTAAATAATAGGAGACATTTAGAGAGTGTAATGTGTGAGTTATTCAGTATTTTTAACTACCATCAGGGCATGGAGACACTCAGTCTCAATGCTTTCCCACCCTCTTCAAAACGATATGATTTGATTGCTTCTGTCTCAGCATAAATTCATGCTGTCACCAAGAAAGGTGGTCCAAGTACTGTCACGTGAACTTGATCAGGAAACTGATAAAATGAAACTGAAAAAAGAAGGTTATTTTTCAGCTGCATCATTCTTCTTTTGGTAAAAACATAAAACTTACATTACAACATATAATTTTATTGTATTTTATTTGTGTAACTTCTTCTACCCAAGAAAATCTAAAATCATTACAACTTCCCATTAGATTGCCAGCGGAAAGTATGTCAGCATCCATGGTAATTCACCGATAGGTATTTTTTTCTGGGGATTTCCATTAAAAGTTTCATTTTTTTTAACTTGTTTTCTTCCTCCTGGCACCTCTTCTTGAATGTAGAATTAGAGGTACGGTCTTGTGTCTTCCCACAGTATGGTTCAGGCAGAAATAAGAGGCCCCTGCCGCAATGCTCTTCTTAGGGCATGCAGCATCTTTGGGGTAGGTGTCTACCTCTGGGCTCGTCACTCTCTTTTAGTCAGTGGAATGAAAAACGCAGTTTAGGCTGTGATTCATCTGACCTTTGTAGACATCTACTTTAGTATCTCTATTTTAAACACCTACTTTTGTAGGATGAGGTGAGCTGCAACCTAGTTTCAGTTGTCTCTATTGACTGTATCATCAGTAACAATAAAGGGAGCCTGGAGTGAACAGCCCAGGCAAAGACACTTTGTCAGATACATCCCACTTCTACAGTCTAAAAGTTGAGTCAGAGCTCACTAAAGTGGATGTAAAGAACCCCATTTACAGGGACTGAGTTTGGATCAAGTTTTAAAGGCTCTGTTCTGTCACTTACTTTGAGTTAATCTCATTTTTCTATGTAGATAGTACATATGATTTCAAAGAGCATGCTCATGGATCTGGGCATGACTCACTGTAGGGGCAGATACAGACATGAAGAACAAAAGAGAATATTTATGAACATCTTTGTATTCCTGTATTGAGGTTTCTATGTGCCTTGTATTTTGGGATATTCTGTAGAGATGCTTTGATAGTTCTGCACTCAGCTGAAGGACAGGATGGCTAGCAGTATTATATCAGCCAAAATACATGACATTTTCACAGGGCTGCTAAGTAGGAGAGTGGTACTGCTTGGCGCACGTCGAAGGGGAAGGCACGAAAACCACAGCACTTTGAAGGACAGAGCAGTACCAAGACACGAGGCATTGGCAGAAGGCACCGTGGAGTCATCCTTGTGATCAAAGACTGGCTCTGTACTTGAGACCCCAGACTGAAGATGAGCACAGGTGCTCATCATGGCTTCTGCCACAAACCGGAGCCCAATGTGCTCATCTTCAGTCTGGGGTCTCAAGTACAGAGCCAGCCTTTGATCACAAGGATATATAGCCATCCTACAAATATATATGAAATATATTCATTAATTTCTGTGAGGTGTTCAGACACAAGGACAATGGAAGACCTTATTAGTGCCTGACAAATCAATGAGGGCTAGAAGCAGGAGGTGTGCCACTTGCTTCGCTTGAAAGCTGCCGACACAGGCTAGAAAAGTTGCTGTAGGAAGGACATGGAAAGTTCAGCTGCACCAGATTTTTCGTGCAGAGACAAGCTGATCTTCAACACAGCTACACCAGGTTTAGTTTCTGATTTTTATAATGACTCCTTCCTAAAAATACATCCAGCAAATGGTTGATATTGAATTCAGCCCACAATCAGTGGCTATTGAGGTGAGTGGGGGCAGTGACAAGAGGACTTGATGTCGCATTCAGGTTATATTATTAATCTATTATCCATATACCGTGTACAGGCTATTTTGCTATAGACTACGTACTGAGTAAATAATTAAGCAGTGACTAACGTTACAGAGAAGGTGGGAAGCACTCTCATGTGTTATTAGCCCCTCACAGTCTTCAGAAGTGGACTGTAAGTAACTCAAAATCTTGGACTGTGGATGGCAGCCTTGTCATCAAATATAAAAAAATACCCTTGATGAGATCAGTGAAAGCTCTCCAGAGGTCTGAAGCTGGGCAGCAGACACTCTGATTAGCTGCTGCCTCCACAAAATGAAAATTCTTCCCTGAGCCCAAGAAACAGCCAATGGATATAGTCAGAAGTGATAAAAAGGTCACTCTTAAGTGGACACAAGGAGATTTAACTCACAATACCATCATCCTGAAGCCCTTAGACAAATAACAAAAGACAGGCTTCAAAGACTAGAGAGTCCTTCAGTCTAAATACTTACACAAATCTCTTTGTCATATATCTGAATCTTAAAGAAAATTCACCTTTGAATGAGACTGAAGAAAATTACCAAACAAGTACGCTTAAGCCCTCTGGCCCTCTATAGCAAAGTGTCGTAACATCATACAG
Source organism: Gymnogyps californianus (assembly GCF_018139145.2). NCBI lineage: Eukaryota > Metazoa > Chordata > Aves > Accipitriformes > Cathartidae > Gymnogyps > Gymnogyps californianus. The sequence goes on from NC_059472.1 coordinate 10,009,394, forward strand.
TGGTGATATATTACAAAACTGTTGAGTCTTGTGAGAGAATTATCATGTTTTACAGCATGAATTCCTAAACCACATTTAAGCTGTCCAGTGCTACTATTCTATAGCACTTGCACAGCCCATATATCCTACCATGATCATTTCATAATCATATGATGATCATATCAGATGAGGGTGGAGAACTAATTTCCATTCTAACAGTAATGCCATCTCCTAAAACTAGATTCTTTTTTAATCAGTTGTTATTTCTAAGAGTACTGTCCAAGAAACTATATGAATTTTTAAGTTGATTTTCCATACATATTCAAACATGTGGGTATTTCAAGATGAATGGAAGAAAGCTCATATTTTGCCAATATATTTAAAAGTTCAGTGGAATGACCTGAGGATTAATAACCCTCTCAGCCTGACATCAATCCAGTGTAAAACACTGGAATGGCTAATTCCAGGCTCTATTCATAAAGAATCAGAGAAAAATAATGCAATTCATGCCAATCAGGATGGAATTAAGGAAAATATATTTTATTTCAAGAAAGCTATCTTGATATTTTTTGAGGTTTTAGATTTTCCTATAAAAACCCACTATACTATTGATGTAATACTTATGAACTTTGGTAGAACTTCTGGCACCAAACATTTTGATTAAGAAATTAGAGTTACCTAAAGTCATCACTGTAATTATTTAATAGATTAAAAACTAAGCAATTGACATTTCTCAGAAATCATTATAAATAGGGACTCATCATCCAGAGAACGTCAGTCAGCTCTTCAGGGTCACTCCTGGGCTCTATGCTGGGTCAGTACAATTCAGTGATGACTTTTCCATTATTACTTCTTTCAGGATCCAGCTCATGCCTATAAGCATGCTAGTATTTTGATGGTGTATTTTTATGGAAGCACTGAAAACACATACAGCTAATGTATGAGGTCAGGACAGAGCTTCTGTTGCTTAGGACATACTAAAATCAAGTCTGAGGTGACTTGTCCACAGACAAATATCCTCAGATTTGCTTCAGTGAAGTTTGTTAGACCACATCCTAATAGTGTTATCCAAATCATGGATTAGGGCGAAACCAAAGAACATGTTTGTCACATCCTGTTTGGATGATACCAACACAGACACAAACAGAACAAGCAGATTTTGGCACGAAATGAAAGACATTTTCTTTAATCTCACAGTTGTTCAAGAACATGTCAGTTATCACATGGACTGATTAATTTAATTCTATATTTTGCCCATGAAAATAGCTTCAATAGCCTTTGCAAAATGTGATTTTGAAGACAATCTTTAAATTTGTAAGATACGCTTTTCAACAGAATATATATAGAGCAATGATTTGATTCCTTGTAGTTAAAATAACCAGCTTAATTTTTTCATTTGCTGGAAATAAGATTTTTTTCTACCTGCTTTATTTTAAAACTTCTTGGGATATAAAAGCTTTCTGCTCAGTCATTAGCTGCAAACTGCAGAATGAAGCAGTACCCTACAGCATTTCCAGATGAAGTAGTCTGTTTATACAGAAAGCACAAGAGCTATAATTACTACATGATCACATTTGTATATCAAGGTCAGAATTCTGTGATTCACGCTATTGTTTGGACATAAAGGGAGTTGATTTTCAGCATGGTGGTGTACAACTACTATTATTGTTACATCAGTGGCTGTAGAAACAATATTAACTTTTGCTTGTTTGAGTTTTTCTAGTTAGGTTAACTCCAGTTCAAGCATACATGAAAACTGGCTGGTTAATATTCATCCTAAAATATTCATTAGACATGCAAAATATATATTTATATTTTTGCTGTTCAGGTTGTGTATTCTATTATGAAAGCAAAAAAAAAAAAATACTCCAAAACAAAAAGCAAACTAAAATAGGTCATTAAATGACTTATGCATGAAATCACACAGAGTTTAAGCAATATCAAATGCAGGTAATTAAAGAATGTAAAATTATTTCCTGATCTTTTCCTCTCCTCTGCAAAATCCCTGCGTAAGAGTTTCTTCTTGACTATTATCCAATATACTGGCAATTTTTATATTCCATTCCTGAGAATCCATTGGCTTTCCACACTATTTAACCAGTTCTAAAAGCTTAAAAATATAGGGATTCAACTCATTATACTTATTAGTTAAGAGCTAGGATTAGTCAAGCACTCAGATTGTACCAATTAATTCAATATGATTGCACGTATTTATAATCAGGCACAAGAACAAATGCTTTCCTCATCTGAAGACTAACAGAATCTGCTATTGTATTATTGTATTGTATTGTATTGTATTGTATTGTATTGTATTGAATTGTCACCCAGCTGCCATTAATGTCACCCTGTTCTCAGTTAGGCCTCCTTCTTACTTAAGCCTCAACTAGTCTTTTTCTTTTCAAGTGTAGGTGTCCCTAGGTAAAAAGCAACCATACTTCCCCAGGTTTTCATTGTTCTCTATCTGTTCGGGGGTTTTGTATTTCCTATTCACTCCCTGCTCCCACTCACATACTGTCATATGTAAGGACTTTACATAAATCTGAGAGCGTTACCTTCACATTGCCAAGGACAGTTGGGAAGCACTGGTTTTCTTTTTTTTTTTTTTGGGTGAGAAACAGAGTCAAGATGCCATCTTGACACAGCCCAAATTCTACTACTGTCCTTGGGTCGAGAGTTTCATAAAGGCTGTTATTTAGCCTCAAAAGACTCTTTAGCCAGACAAAACACTCGCATGGGCGTAAAGCCTGAGGAATTTGCCATCTGAATGATGCCCTAATAACTTGTCCAAGGTCACCGAGTCAGGGTGTTGAACCTACATGAGCATATTCATCACTGGGCCACCTTTCTTCTCTCTAGGAGAGTCACATGTTTCCTTCTCAGTGTTGTTTCTCATCAATCAATCCTGATAACTTCAACCAAGTTGATTTCTTTATAAATATTTTTCTGGATTTCTTTCATATTTCATTTTGTTTGCTGGTTGCTGTAGCACTGAGAGGCCCAGAAATGAGCAGGAGACCTAGAAAGGGAATATAATCATCCTGAACCAGAGATCTAACCACAAATGCTGGTAACGCTGCCTATAGCAAATGAGTAATTAAATAATATTCAGTAGCTTATTATAGCAGATGTAAGGAGATTCTGAGACTTTTTGGACTTATGAAAAATAAATTACCATCAATTCAAAACATAATCTAATGTAAATCACAGTAACTTGTGAACTTAGGTCAGCATTCGATTCAGAAAGCAATGAGCCATTATATGTTTTTTTCTTTTTGCTTTGATTTGAGTAGCATAAACCTATAATCATGAAGGTGACTGTTTTGCCTAAGGAGATGGATAATATCATTAAAAGGAACAGATGTGCTGTAAAGTTAAACAACAAGCAGACACGTTATCATGGGTTGCGTCAGATCCATGTGGTTTTGTTGTAAGACGGTGGTACTCGGTTGTGTGCCGGTGGAGGCCTTTCCCAGTCCACAAAAACCAGTACAGCACCCAGGTCTTCTAACACTTTTTTCCTGCATGTAATGTAATATTTAAGCATAATATTCTTGGTTTAAGGTAGATACTTCTCCTCTTACACCCTTGCCTTCATGTCAAAGGACACACCTCTTCCTTATGGACAGAGCCCATAACCATTTCTTCTCCCGTGCTGCCAAGCTGGTGGCATACCAGATGATAGATAGAATCTCAGATCCTTTCCAGCCGGTATGTAAAAATCCACAATCTGCTGGTTAAAAAGATGTCTAGCCCTCCTAAAGGCAAAAGAGCTCTTGACAACATCACTTGAAAGTATCCTAAAGGCTCAGAAACAGAAGGGAAAACAGATACAGTAACATCCCATCCAAAAACTTTTATTTCGCAATTTTTAATTGAATCCCATGTGAATTGGAGACAGGGATTATTCTATGTTATTTTTAATGTTAAGGGTTGGCAAACGTCCAGACCCACATGACATATTTGGAAACATAAAACAAACAGGACAAAACCCATAAACAAACTACAGCAGTCTCTGGGGAAATAGGTCAACAGAAGTAACAAGACTTCTCTTAAGAGAGAAGGTTAAAAAAAAAAAAAGACGACTCATAAAGGAGGAGATGTGCAAAAGACTCATAGAGGAGGAGAGCTGCTTTTCCTCATGGAATCAAGTGGTGTGCTCAAATGGAAACGGGCAGACTGGCTAAGCAAAGGGTGTGATCTGGAGGTGGCCTCCCTCCCGCTCCCCTTCTGCCTTGGCCCCTCTGTTCGATCCCAATCTCATACTTGTGGGTCCTTGTCATGTCTCTCATTCTGCCAGCCTACCCAGTCCACATCTCTCTGTCTCATGTGGCTTGTCCCAGCCTCCTTGCTTTACCACCTCATCTTTAAAGGCAACAGCTTCTGGGTAGTCTTCTCCTTCCCAGCACCAATACCTGGCCCCAAGCCCTGGTCAATCTTTTTCCACCTTGTCCCTTTGGACCTACCATGGAGATCAGCCCAGCAGGTCTCAAAGTGAAAGGTATGTCCCAGTCCTACCCACCTCCTCCAGAGGCTCTGCAGCGTCTCTATCACTTTCCTTCCCCCACAGCAACGCAAGTCTTTTAAACTGGAAATAGTATGCAATATAATGGTGGAGAAGCCTGATGAAAAACTGTGAAACCACTTGTCCATGTCCCAGTATGACCATCTCCCCACACCCTCCTCCCCTCTCCTACACGCAGGATTCCTCCTGGTCAGGCCACTTCTTGCTCCCAATCTCTTTATCCTTCAAATTGTATCTCCATCTTCAAAAATAGATCAGTCTGGTGCATAGACCTGACATGGAGATTTTCAGCCTGAATGGTTAGACTGAAGTTATATCTGAAAACAGGGTGTTCTGAAGTGTCAGACAACTTGGACAGGCGATGTTACCAGCTCTGCGCTCAGCACAGCTGAGGGAGTAGTTGCCACATTGAGTTAGACGAAGAGTTTTCCCAGTCAGCTAAATGAAGTTCTCCTGTAGCAATTTTTAACAAGGTGTTATTTTCAGGCGATTTCTAATGGATCCGTTTACCACAATGAAATTCACAATATCAAATGCAGTAATCAAATAACCTATGATAACTTGCCATCACTGAAGAATTAATAGACATTGTTTCAAACTGATTGTTTGAATAAGTGATCTTGTCAATCCCATAGCTTTGGTCAGTTTTACTTACTTGATCTTCTCTCCTCATCTAGGTAGGTTTCTGGTCGTGACAGATGAGACATGAGATCTTCAGCTTCCAGGCTTTCAAGTTTTTCTTCAAGAGATTCACTATGGAATCGGTAAGAAAGAAGAAAGACATAAATACCAATAACTGCTTTAAAGAGTAAAAAGCAGACCAGAATCTATGAAAAATAAGCCTGAAAGAAATTGTTATCAATTGCAGTACCTGCCAGTGGGTTTTTATTCTGCTTAATGCCACTTTGGACATTACTACAGTGGGTGTTTTTCAGAAAAGGTCTAATGTATTGATCCTTCCAAGGATCAAAAATTCCAATAAATCAGTAAATCGTTACAAAACATTGACCACCTGAGCAAGTACTGGAACAAACTCTAACATTTATTACGTATTTTGCTTTGCTTTCATAGATTTCAAAGCTGGGTGAGGAGGGCAGGGTCTAAAAGGTCACTTTTTGTAATTCCTTTCAACTCATCTAGATCTGGTAACTGATGTTGTTTTAACTTTGAAAACAACAAATCTCTGAGATCAGCCTGAAAAATCTATGGCAAGATTTGTGCGGGGGCTTGAAAGAGGAGGGACTCTCTTCTTCTCGTGATGTAAAGTGCTGAATAGCACACAGTTGTCTAAATAAGCTTTTGTTTATTCAGTCTGTGGATGGTGAGTGCTCTTGTTTTAAAGTTTTTACTGTGTTTCATTGAACCACTAAAAGCTACATTTGGATTGCCTGACTTGAACCCCCTACGACAACAACACTGATGGTTAAGGCTGAAGTTTTCTTTGTACCTGGTGCACTGGCTGGAGCTATCCTGGCACAGGTCACTGCTCCCTGCGTGGCCATCGCAGCAGTGTGGGACTTTCATCTTTTCTTCTTCCCTGGGGGAAACAGTTGACCATATTGCACTCCAGCCTAGCCAAGAGGGGTGAATCACTGCTGCTGATCTTCTGAAAACCGAATAAATCTTCCTTTGGTGCATTTGCTTTGTCACATGGCTACACATATTTTTCCTTTTTAAGTCCATGATGCCTTAAATAAGCAAGAGTTCAGAAGTCAAACAATCATCTTTTGAAAAGTATGACGCTATTAAGCTAGATATTCCTATTTGATTTTGAAACAGCACTTAAGTTTTTATGTCCTACTGCTCCTAGATTTTCTTGGAGGAATAAAATAAAACACAACCACCAACAAGCAAATAAGTAGTGGTAAGATCACTGACGTTAATGAAACCTGATTGCCTACAGATTTGTGTCTTGACTGCAGCTCCTGAGGAGGTGCAAACCAGCAGTGAAACTTTTCCCATGATTGGGACACTTACAGGATCTTTCTCCTACACCGATTATCTTGATAAAGAACAAGATGAGGGTGAGCCTTTTCTATCCATAGGGGCAATAAACATCTTTTTCCTCTGCTCATTTTTATTTTCCCACAAAACTTCTAGGAACTGAAGAATTTTTACACCTTTCCTGCCCCCCTTTCAAATTTGCTGGGATCAGCAATGCATTAAAATAATCATTAGAAGCAGTACAGCTGAGCAGATGATCACCCTCTACCGTAGTCAATGGAGAGCCAGTTAACTTAGGAAGCAGCAAGCTCAGTTTCAGTGGTAAAAAGTAGAAGGAAATGAGTAATCAGAGAGAGGGGCTGCTGTGATGGACTTCTAGACTGAAATTCTGAACTTCTTTATTTCATTTAGCACCACATGAACACTGACCCAACAGAGACTAGGTCCACACGGCAAGACCAGTTTCCAAAAGCTTCCAGATGGTTGCCTGTCATCCTGGGTTTTAACAGAACCCCACAACTACAACATTCAAACATCTACTTTAATAAAACATTGAGACTCTAATTTTAAATTTGAGTAATTTTTGCTTGATGATAAGCTTTTGAGCATTAAAGCAGATATGCCTCAAATTATTTCAGGTCTTATGTATTGTTAAACATATTGATCTCCTTAATAAAAAAACAAACAAACAAAAAAACCCCAGCCCGCCCCCCCCAAAAAGCCTCACCAAAACCCAAAAGACATCGCTCCTGAATTGAAAATTTCCTATGCTAAGTTCAAGTCTAGAGTATGGCCAAGTGATGCATCCTTGAAAATAGAGGCTTATATAAAGGAAATGCAGACGTAATAGTAAGTTCAGTGGTTGCAAGGGCCTTTTTATAACGTCCAACTTCTGCAGATTTATTTCCAACATTTCTCTAACAAGATGCTACTTAGGAAATTAAGTATGCTCGGTCAACACTATAAGCCAGCTTTTGAACTTCAACTCAATAGGCCCATACACCTGCACGTCTGCAAACTGTGTCTTAGAAAAACTTGTGTAAAGCCACAAATGACTTCTGTGTATCTGTTTAGCATGATGGGGTCTCAGTCCCTCTTCTTCCACTAAATACTGCTTTAATGCTAATAAATTCATAATACAGAGGGGAAAAAATGTCACAAAACCAGATCTCTCTGCTTTATATTTTCACATCATGAACAACTAGTAGAAAGAAACCCTTTCATTTACCTGCCAATCCTTTTTGTCTATCCAATAAAACGCTGATGAAATTGTTCGGCCTGAGAGCCCTTCTCATCCTTCAGCTATTTTTTGAAACTCTTACAATAAAATGTATAATAAAAATACTCAGTTCTGATATAGCACTACTCAGCTGGAAAAGCCCAGTGTGCTTTCATCTAGAAAAATAAATGTAACTGTCTGCTTTCCACAGATAGAGAAACGATGCACGCAGAGATCAAATGCCATGTCACAGCCGTGAGTGGCAGCTCAAGGACATGATCCCAGGTCTACAGAGCCTTTACTTTTTTCTCAGACTGCTTCCCAGCTTCATTTTGGCCTGAACCTCCAGTTTCACTGCAGGCAAGACGCGTGCTGCCATGAGCATACATTTAGCAGCTTAGGTAGAACCAGAGAGATGCCTGGATAATGACACAGCCATAGCGTTTCTAGAGAGAAAGAGAAAATATTGAAATGTTTGCAGTGCGGGCTGAGGCTTTATTTCATTCTCTTTTTATTTTGGAGAGCCTGCTATGCCAGCTGCCCTGCAACATGTTCATTTCTGCAGTACCACTCTCTGATTTTAGTCATTGCTATTTCTCATATTAAAACAAAAAATGTATTCAGCTGCTATGATTCCTGCTTTGGAAGGACTCTTATTTCTCTTGTTTCAATCACAGAATACCCCTTCATAATGTCATAATATATTGGCTTTGTCTTGTGCTTTGCAATCCCACTGGCATGACCTGCTCTCATGCTAACGTGGCTGCTGCGCCCTTCCCAACAATTCTCCAAGGGTTTGGTCAGGGTCAGGAGTGCAAGGAGAACCACGCACAGGTTTCCTCCATGCTGGTCCTCACCCTCACTGACACGGCGTTGGTGGGTGCTGCTGGGAGAGCAGCTCCCGTGAGGTCGGCAGTGCTTGCGCGACTCTCTCCGTGAGCAATGAGCAGGCTCCCATCTGCACCGCAGGCAAGGATTAAATTTGCCAGAGGCTCCACTGACAGTTTTCTTATCCATCAGCATTCCTAAGAGTTTGATATCTTTGGACTCTCCAAAATATGGTCCTTAGCGAAGAATATACTGCTGGGTTTTTATATTCTGTAGATGTTTTAAGGGCTCTATTTGAATCTGATCTCTCCCGACACACACAGTATTACGCTTCCTATGAACAGAAGTAAGGTTTCTTAAATGAGCATCTCTAACAAAAAACCTCTGTGCAATAAAAATACCAAATTCAGCACACCTGCAACAAAAAAAGAGCATGCCTTCCCTGTCCTTAGCCTGCTGCCTCTTGCTGCTGGTGAGCATTTTGCTGTTTTTCTCTTTGGAGGATGCAGAGGTTGCAGGGGAACAGCCCCTTGCTTGTTGTTGTTACTGTGAGCCTGGAATGCCATTACGTGTTTGTCTGCATGACTCTTGATCTTGCATGACAAAACCAAAAAACAAAGGCAAAACTGAATCAGCAGATTAGTCAGCTTAATCTTGTGTAACTCAATGCTGTACTTCATTTTCAGTGCTGTTATTTTCAGCTGTCCTTTTAGATGGCTATTTGAGCTTACCTATCATTCAGTCATGCTCCTTGCACAGGACATTCAAGTAAATAAGATGCAAAATAGATCATTCAGTGATACGTTTCTGATGTTTTGATTTAATCTTTTTCGTTTGGTACATGTAGCGTTAAAAATGCAAGATCTTGATGTTACCAAAATGTCATTTATAATGAGAACACAATGGGTTCTCTTTTTGCTATCATATTAATATTGAAAGAATGCAAAAAGAACCTTTTGTTTAAGCCACTATTTCTAGTGCTAAAAGGCTTTTAAACTAATACTGTAGTTTCTGAGAGAGTTGCTTATGTTTTCTTATCTAATGTTAAATACCAAACTAAGACAAATGCTCGGAGATGCCAGTATTAAAATTGAAATCAGCTGATTCTTGTATTCAAAACAGTCACAGCAGCAACAGAAATTGTTGATGCAGCTCATGTAGTCCATAAGCCATATTGGTAGATACTGTCGCTTAAAAATACAGAATTGCAATCAGCATGTTTGCTGGATCTGGATTTTGGTTTTCTGCACGTACAGCGATATGACTTATCTAAGAACATTGTTCTTTGACTTGAAAGTTACCTGACTGTTCTGTCCCCATAACACAATCATTTCAAAGATTTGTTTGCAAATGTCAAATCCAACAGCTTTCTTTCGCAATCAGAAACAACTTGCAGTTTACCATATAAGTTCCCTTCAAGCAAATTAGCACCAGTCACAATGTGTGATGTAGGCTTCAATGTTTAAAATAGACTTTGCCTTTTCTTGTGAGTACATCATGCACTTAAGCGGTATTAAAACTGTAAACATGCTGCAGGTTAAAATATGTAGTTGTTACATTTCGTACAAGGCTCCGTCAGCTGACGGGATGATCCTCTGAGAGGACACAGCTCCTGGAGGTGAAACTCCTCCTGACTAAAACATTTCCTGATGAAGTACAAAGTGATGATGTTAGGTGTCCTTACATAAATGGGGTGGTTTTGTTTTTCAAAACAAAACTATGAGAGTTCCATTAACAAAAAAAGTTTACCGAGTTTTAGCACATAAGATACTCCAAAACCAAAAGCCAAACTCACCCTGCTGAGATTCTTGTTGATTTGAAGCTCCTTTTATCCTCTAAGCCCAATATTCAACTCAGATGGGTTCATGTTCAGAAATATTTGTGGATATTCTACTACTTATAGCCATAAATTTAAATAAGCATTTCCCATTAATTTTGTCAGAAGTTATCTGAAAATGAAGTTATAAAAATGTAGCAACAGCAATTTACCGTATAAACATTTTCTCAGGGAATCTCAAACCAACTTTATCGGGGATCAAATGCCATGGCTGCCTTATACCATACAGTGATCCCACACAGTGAGTTAGGATAGGAAGGAGGATGGGAAGTAATGCTGACTGCTGTGTTTAGCTGAAATGGATGAATGTAACACCAAACCACAAATTTATTCAGAATAGCAGTGTAGTAGAGCAGCATAGCCTAAGGATATTTTCCTGATGAGTTTTAGCATGCCACTAGTTCTGTTGCTATTTGCTGCTGAGCTGGTGATGCTCTCCATGTTTGTGAAGGTGCTAAGGAGCATAAAAAGAACAACTATATAGTTTACTAACAATAGCATGTGTATTTCAATGATTTGATGTTTTAATTAAACACTAATGCCTGATCTACATCACTTTTACGAGCAGTAATAGCCAAGATGGGAACCTTGAAAGTAAAGAAATGAGTGTATGTGTAAACCCTTATTTGCAAAGTGGCATCATCTCTTTCATACCTGGGAAGAAAGAAAAAACAAATTTGACATGTGAGATCCTGGCATGACTCTGTCTATACTAATCAAGAGGGGTCATCTGCACAGTAGCCATGTGCACGGTGATTTCCTTCTTCAGCTAACAACTCACTTCACCGCCACACTGACAGGTTGCAAATGGCCCTGGAGGCAGCTTGTCTGAGCATGCTTGACAGCATATTTGGTGCACAGCCAGGGACCTGAGTCAAGCTTGTTTCCAAAAAACCAAGCAGCAACCACACCTGAGTTTGTATTTGTGAGCTCGCTATCTGTGCAGCAGGCAAGCGTGGCCTCGGGGGTGGTCCCGGGGCTGCTCTCTGCGGGCAGCCTAATCGTATCCCGCGGGAGAGCCGCCACCGGCTTCAGCACAGCTGAGGCGTTGATACCCTGAAGAGCTGACTTTGCATGACGAAAGCTAGACAGCCAAAAAATACAGCCCCGCTTTCGGTCAGCAGGGCCACAGCCTCCTCTATCTGTCTCCTTATCTATAGTGGAAAGGTAATCTTGCTGTTCCCTGCCTCACCGCTGTGTGGTTTAAACGTTTAATTGCACTGAGGACACGAAGAGCTATGCAAGTGCAATGTAGCTCTTCACCTCTGGCACATACCTGTAAAGTTTGAAAGTTCGCAATGATGACAATAGTCATCATCACCTGATGACTACGGCTCGGCTCTTGTGAATGAACTGATGATCTCAATCTAACTATGACTAGAGTACTATAAAATGAAAAACACCATAGTTGCTATTCAGCTTATTGCAAAATGCCTGCATTAGCAGTTTGTGCTGTCATTGCTACGTTCCTTAACCTCTCCCTAAGCATGGTGACTATCACCAATATTGCAGAAATATTATCAACTTGCTGTAATTAACTCTCCTGTTGGCAATCACAGTAAAAAAGGCCAGGAAATCAAATGGATTTGTAGACTTAATCACTGGGTGGGACGGCAAGACAGCGCAACTTCCTTGACTGCAATGTATCATCAGTAAGGAGTGTGCTTTCCAGGGCTGCTTGCATGCTCCTCACCCGCGCTAGCTTGTCCCAGGATGAACACGGAGATGCATTTCACATCAGAATACCAAGACGAGCGAGATAAGCATAACTTCTATTGGCAAGCCTTACATGAGAAAAAGGCTGCGGCACAGCCTCCCCCAGGATCTAGCACAGACGAAGATAGCGTTAGAGCAGACGCCGTGAAATTTAACTTTCACACTCTGCTGATTATTCTTTGACATTTGTGAAGTGAAACAGTGATTTCAGTTAGTGACAATTTATAGAGAGGTGCATCTTACAAATTTAGAAGTGAATCTCATATACTGATCGCAATTCAAAACAGGAAACATGGTTAAATCTGAAATCCACTAAAAGCTATCTGAAACAGTTATATAATTTGACTAGTTTAAACGTAAGCACATTTTTACAGGCAAGTTGTATCATTTATTTTTTATTAACATCATATTAATTAACTAATCTTGCTTCCAGTGAGTTTAAGTGAAGACAATCCAAGCCTAAAGAGGTCATGCCCATAGGGCTATTTTCTCTACTAGCATTTGTATACGGGAAGAGGAAATGCTGCTTCAAAGCAGCAAAACTGAGCACCATATTCTCCTTAATAGAGTTAACAATTTCAGAACTGTCAAAAAAACAGACTAGTAGGCAACTATGATTGGTAGCTATTGATCTTCCTTTTTCATCTTTAGGCCTTGTGCTGTTCTCTTTATTTCCTGGTATTCTTCTATATTCATTCTGCTTTTTATATATTTAATATTTTATTTTAAAAGATCAGTTTTTTTGCTGATGAGGAAACACAGAAGTTCAGTCACTGTTACTCTCTGCTAGGCCTTCATTTCTGTCCCTCTTCACTGCTCCAGTTTCCCTGGCCTGCCTCCTCCCTTTCTTTGTTGAACATACTCTTCAATACTGCAGTTTAATTCTTCTCTAAATAGTATTAAAGAAATTATGTCTGTAGCAATATGTCCAGCTTTTGTCCACGCTCTTTGGGGTAGGATTTGTTCAGGATAGCAGACGAGGTTATTTTACAATCCAGAGACTAGTGCTCAAGCTCAGTAACTTCAGCCTGAAGAGGAACAATTCAACTTTAACAGTGAGAGTACTCAATTAATTAAACCGGTTTACTCATCAATGCAAGGGATTCATCCTCACTTGAAATCTGCTAGAGAGGGACCAGGACTCCTCCTAACGTCAGCACCATAGCTGACCATAGGTCTGGCTCAGGAACAGCTGTGTGACAGCCCATGATCGATGACCTGCAGGAAATTACAGGGGATGACCACAGAGACCCTCTTTGGCCCTTGGGCCGTATCCCAGCCCCTCACCCATCCAGCTTCCATGCAGGCTAGGCGTACTGAAACAGCTCTTTTTGATGCTACCGACAGCTCTTCCCTGGCCCAAACCCCCAGACAGTTCTTCACTCTCCATACTGCTTTTGATGCCACCAGCCATTTTTATCTTCTTGATCTCTCTTCCTCCTCCACTGCTCTTATGAACAAGATCCTCAATTGATTTTCCTCCTACCCCTCCAGTCACTTCTTCAGCGCTTCAATTTTTTTCGCCCAAATCCGTTTTTCAGTGCAACTCCCACACGGTTCTTTTCTTGGCTTCTTCCTCCTCCTCTTGCCTACTCTACCTTTCAGAGTCTCATGACGTTTAACAATCATCTGTACGAGCCCAGGGCCTTTGTGCTGGAAAGCCGGATCACGTGAAGCAGCAGCAGCAGCAGCAATCACATGGCCATATGGAGGGCTTCTGCTAAGGCAATGAAATCAAAGAAACATGTTCAGGCAGGACCATTTCTCAGGAGTATTGGTCATATTTTTGCTGGCAGAACTGCATACAAATAACTTTTTCATGGGTATACACAAATCAGCTATCTCCTTTTTATGCTTACTCAGGCATCGCAGCCTTTTGTTGATACCTTCAACTATTTTTGAGTTGTACGGGCATTTTATTAGAATTACATACAAAACCATGTACAAGCCTAAGCGCACTGTAATACAGCAGTAGGTCCTCATATACAGAACATTAAAACCTTTGAAATGGATATAGCCATATAATATTGCTCATTTTCAATTGTTCAGATTTGAGAATATTTACCATTCCTGAATTTCCCAGCTTCTGTGGAGAGAATCCCAAATACAAAGAAAGAAAAGACATAGTATGACTAAATAAATCAATCAGACTGAAACAGCAGATGACCATAATTACTTGAGCCTCCTGAGACCCAGCCTTCTTTAGAAAGGCACATATGGGCCCCAAAATCTAAACTTAAAAAAAAAGGAAAAAACCCTCATTAGTGCTGTCTGTCAATTCCCAGAGTTACATGATGCAATAATGGATAAAGGATATTTTAAGTTATTCAGAAATACTACTTGCAAGAGGATGCAGGACTGGTAAAGAACACAAAGGAAGGATACCCGGGATGCGAGGAAGGTTTCAGGCCAGTGCTGCTGCTGCTGCTGCTCTCTCTGTGGTATGAGGGCACCGTGGCGAACTGTGCAATCCAGCCATTTCAATGGTAATATATCACTCTCCCGTTCTCTTTGAAAAGGCTCAGGACCAGAATTAGTAACACGTATCAGTAATAGCAGCTTCAAGGGTGTCACTGAGACATAGCAGGACTTCTTAAAAATTACCTAAGTATAAAGAGGGTAAAGATCCATATAGCCAGACTGCTTAAAGGGATGGCTTTATCAACAGCGGCTGTAAGAAATGTTCACGCTTTACATCACAGAACGCTTGCAGCACAAGGGCTTGAAGCAAAGGGGCTTCGACTGGCTGTGATGGACTTAAAGAAGGGAAAAAAAAAAAAGAAACCCGCGGTCTTGCCCTTGGGGTTTCCCCGCGGCTGAAGCTGGGGTGCAGCCCGGGCCGGGCGGGCAGGGCGCTGATCCGCCGCCCGGGGACAGGCAGGCTCCCTGCTGCCACACGGCTGCCGGCACGGCAAGCCCGGTCTCCCGGCGGGGGACAGAGCGGGAGCCCAGCACCCCCCGACCTTGGGTGCTTCCACCAAAAAGCCCTTTTTTATAATAAAAAAAAGGGAAAAAAGAGGCACAGCCCCCCCCCCCCCCCCCCGCGGCACCCCGCGCTCCGCGCCGCCCCCGCCCCGGCGCAAGGCACCCCCGCGGGGTCGGAGCGGGGGGGGAGGGGTGGGGGTGGTGCGCGAGGCCGGGGAAGGGGGCGGCGCCGCCGGCGGAGGGGGAGGGGAGGGGGAGGCGGGCGGCGGCGCCTGCGCAGAGCACTTCCTCGTTGGCCCACGTAACGGCTGCGGGCGGGCGCTGGGCAGCGCGTGTCAGTCACCGGGTGACTGTCAGCGGCGGCGGGAGCCCCCGCCAGCCCCGGCCAGCCGCCGCCCCCGCCGCCGCCCCCGGCCCTTCCCCTCCATTCCCCCCGGCCGGGGGGCGCAGCCGGAGCCCGCACAAGTTAGTGCTCAACTTGGCGGCGGGCGGGAGCGGCGCTGAAGGCGAGGGGCGTGAGGGGGGGGGTCGGCGGCGGGTGGGGAAAGGGGCTGAGCCCGGCGGGGTGGGGGCTGGCGGGCGCCGCTCCCCGCCCGCCCTCCCTCCATCCGCCGCCCTCCCCTCAGAGCCGGCGGCGGGGCCGGGCTCCTTCAGAGGCGGCCCCGTCCCCGCAGCCGTCGGGGGGCCGCAGTCAGCCGAGGGAGCGCTCCCCACCGGCGGGGCCGAGCGGCGCGGGGCGAGGGGTGCCGTGTGGGGGCCTCTCCCCCCTTCACCTCCTGCCCGGGAGGAGGAGGGGGCGGCCGGGGGAGAGGCTGGATGTAGAGGGCGAAGCCTCAGCCTCGCTCTGCCGCTCCGCTGCTTTGATGCTGCGGGTCTCTGCTGGCTGTTAACATCTTCCCTCTGCTTTTTTTTTTCTTCCCCCCCCCCCCCTTTTCTTTTTTTCCCCTCTGCCTTCCCCCCAAAACTTGGCTTCCCCTCCCCCGGATCTGTGTGCTCGGCTCCTTCTGGGCTTTACCGGTGGGATAGGATCATGCCGGACCAGATCACCGTGTCGGAGTTTATCGCCGAGACCACAGAGGATTACAACTCCCCGACCACCTCCAGTTTCACCACCCGGTTGCAGAACTGCAGAAATACGGTCACATTGCTGGAAGAGGTAAATCATTTCCCCCCCCCCCCTTTTTTTTTTGTCTTTGAGAAAGAGCATCAGGGACGGGGCAGTACCACCCGCCCAAATCCACGGGAGCTAGAAGCATTGGTATGCATGTAATCTCGTCTTTTAATTGTGGGACTTTGGTCTTGTGTTGAGCTAGTCACAGAAAGCTTTCCTGCCCTAGCGTCTTAAAGATCAGTGCGTAAAGCAGTTGCCTGAAGTTGATCTTACTGATGTACTTCTTGGTGTTTTTGGTGTTGGCAGTTGTTGCAGTAGAAAAAAGTGTGAATGTTGGGATTTTTAGAGGGAAGATGAAGGTTGAGTTTTGTTTGGGAGCATTAGCAGAGGTTTTCCCCAGCCACTCATTAGATCAAGTCAGCTCAGAACTCTGACTGCAGAAACCTGCCAAGGGAGACTTAATTTAAGAAATGAGGTAAGGATGAAGGGATGAATGTGGAGTGAGGAAAATAATATGAAAACAAAATAGGTGGTGGAAGGAGAGGAGCAAAATAATGCAGCAGAAGTGATTATACAGTCTCAGCATCTCAACCTTGAAGCTGCAGTGTTGGGTTTTTTTAATGCTTATTATGAGCGTCATTTAAATGTTCATCCTGCTTCGCTATCAAGAAATAGGATTCTGAAAACGGGTAAACTTCCAGAGCTGGTTTGTATGGGATATCAGTCCACTGCTTCCTATTTGAGGTTTCAGTGTGATTTCCTATGGACTAGGTCAGCAGTTATGAGGAAATGTCTTCCAAATGACTTTAAAACAAGACAGTGCGTAGCTCTTCTCTTGCCCTGCGCTTGGTTGAAGGTACTAGCATAATGACGCTGAAAGAAGACAGTTTTTGGCTATTATTTCATAGATTGCAGTTCGTTGTTGTTATGGATTATACACTTAGTTCATCGAGTATTTGTCAATTCTTCAGGAGCCAGCACGTATCTAGGAGATGGATTTAATAGATTCTTTTTAGTTTTGCTGGATGTGTTGGCATGAGCAAAGCATTTGGTATGCAAGGAAGAGTATTAATCATGGTGTTCTCCTGATAGTCTTGGGTATGGAAAATATAATTCCATAGCATTAAAATTAGTTAACATTGGCTTAATAGAAAAACTGTCTATGTTTGAAATTTTAACAGTGCTATTGTTTACAATAACTGACTAGGTAATAGAGTGATTGTAAGATTGCATTTAAAATTATATCTTTTATTTTTATTATGTAACCTAGATTAACTTCTGTAACTTTTCCATAACTGTAATTGCTTTTTTCTCATGTAACTAAGCTATGGTTGCTTATAGATTTGTCAGAAATCAACCTGTTTTGGTTTGTGTTTGACAGTGTTGCTGCCCCCTGGTCTTAACTATGTGGAATAGGTACAGCCATTGGTATACTTATTAATACAGTTGACAGCATTCATAGAGTTAAGTAAAAATATGTATTCTGCCATCACTGGTGACTTCTAGGGTAGGAATACAGTATAATGCTTTCATGATTTGGGAGATACATCAGTATAGTCTGAGTGTGGTAATGCCTGTCCAAAGAAAACCAAAATATAGAAGATAAATACACAGTGTTCTGCACCATTTGTGTGGATTGTGCGTATTTTCAAAGTTTTTATGTCTGATTTGACAGCAATACATCAGAGGAATAGAGAATAGTGGGTGCTTCTAGTGCTTGCGTTGCTATTTCTTGAATTGCTTTCATTTGTATAACTATTTTATGTGCCCTATTTAAACTGTTTGCAGTTTAAATTGATTCTAGACTTGTTTTGTATTATTTTTTTATTATCTGTAAATATAAAAAAGCTTTATTTGACGGGAAACAAGTTATAAATATACTCTACTGTTACATACTGCAAAAAATCTGCAACTCTCCCAAATTTGTTTTTATTAATTTGCATGAAGAAATGCAGATGGTCAGAATCTGGCAGGCGAAGTGTTCCATTAGAGTCTTTGACTGTGTCTTTATTGTAGTTGTAGCTTGCATACACAGTTCTGCTGCTGCTGCTTTAAAGCTAGGTTGGTTTCTGTACATCTGCTTACCTAAGGCTGTGATTCATATGAAGCAGGGGATTGAAATTGAATGGTTGAAGTGGCTGTTATGTAGCTCTTACTACCGCTGCTATTGTCCATGCATTGTGGATGATTGAAGAGCTCTTCAAGCAGCTCCTGAACTTCAATTTTGAGCCCACTGTATTCAGGCAGAGGGGATGATCCCATCCTTGCAGCCGTTTGATTTTTAACTTAATGTTGCATGTGGGTTGGAGCCCTCACTGGGCTTTTGCAGGCAGTGTCAAGCTCTGTGCTGTTAAGGCACTGCAGCCTGAACTATCTTAGGTCATTATTTTAAAGCTAACGTAATTCAACACAACCTGCACCTTCCTCAGTGACTATAAGTTGGTTTGTGAATAAACTAATTATTTTCTTTATTTTAAATAAGATTGTGAACTAGAACTATTTTCGGAACAGAAAAGGTATGAAAATTAAACAGATTGAACAAAACTTAGATCCATTTCATAGCCTCTCAGTCTGGTGTCATTCCTACTATAGCTCAGATCAGGGGTTAGAGCAGAACCACCTTTTCATAAAGAATGTGGCAAAAAAGAAATAGACTGTTTTGTGTGTGTGTGTCTGTGTCTCTATCTAGTTCTGTGAAGGTGTTACAGAACTGTGAATTTACTGTTCCTTAATCACAATTAGCAAGTTTTCTGAAATAATAAAATAGATGATGGACTCAATTGCTGGTTTTTTTCACCTGGTTGTCCTCCAGTAGAAGTGCAGTTAGTTCAACTGAGTGGATTGATATATATTCTCTCCTAGTTGTGACTCTTTTCCTATTATAACTAAAATTCTTTTCAGAGGAGACTTTGGATCCAGTTAGATGCAATTTTTGGACAAGTTTCAGATGAAAAATCAGAGCAGGCATTTTTACTGATTCTGATGACTTTGCATTTGTTAAATTTTTAGTGGAAAACCCAACAAAATACGAAGACATACCTCAAAAAATCAGAACCCTAGGAAAGATTCTCCAAAGGACTTCTGTGTGTTTGACTTATTAAAAAAAAAAAAAGGCAAAACCAACCCCCCGCCCCCCCAAAAAAACCCCACCCAAACTTTATTTAAATCTATTGTAATATTATCAAAGGCGAAAATAGTAAGTACATGCTGCTATGTAGCAGTTTATTCACTAGAAAGGTTTCATGCTACATTGTTTACTGAAACTTCTGAAAATTTACAAGTTTTTTTTCCTCTTAAGAGACAAAACTTAGGTTTTTTTTGTCATCCAGTCACATTAGACCAGAAAAAAGACCCTGTCATCTTTGTAGCCAGGCTTAGGCATCTTATACAGTAGTTACCAAAGAACTGCAAGATTATTTTTTTTTAATAAATTTTTTTTTAAAGCATGAATATAATCTAATGGCCATCAGTAAACACAAATTTTAAGGTTCATTCTATTGCAAAAGTAATGATTCCTCCCCTCCCCCTCCCCCCCCCCCCCCAACTCAGAGGGGAAGGAACAAAACCATCATATTGTAGTCTAGGTCTAGTTTAAGAGAATTTGCAATCTGTACTCCTTTCCGTGTGGATTTCTTCAGCATAATATTACATTCATGCAAAGAAGACGTTTTTAACTTCATATTTCTGCATGAAACTGGGAGAAGTTTTTTACAATCTTCATATGAAGAGGTGGATTATTACATATGTAGATGGATGGTTAATTATTTTTTTAAAAAAAAATTTGAAATGCTAAGATAGTGTAGACAGAGTACTGATACAGTGTCTTAAAATATACCCTCTGCTTTGTTCTGACCAGACATGCTTTTATATCCACAGTAGCTCCATGATTTGTGTTACTCAGATTTTGAAGAGTTGATTTTAATCCTTGATTTGATATTACTGTGTGAGCTAGTTGGAATTTTTAGGGAATGATGACATCTGTTCTGAGAATAAGTAGTGCACATGTGGGATCATCACCAGACTGTTTTGATTACCATTCTGCTGTGTCCCAGGTCCAGCTGAAAGGACATCTTTGCACTCAAGGGATAACTCGGTTATCATGACCAGGCAGTTCTGAGTCTTTCTCCTAAAGCAGCAGATGTTTTGCAGGACTGTCTTGAGATACAGAGGTTAAGCTTAAATGTTTAAATTCCCTTTAGGCAGGCTGGTAGATAAGAAGGGACAGTTAGAAGCTGATGATACAATAAAGAATAGCTGCAGTTGTTTCTGATACATGTTTTACTGTTACACTTTTGTAATACTTGAGCATCTTTAACGATTAATGTTACTTCTTTCTTTTTCTCTTCAATGAGAAGTTGAAAACTCAAAATGTGCTTTCTGACAATTAGATCTTACCATACGCATGCTTTTTTAATAAATGTTTAACTGGTGAGTGTAATGAAATATGGCTGCAGATATGTTGGTGTTTTGTTTGTTTTTTTTTTTTAAATAAAAAACCCCCAAACCACCATTCCTGCAATGACTGTTGCTCATTTTGTTTCTCACTGTGCTGATCTGCTTGAGCTTAGAGGTCTGTTGGTCTAGACTGGTCCTGTAACAGATGCGTGCATGCTACATCAGTGAAAGAATGACTGACTGGCTCTTGCTCAGTCTAACATAAATTTTGTTGTTCTCAGTGCAAGTCTGGTATAATCTAACATAACTTAAAGGGGAAGATTTCTCAATGTTCTTCATCGTGTCACGGACCCTTATCTAAGATTAGAGACGGGAAAGGGGAAAGTATGGGGTTTTTTTGTTTTGCCTTTTTTTTATTTTCTTTGAAAGTATGTTGTGTAGGAAGCATTTTCACGGTTTCCTGTGTGTAACTTTCCCTTCATGCTTCAGTTTTTGTGAGTTTTTCTTATTCTACTGGGGGAATGACTTCTGAGACAACAGTAAGGGGACAGGGTTTTTCCTTCCTATAATTTTGTAGAAACTTGTGTAGCACTGAAACTGCTGTACAGTCAGTTCATCTACAGTGATTTCATACACTTTTCTACCACAAGATCCTTTTCCAGTGACAAAGTATTCTATCAAGGGAGGCAGGTGAAACCATGCAAGAGAACAGGAGCACTTCCATTCTAAATCAACTTTTTGTTTTAGTTGGCAATACGTACGGACTTTGTTCATTAGCCTGGACTGTGAAAAGTGGTAAGATCTATTTTGTGTGTGTGTCTGAAGAGAAAGAAATTTTTCTATTGTTTCTATCACTTCCTTTCCCTTGAAATGTCACCGCTATATAATTACAACAGGTAAATTGTAACATTCTGTATCCTTCTTTATTTTTTTAATTAAAATAGACTCTTATTTTTTGGGGGGGGGGGGAATCCAGGAGACTCCAGCAGCACTAGACTTAAAACCAGCTTTTCCTAAGCTTCCTTGTAACCTGTTACTTGTGGCAGTCAGAAACAGTCTTGCATCACAGAGAACTCTGTACTTAAGAGCTGGTTCTTATGTAACAGACCACAAGCAATCTTCAGTTTTCAAAGAAATATGCTTTTGGTAGCAAACCATCCTAAAAAAACAGATAAGAAAAGTTTCTTTGTCTACTAAATAAAACACAGGATAATTGTTACCGTTTTTACACTGAACGGCAAATTGCACCGAAGATGTAAAAATGGGTACGTGAGTGTTCTCAAATACGGAGGCCACAGTGAGAGCTCATGGGTGACTCCTGATCACGATACTGAAAATGTGATGAAGGAGGAGACTTGACAGCAATGTCATGTATTTACAATAGTGTGTTTCACAAAAATGCAGTTGAGGATGCTTTTACATTTACATGCTACAGTACTTATTCATTTAGTATGTAATCCGTTTTGCCCTTCATTTAACAGTAGTCGAAACATTTGCATTTTAGGCACATTTTTGAAAGTACTTGCTGCTTTTTGGTAGCTCCTGTGGTTTTTGGAGAAGTACTGCTTCTTGTTTTGAACTCCCCAACAGGCTGCTTCATGTTTGCTCATCAGTTAGGAAGCTGTGAAAGTGCTCTTGGTGCACTCTGTTCAGTATGCCGTTCAGATAAATCCTGACAGAGTGTGTACCATGTAGTCATGGGAACTTGGGCTCTGATAGAGAAGAGAGAGATGCTTAAAGTGACATGGCTTAAAGTTGGTTTTAGTGTTTAGATTGGAGTCTTGTGGCTATATCTTCTGTAGTTAAAAAGCAATAAAAGGGAAAAAGTTGTTTGAAGAAAAAAGAAGGGGGGGGAACAACTCACAGAACCATGTTTGTAATCCAACATGGCGTCACTGAAAGACTGCAGATGAATGATTTGGAACACAATTAGATTGGTTGATTTGATTTCCAGTATTTTTCTCACTCCAATGAGTAAAACTCAATTTTTATAACTATTGTTGTGATTTGTAACGATGTGAATGAAGATGTTTGTTAATAATTTTTAGAAACAGATATGAAAAATTTACAGAGGAGAACTGTAAGAAAGATCATAACATCTTACTTTGAATGGAATAGTACCTTGCAATAAAATCGTTAGGCAGAATCAAGTCAAGAATGCTAATTATTAGTATTGTTTCAGGTGCAGAGGTAGGCAATATAAGCACGTTCCAAAAAAAGTGCCCTAAACCAATAGTATATTTTTATATTTCATGGGAAACTTTTCAGAATCCAGTTAATAGCATGTGCCATGGTACTCCTCTTAGAGACTGTTCTGTCGGGTTTGATTGATACTAGCCAAGAGGCCTAAAGTTTATTGGTGAGTGTGAAGAAAAACTCCTGAGATAATAGCATGAGTTTCCTTTCCTGAAGGAGTACAGCTGGAAGTACACTCCCTGCTAAGAAGTGCAGCAGTTATTTTATATTTCTAAAGAGACAGCATTGATCTGCGTTATATATGTTGGGTTTTAAATACCAGAGGGCTAATGCTGAGGTTTTGTATAAGCATTGTGGCAGGTAAGATTTTTGAGGACAGTGGGTTTGATTGTGGTGATTATGGGAAACTTTTCCTTTAATGCTCCTGTGAAAAAGCAACAAAACGCTGTTTGGATCCCATTTCCGCCTTTATACACATAGATGTGCACATGGGCGCACAGATGGCCTCCTTGTCTCTTTCACTCACTGGTGAAAGGACAGGCCTGAAGTTGTGTTGTTACTATCGTTAAGCTGGAGGGTGTATGCTTTTTCTTTCTTTTGAATAGCCACCTCTATCTTGACCTTAACTTGTTTTATCCTTCTTGTTATGTTTTTGTTATCACGAGAAATACAGAAGTCTTTCTGGTGCAGAAGTAGATACTTTGGATACCAATAGAGGAGTCTTCTGTTGGTTTTCCTTTCTGAAGAACTGAAAATCTAGTAAGATGCTGGAGATAACTTTCTGCAAAATAAGTCTGTAGGACTGCAAGGCCTTTGACATGGTCTGCTCTGGTAGCCTTCTATCCAGGTTGATGAGAGATGGACCAGATAAATGACCTGCAGGGTGGATGGGACATTGACTGGGTTGCCAAGCCCAGAGGGTGGTGATCAGTGAAGCAAAGTCCAGCTAGTAGCAGATTGCAAGTGGCATTCCTCCAGGATCAATTTTGGGGCCAGTACTGTTTGGTGTCTTTTAATTGTCTGAAGGATAGGCTGGAGTGTGATCTCAACAAGTATATTTGGATGATACCAAGTTGCTTGATATGCTGGCAGGCAGTCACCATTCAGTGGGACCTGGAGAAGTGGCCTGACAGGAGGAGCCTTGTGGGGTTCAGTGAAGAGAAATGTGAAATCCTGTGCCAGGGATGGAGTAGCCCTGTGCAGCAGTACAGGCTGGCTAGAAGACAGGTTTCCAGGAAAGGACCTTGAACTCAGGTGGATGACAAGTTGAATGTGGGTTGGCAGTGACAAAGACCAGCAACATACTGGGCTGCGTTAGTGAGAGTGCAGCCAGAAAATAGTGGTTCTACCCCTCTATTGATTAATTGTGAGACCACACCTGAAGTATTATGTTTGGGGTTCACCAATACATGAAAGAAATGACATACTGCCACAAGTCCAGGTGAGGATCACCAAGATGATTAGGGGCCTAGAGCACGTCACTTAAGGAAGGGAAACTGGGTTTCTTCAACCTTAGAAGAGAGGCTAAGGGAAAGTCATATTGCTTTCTTCAGGTATGTAATGGGAGGAAACTGAGAAGGCAGAAATTCTGATTAGTGTTGAGGGTTTTTTGTGTGTGTATGTGTTTGTGGTTGTTTATTATTATTATTATTTGGGGGGTTTGTTTGTTTGTTTTGAACCATGAGCCTGATGAACAGGTGCCCAGAGAGACTGTGGAACCTCTGTCCACAGAGACATTCAAAACTCCGCTTGACTGTAGAAGTAGTCCTTCTTAAAATTGTTTGGACTGCATAATTTAATCTTTAAGAAGACAAGCAGACAGAGTAAAGTAGTTATTTAGTTTCATGAGTGTGTTTTTTATGTTTTCAGGTAAAAGGTTACACTGAGCTTATTCTTGGAAAAACAGCACGTTTAAACCTAATAAAACTGATGTAAGCAAAGTTGATAATGTTTTTCCTTCAATGAAATACTTCTTTAATAGAGAAAATGGGATACTACTCGCATTTTTACAAATCTGTATTTCAGAAAGCTTATCAAATTTGGGGTTTTGTATGATTTTTAAGAATAGTTTGAATAGTTACTGAGTGTTTGACAACAATATAATTCTTTTTAAATGATCAACCCACACCTCTAGAAAGTCAACTAATTTATTATGCAAAGTGATGACTGTTATAGCTTAAATATGTCTCTGCTGGATTAACTTTACTTCTATGAGGAAGATGATCTGAATTTTGAATTCTAGAGCTCCCACCTTGAATTTTGTACACTAATTTCCTGTCCTCCTATATTATAGTTTACTTTTCAGGTAAATTATCTCTTGATTTTTGGATTCACAAAGCAAGAATTTGGGATTGAAAAGGGAAACATACTTGAAGAAGTGTTCTTGATACGGAACTTAGTCTTTTCCATGGCACTTCAGAAAAACTTCTTAGGGATGGGGGGAGTGAGAAGGAATAAAATGTAGCAGGTTTTGTTTGCCAGGAGAGTTGTGGCTTGTTATGAAACCACTAGGATTTAGATATCCTATTTTGGTTAGATTCTTAAGACTTCATTTCACAGAATCATAGAATATCTCAAGTTGAAAGGGACCCATAAGGATCATCGAGTCCAACTCCCTGCTCCTCGCAGGACTACCTAAAATTAAACCGTATGACTAAGAGCATCATCCAGATGCTCGTTCAACTCTGACAGGCTTGGTGCCCTGACCACTTCCCTGGGGAGCCTGTTCCAGTGACCGACCACCCTCTCAGTGAAGAACCTTTTCCTAATGTCCAATCCGAACTTCCCCTGACGCAGCTTCATTCCATTTCCTCGTGTCCTGTCGCTGGTCACCAGAGAGAGGAGATCAGCACCTCCCCCTCTGCTGCCCACCTTGAGGAGGTTGTAGCCTGCGATGAGGTCACCCCTCAGCCTTCTCTCCTCCAAGCTGAACAAACCCAGTGACCTCAGCCGCTCCTTCTAAGTCTTGCCCTCGAGGCCTTTCACCATCTTGGTCGCCCTCCTCTGGACACACTAATAGTTTGATGTCCTTCTTATGTTGAGGCGCCCAAAACTGCACACCATACTTGAGGTGGGGTTGCACCAGTGCCGTGTAGAGTGGGACAATCACCTCCCTCGACAGGCTAGCTATGCTGTGTTTGATGTACCCCAGGACGCGGTTGGCCCTTTTGGCTGCCAGGGCACACTGTTAGCTCATATTCAACTTGCCATCAGCCCAAACCCCCAGATCTCTTTCTGCAGGGCTGCTCTCCAGCCACTCGTCCCCCAGTTTCTATGTATAACCAGGATTACCCCATCCCAGGTGGGGAATCTGGCACTTGCTCTTGTTAAAAATTTCATATGGTTGGTGATCGCCCAGCTCCCTAGTCTATCCAGATCTCTCTGTAAGGCCTCTCTACCTTCAAGGGAGTCCACAGCTCCTCCTAGTTTAAGTATCGTCAGCAAACTTAATGTACATTCGATTCCTGCGTCCAGATAATTTATAAAAACATTACAGAGCACTGGCCCTAAAATTGAGCCCTGGGGAACCCCACTGGTGACTGGCCACCAGCCTGATGTGACCCCATTTACTGTAACTCTTTGAGCCTGACCCATCAGCCAGTTGTTCACCCAGTGTATTATGGACTTGTCTAGCTGTGTGCTGGACACTTTGTCCAGGAGGATACTGTGCAAGACAGTATCAAAAGCTTTGCTAAAATCCAAACCCACCACATCCACTGGCTTCCCTTGGTCAACTAGATGAGTGACCTTGTCATAACAGGAAATTAAGTTGGCTAAGCAGGACTTTCCCCTCATGAACTTATGCTGGCTATGACTGATGACTACGTTGTCTCAAGTGTTTTTTCAATAACTCCCAGGATAACCTTCTCCATAATTTTGCCAGGCACTGAAGTGAGACTGACAGGCCTGTAATTACCAGGGCCTTCCTCCTTACCCTTCTTGAAAATTGGGACAACATTTGCCAGCTTCCAGTCAACTGGGACCTCTCCAGACTCCCAAGACCATTGAAAAATAATGGAGAGAGGTCCCACAATGACATCGGCCAGCTGTTTCAGTATCCTGGGATGAATCCTATCGGGCCCCATAGACTTATGCGCATCCAGCTGGAGCAGCAAGTCTCAAACAAGTTCAGGGTCGGCTTCTTTCTTTAAAACAAGACAGAAAACCCCTAATGATTACATGAAACTCATTTAACATTTTTGTTATGCTCTGCTCCTGATAGATATATGTCAAAGTTCCACATTTTATTTTAATTATTTACATCTATTTTAGAATTAAAAGATTTTCATGTTGAGCATATCGCTGAGAAAGCGTTTCAGTATTTAAATCTCAGTGTGTATGCTTTTGATACTATTGACAGAATTTGGTTTTGTTGTATATGGGTCATCTTAGAATAAGACTGTCATGTTATTGCTGGGCGTAGAAACTTGGATTTCTGAGATACTTCAGGTTTTACTTAATGAAGACTATTTTTGCCCAAGCAATATTTAGGTTATTACACATCTTCTGGAGAAGTGATACTTTTACTGTACTCAAATTTGGATTGCATGGTGTTTTTGTAGAGCTGTTTTTGGTAGTTCTTAGTCATGAAGGTGGCATGTAGCACTATGTAGCATTTAGTAGCACTGCTTGCTGGTAATCATAGAATGGTTTAGGTTGGAAGGGACCTTTAAAGATCATCTAGTGCAACCCCCCTGCCATGGACAGGGACATCTTTCACTAGATCAGGTTTCTCAAAGCCCCATCCAACCTGACTTTGAACACTTCCAATGATGGGGCATCCAGAACTTTTCTGGGCAACCTGTTCTAGTGCCTTACCACCCTCATCGTGAAAAAATTTCATCCTTACCTCCGATATAAATCTACCCTCCTTCAGTTTAAAACAGTTGCACCTTGTCCTGTCACTACAGGCCCTGGTAAAAAGTCTGTCTGCATCTTTCTTATAAACCCTGTTTCAGTATTGAAAGGCTGCAATAAGGTCTCCCCGGAGCCTTCTCTTCTCCAGGCTGAACAACCCCAACTCTCTCAGCCTTTCTTCATAGGAGAGGTGTTCCAGCCCTCTGACAACTTTCATGGCCCTCCTCTGGACCCGCTTTTACAGGTCTGTGTCTTGTGCTGGGGCTCCCAGAGCTGGATGCAGAAGTCCAGGCAGGGTCTCACAAGAGCACAGTAGAGGGGCAGAATCACCTCCTTTGACCTGCTGGCCATGCTTTTTTTTATGCAGCCCAGGATACAGTTGGCTTTTTGGGCTGCAAGTGCACATTGCTGGCTCATGTCTGATTTTTTTTTTTTTTGTCCACCAGTATCCTCAAGTCGTTCTCTGCAGGGCTGCTCTCAGTCCATTCATCCCCCAGTCTGTACTGATATTGGGGATTGCCCTGACCCAGGTGCAGGACCTTGCACTTGGCCTTGTTGAACTTCATGAGGTTCATGTGGTCCCACTCCTCAAGACTGTCAAGGTCCCTCTGGATGGCATCCCGTCCCTCAGGTGTGTCACTGCACCACACAGCTTGGTGTCATCTGCACACTTGCTGAGGGTGGACTGAGTCCCACTGTCTGTGTCATTAATAAAGGTATTGAACAGTACTGGTCCCAATATGGGCCCCTGGGGGACACCACTCATTACTGATCTCCATTTGGACATTGAGCCATTGATTCAAAGCCTTTGGATGTGGTCATCCAGCCAATTCCTTGTCCATCGAATAGTCCATCCATCAAACCCATATCTCTCCAATGTAATGACAAGGATGTTGTGTGGGATCGCGTCAAAGGCCTTACAGAAGTCAAGGTAGATGACGTGAAAGTACATGGCAATGAAAGTGCATGAATGCGATGCTCACTGCGAAACAAACAAGACCGTTTAAATAAATACTTCTACATGTCAATGTCATTGTCTTGAAAGTACAATGCAATGAAAGTAGTTGAGCTGTTGTTTTGTCCAGTGTGTATCAAGGAAGTGAAGACAACTGTTAGAAAAACGTAACAGTGATGTTAAAACAAACTTGGAACACTTTTTTTCAGTGATGACAGTGCCTGTTCACGACCTTCAAAAACTGTCGTCACCGAACAGTGATGTTGCCTGGGAACTCAAGAAAAGTGGTCTGTAACGTGTAACAATGTGCAAATTCTGTGCCAGCCTGTGCCACGTTGTAAGCATGCAGGACCATGATGGTCCATTCCTGTCTTCTTAATAATGTAACGTACAATGGTGATGATAACTGTTTTTGAAATCAGCAGGAATGGATGACTTTTAACTAAGAATTTTTAAGGAGGTAGCTTAAATGTAAGATATACTGACATTCTTTTTGGTTGTGTTTTGGTTTTGTATTTTTCTTCTCTCACTACATGTTAGAATTATGGGGAAAATTGTAAAACTAAGAGTGATGATGCTATGACAATGCAAGTGGGATATCCTGACTATGTCTGTTGTCTAATCCAACCTCTTATCTTAGAAGAGTGTTTATACTATCTGTATGAGTCATTAAGAGGGCACTCATTATAACAGACAATGAGTATAACTAAATTTATCTTTAAAGTTGAATGAAATTACCTTGAGTATTTTGACAAAGTTGGTTGTTTTGACTGGAAAACTGGTCTTGCACACTACATTTTCCTAACCTTATAAATGATGCTTTGATGTATTTTGCAAATTGTTCTTCGTATGCAGCCTTACTGAAATTAAGCTTTTTATGATTTGATTTGGGAAAAATTTCTTGGGCAAAATAATTTTGATTTTTGCAAAGCAGGGGGATATATATTATAGTTTTTAGTGTATTGTCATGTCTGCAGCACCTGCACTGGTGTCCTTTTGAGGGGAGTGTTTTGTGGGGTTTTTTTTGGTGGATCCCCCCCCTGCCCCGCTCCCCACCTTGTAGCCTCTTCTGGGAGGGATGAAAGAAGCCTGCAGAGGCTCTTTGATATGAAGACCTACTTAAATTAGTTTTCAGTGTTATCATACCAGGGCTGCCTGTACACAGATTTGGAAAAAATGATGGTGTTATATAGCTGGTGTGATTTAAGCATACAAGAGACGTAACATCTTTTGGGGTGGAGTCACCTGCAGAAGCTTGAGTGCCCAAAATATTGTCTGCTCACTAGTACAGTTATAGGGAAAGAGATGCTAGTTCCCTCTAAAACCTCCCTTTTAAAAATGTTTATAGTCCTCTGGTGGCAGTTTTGTTGCCAAGCTAGTGTTGTTTTCCCAGGAAGTGCTTGGAAGGAGACCTTGTTTAAACTGGCAGAGAACATGTGAAGAAATGCAGTTTTTTTTCTTTGCTGACACTTTGCAGGTTAATGAAGCTTTTTGTCATAGGTGATACTGACTTAAACCCTCAAATTCACTGCCTGCCCTTCCTTGTCTCCCCATTTCATTTGAAGTGCTTCGAATGCTTCCTTGCTTGCTTTATTCCACCATGTCTACGATAGGTTCTTCAAAAATATTTTTGTCCATGGGTATGGTACTTTCTGGTTAAAATATCTGTAACAGTGTTGCTTCAGCAAAGCCTAGTCTATTTGCTGAACTCATTTGTAGTTTAGTATAGCTTCCTGTTTTTCTCATCTTATTTAATTGGGCAACAAGTTGCAGCAAAGCAGCTTCCTTTAAATTGAATCAGTGAATATTGTGCATATGCTAAATGTGGAAGCAACTAATGTCTCTTTGACTCTTACAAAATTCTTGGACATTTTTCTATAGCTTTAATGTTTGTGTAGAAGGCTAAACCTGGTTGCAAATAAAGCAATTATCTGCCTTTCTGTGTATTCCTCTTCAATTTTATTGGATTTTTTTTTTTGCTCTTTATTGCTGTTTTCTGATGGTAACAATAAAGAGCTGTCCTACCTTATTTTTTTTTTCTGTCATTATCTCTATTGCTTCATGTCTTATAACTTGTGCCTGCAAGTAATGGTGCTACTTCATTGGGTCCAGACATATGTACTGCTATCCTAAGATAATTATACAATAAAATTGACATGTAGAAGTATTTGTTAAAACTGTCTCATTTGTTTTGCAGCGACCATTGCATAGTGTGATTATTTTTATAGCAATACAACTATTCCTTTGAAACACTCCTCTGTGTGTGTGTGTGTGTTTGCCTTGACGAAGCAAAGGGAAATGAGGAGAGTAAATACAGGCAGTCTAGCTAGGTGCAGAGCATAGTTCATACTATAAACCCAGGAAACAATGGCTGACTTGGGGATTAGTATGAAATCATTGATTCATGAGTCAGACTATAAGGGTGAACTACTGGATGGAGCGATGATACTCTGCTGGTAGTTGTAGTATGCTGAAAGCACATGTACGATGTGTACAAAGGTACTTGGATGGTTGCCTCTTCTCTTATAGAATGATTTTGCCCATTGTAAACATGCAGGCTGGACCTTTGTCGGTTTGCCAAGAGTTAAACCAGAAGGCTGTGATTTATGACGTACTCAACAGGGCATTTTGGAATATTTTTCATCAAGTTGCTATATGAATCTCTAATTCTGAAACAATCCTATAATCTGTGGTAGAGGAAGAAAACCTGAACTTTGTTCATCATAAAGTAGCGTGAAGTAGAGCTGGAGCTTTGCTTGAGGTTTTAAAAGTAAGTAGATGCACCTGTAGAGAACATTAGGTTCAAGAAACATGATATCTGTTTGTGATTCCTGAGCATCAGAGAGTGAAGTGCAGTGCTTGAAGGACTTCCCAGTCAGCATGGACATGCACTGTGCTACCAGCCTGCTGAGTAACTCTGCCATGTGGAGCTTCTGGTGCTTCTGTTCGAAGAATTTACAAAGGAAGCTACAGCTTGACCATGATTGAGAATTTTAAAATAAAGATTAGATCACTCCTAAAACAACTCTAGATGAACTAAATGTATAGAACACTAGGTTTTGATAGTGTGAATTTTTAACTATTCCTTATACAAGCTGTAAGACTCTTTAGTCTTATTTTCTGTCTGGCCTCAAAACCTGTATGTGAAGTGAGCAACTGCAGGGAAAAGAAATGAAGGTCTCTTGGTCAGTTGAATGCTAGAGAAGTGGGGTTTGTCCCTGTCCAGTTAATGAATTTGCCTGAGATATTGGAAAAGTCATGTAAACAACACATTTTCCAGGTGACCAGTAATTGGGATTTCATAACTTCTGAGAGTTTGCCTTGAAGTCAAGTAGTCTAGTTGAATGAAGAGCATATTGAGGTCTCCACCTGAAGGCAACTGAATGTATTCATTGAATGTGTAAAATTTTATAAAATGCTTGTGTACTGGGCGCTTAACATAATGGAAGATTTTAACCCTAATCTGTCATTTTACTGTTTTTGACAGGGGTCCAGGCAAATTCATTCGTATTGTAAAGCTCTGAGATTATAGTAGAGTCTCATAAAACTGCAAGGGGAAATTTAATATTTCTGTTTTCAGAGCGGCGTTTGAGTAGCATGTAGTTTTAACAGGAAGGAAAAAGAATGCAAGCCTGGAAGTGTATGATCATAGACTGAAAATGCTTTAAAAAGCAGTTCATCTGTTGAGCACCATGTAGCCTTTATACAAGATGGGCTGGGATAAGTTAAAATAAAAGGCTGTAGGGACACACGGTCATTTAGTGACACAGTATAGGGGGGTGTGTCTTACACACGGTAACAATTAAGATGTGAGTGGAGCCTGCGATCGGGCTTCTGTGTTCCGTACTAATCTTACTGTTTTACCCTTAGTGTGAGGGTATATACACACACATCAGTACAAAAAATTACACACACCTCGGTACCAAACTGTTGTGTGAATGGAGCTGCTTCTTTTCTGTTTCTGCCCTATGGTTGGCAAATGTAGCATGTAGAGAAACAGTGCTTGATCTTCAGCAATATAGGCATTTCATTTGAATCAAACTGGTGTGTAAAGAATAAGCGTTGCCCCAAGTGTGTTACTTCTCTCCTGAAACTTAAAGACAGTCAATCAGTTTAGGGTGGTATAGAATCATAGAATAGTTTGGGTTGGAAGGGACCTTTAAAGGTCATCTAGTCCAACCCCCCTGCAATGAGCAGGGACATCTTCAACTAGTTCAGGTTCAAGTGCTTTGGTTTATTGGACTGCATTGGAAGCCAGTTTGAGCCTACAGTAATCAACGGTTTTATTTGTGTTGGGCTTTGATTTTGTGGATTAATGTTCAGATCCATTTTGAGCATTCCTAGGAAGCTTTCAGTTGAGTTTGAAGAAGCCCTACTTACGACTTTGCTGCTAAAAGCAAATGTGGTCACATGTGTACTTTGTATGTTGTAGATGGCCTCTACAGCCTGGTTTGGATCTACTGTTCTGCCCCATCGAGTTTGCAGCCTTTGAAGCATTTTTTTTCTTTCTTTTTCTTTTAATATATCTTTTGATAATAGAATTGACAAAATGGAATAGAAGAATATGTTGGTTGAAAAGATAGTTTGTCTAGAAAAACAAAAATACAGATAGGAGAATGACAGGTCAAAGGTGGACAAACTGACGTGCTCCTAAAGTGCATATGATATATTGGTGTAATGGGTTGTGCTGTCTTGGACATTGCTTTCCAAAAAATTGCATGAGCCATGTGATGAAGTATAAAGCAAAAGGTAGATGATGAAAGATTATGATCATGTTCCAGGAACTGCTGGGGACCAGATATAGTTTAGTACTTAGAGCTGAAGCATCATGTTATTGCTTCAGAATGTCGGAGGCAGAAAACTTTTTAATTTCAGCTGAGGAAAGAGGACGCGATGTTTAAAAACTTCAGCAATATTAAACTTGAGCAGTAATTTATAATGAAGTTATATGAATTTCTACTCTGACTTTGAGCAGAACATTTGGATGGTACTAATTTACAGCCCATAGTAGACAATTTACTTACAGATACAAGATTTACTTGCAAGATTTATTTAAGATTCAAGTGTATTTGCTACCGAGTATAAGAGTTAAATTCTTACAAGGAGAAAAATCCTTTCTTTTGCTGACCCAGAGTTGCATTTGTGTTCATGCTTTCCACCCAACTTTCCATCCTTCTGTTGTACCTTGTATCTTGTCCCTTCTTGAGAGGCCTGATGTTAACTGATATCAAATCTGTGTGAAAGGCTTTTAAATGCTTCAGTGCTTGTGGCAAGATCTCCAAAAGACATGCCTAACAACCCTTTCTATAAAGAGTGCTTTTATTTTGCAGAAATAAAGTTGTTATTCACAACTTAATAGATTCTGTTTTGCTGGGTAGTTTGTTCTGAAAGACAATGTATGTCCCTCTAAATTGTACTAGTTGTAACTTTTATTCTGTTATCCATTTTTGTAGCTGCTTTAACTTAAAGCTTCTCAAACTCCCTGGCTTATGTGAATATGACCATCTGTATTGACAAACAAGAAAGGTGAATCGGTAGGAATTGAAACACAGTGTGTGGATTGAGAAACGTAGTTGAATTGTGTGCTATGGTTGAAACAGTGAAAAGTTTATTTGCACAAGATATTCTCAAAAGTTTTCTGGTTGTCAATTTTTTTTCACCAGAAACTACCACCACAGTGAGTCAAACCGCAAGTTCACCTAACCCTGTATCCTGCCTTTTAACAGTCAGTGATCAATAGCAGCTGTCTTGGGGAGAACATTAAGAACAGGGAAACTTGCTGTGATACTATTCCAACAATTTGCAGCTCAGAAATTTTCTGAGCTGAAGGTGATGAACTATTAAACACACAGATGTCTTGGATATCCCTCTCATTAATTACATGAGTTCAGAAAGAATTTGTTAGCATCCATGGAAACCTAAATTTCACAGCTTACCTAGGTTTAGGGGAAAAAGCAGACTTTTAAATGAAGCCTGCATCCTGATGATTTAATTTGATGTCCCTAGTTTTAATAGTATGAGAAAATAAGTAATCATTCCCTGTTTATTTCTTCTATTCCTTACGGATTGTAGACCTCTCTTGTTCTACATCAGTCATTTCTTCTTGAGGTTGAAGAATCTTAGCATATGTATGTTTAACCCCACCTCTTTTAGGAAATGTTTCCCTAGCTGAGGTCAGCCTAGTTGCCTTCTTTTATTCCTCTCTTACCTTTTTGAGATACAAAGAACAAAATGTGAACTTTTATCTTGGTATAATGATGCCCTCTGTGCTGCTCTTACTCCATCCCCAATGACTTGCAGCATTATGGTTTGATATCCTGGTAGCTCCTGAATATTCAAGGAATAGTTCCGGAAAACTGCTCTTAAAACTGCAGCATGTTTTTGCCTACCCTGGTAACAGGGGATTCAGAGACTCACATTATAGATGTAAATTTACAAAAGTGTTTTTCTTATGTGCATTGCTTTATGCTTATGTATATATATTGATTTTTTTTCATCTGCTGTCTTAATGGGCAGTTAGTATTTGTGAAGTTACCTGTACTCTCCACACCTAGTTTTCATTTTTCTTACTTGAACAGCTTATATCATCAGCAAACTTTGTCACTTCACCATTCACATCCTTTTCTAGATTATGTATGAATACATGGAGCTGCACAGATGATAGAACTGCTTCCTGATGACTTCGCTTGAATGACAAAACTGACAGTTTATTCCTATTTCCTTTCTTTTTAAACAGTTGCTGCTCCAGAAGAATGGTTTCCCCTCATCTCATGTCAGTTTATTTTTTTCAAGAACCTTTGGTGTTGAACACTTTTGGAAATTCAGATAGACTGTGTCAAATAGGTTGCCAACAAACCTATTTGTCCACCAAAAAGTAGACATAGTTTATTAAATGACTTGGATCTTGAGAGATCTCTTTACAAAACTCATGATTTGAGTTATTTTTGTACCTCCTCTCCCCATGGTTTGTCAGTTTCTTTGTTGGTTTGAGGTGTGTGAATGAGAGAGGAGGTACACAGCAAAATCAAGACAAACCTTTTGCTTTGAATGTGTTTGAAAAATATACTAGTTTTTATGCATTTAGAAAAATTATTACTATAAATCTCCTGTTTCGTGATTTTTACATTTAATTTGCAGAGTACTTGTGTGATTTCCTTGTTTGCCCATGACTTCAACTTGTTGAAGGATGTCGTCTTTTAGTAATCTCCTTTACTGGCTCTTTTGTCATTGTGGTCTTTCTGAAAAGATATGTTTCTGAAATGACAGCCATTTACTTGGGTACAATCACTTAAAATATTATTGTCAAAGATTTGAAGTTGTGTATTGGGGAGAATGGGAGAAAATCTCCGACATACCTTGCTGAAACACTGTAGTATTGAAAATTATATGTGAGTACTAATTTGGAACAAGTAAATATTTGTAGTGTTTTCAGCAGGAGAGCATCGCACACTAAACTTAATGTACTTTCAGAAAGTTTGTGTGTTTCCAAATAAACTGTTACAATTGGGTTAATAATGCCCATGCTAGTACATTTTCAAGAAGAAAGACCTTTTTAACCAGCTGGCCTCTGCTAAAAGCTTGTGGGACAGTGGACTGCTTACGGAAGAATTTTAGCTTAGAAGTACGCTGAAGACATCAGCATTTAAATTTCCTTTTATTATTTATTTGAAGAGGTTCTGACACCCACTAGCAAATGGGATCGATGAACATGCTTTCCATGCATTGTCCCTGTCCATTGAGCTGATGTTCAGAATGTTAGGAAACTTCCTTCTTTCCCTGTGGAAAATTAGACAGCACTTCTGTGGGGAAGCCAATATTAGAATATCCTGCTACAGAGAAAATGGTCTTAAGTGCTTTCTTACGTCATCTGAGGATTGGGCAGATGCTTACTTCAAAAAAGTGAATAATGCTTAAAAATGGGGTAATCCATTTAGTAAAATGAGGGGTAAGGTTCACAGTATTACTGCTTTTCTCTTACCTACTTGGATTTGTTAAATTAAAAATAAAACAAAACCCTTTGTTTTTTTACAATGTTATCTTTGTGTCTTTACTGAGAATATTTTGGCCGCTTTGTTTTCCTCCTCTCCTTACCTCAGTACATTGCTGTCAGGCAGAGCCTTTGCTCTGGTGCTGCTGGTTCGTGCATTAACCACACGAGTGCCTGCACAGGAAATGGAAACTTTCTTGCATGCACTGCAAGAGAAGTTGTGACACTGGTTGTGTAGGTGGCATTGCTGGCGTGAAGTTCTGCCTCTTGACAGGAAGAACGTGCCTTCTCTGCTGCCCTGCTGAATGGGGTTCATCAGGGAGAAAGGTCAGATTACCAAACTGCAAGTGGAGATGATCAGTTCAGGATTTAAAAATATGTACCCAACTGCTGTTAGACTGTTAGTCAAAGAAAAGGGTAACTTTGGTTTTTCATATTGCCTTTGGGGTTGTTTTTCTCATCTCTTTTTTTTTGATCGCTTGTGTAGTAGACATGGAAGAAGCAAGGGGTGTAGTCCTCCAAGCTTAACTTCTTAACCAAGACGTTTCTTTGTTCTTTGTTTCAATACACATCCTTATATCGAAGGGTAGGTGAACCACTATGCTGGTGTTACACAATTCCCCTTTAGCCAGCGATAGTTGTGTGTACAGCAGGAGTGGCGTTTGCTACTGCCCTTCTTCCCCAGCCTGCTTTTCTTGACTTGCTTGTATGCCTAGAACAGGGAGCGGGCAGCACTGGACTGGACTGTAGCAAGGGCTAGTTCCTTGGCTCTTGCTGCTGAAGAATGAGATTGCTTTTCTCTCCTTGCTTTTATTCCTATTGACTGGACATCTGTAGTTCTTTTCTAGTAGAGTATTTGTTTCCTGAGCTGAATGTTTTGGCTGCCAGTTTTTAAGTGTGGAAAAAAATACCAAAAAAGCATCTGCCCCACAAGTGGCATGGTGCTGGAAATGCAAAATGATGCAGTTCTGGGAGAAGAAAAAGGGAAAAGGGATGAAAAGGGAGATGAAGTTCTTCAAGTATGGTGGGGGAGTATGCTTCCATGTTATCTTCAGCATGTGGCTCTCCTCATCTTGTTTCTTCTTTTTTTTTTACAGAGAAAGCAAAATATATCATTAGATTTAACTAGGAATCTGTTTGAGGCCTGAAGGTATTGAGAGCATAGGTTTTTTTTGGGACCTTTGATGTTCATTAGGGAGTAGTTCTGTTTCTGTGCCAGGCAATGTTTACTTTATCCAGTTGCTTTTTTTGTTTCCTTTGCAAGCTGCAGTCTGACTTTTTCTTACTTTCTCCTGTAACTGTTAATGTTTCTTATTTAGCTTTTCTTTCCCAGACAAGCTCCTAGGCTTTAGAAAATTTGGTTATCAGACTTCTGTGGGTTTAAATTTAATGCAAGGGAAAATGGAGTAATTTTTTTTTTTATATTAGTGTTCTTTTTGTTTTATACAAGGGACTGTAATACCAACATGCTGTTAAAAAAACCTGAAGTTGCGTATGAATGGATAGGTTATCCCCATATAGTCATTAAAGCCAGTACTTAAAATATTACAGTCTTAATGTCATGGTCTGTGCTTGCTTTTTTTATTTTTCTTATGACAGACAGTAAATTGTAAGTTAATTTTATTTCCTGTTTATGTTCTGAGTATTTCAGTGTTTGGCTTTCAGATAATTTTAAATAAATGTTTGTGTTTTTAAGTCTAATGGAATCACTTTGCAGTTTTAAGAGACAGCTCTTCATAAAATTAGCAGAACTTTACATTTGGTGTCATATTTAAACTGAATTACTGTTTAGGAAGAAAAAGAGTAGTTATTCCCTGCAAGCCGTTGCTTATAGCAAATGGAAACTGTTACTTTATTTTTAGCTTGCAAAGATTTGTCTGGCACTTGCTTTTTGCTGTGTTCCCCAGTCTCAATATATTTAAACGTTTCTAGTGCTCACATCATAAATTTCTGTATCAAATAATGTGGGTAAGCTGGTACTACAACCAGGTGTCATGCATGCTTACTGAACAGATTAAGAGACACTGAAACAGAGAAAGGAACTTGCACAGAAGGTCAGAGTATTGTGATAATATTAATGAAACATCTATGTAGTATGTATAGGAAGTTACCAGGTTTCAGCTGAAGGCCAGAAGCAGATGAGACACCTGTACCAAGGTTACTTTGTGTGATTGATAGGAGGATTGCTGTTTGAAGGTTGATATATAAACTAGGTTCCTCTCTGTAATCATGTTATGAGCCAGGCTGGCTTTAATAGGTCACAGGGCACCACTGTGGCAGCTGAGAATAGTTGCTGTTTTCAACCAGTGATACCACTGAGATGTTGCAGGTTGTCTAAGAGAAGTCATATCTTCTAAATATTCTCACTAGCCTTTCACCTGTGTAATTTTTTCTGTTTCTTACTGAAGAGCATTTGCTGATTGTTACAGTGTCTCATTAAAAGGGATTGTAAGGAACATACGTGAAGAGCTTTACCCAGTTCATGAAAGTGATAATTTTCATGCTAAATTTGAATGAATGATAAATTAAATGATAAATGAAATTGTAAAATCATTAAAAAAAAATTACTCCCAAGGTGTTGTGGTTTAACCCCAGCTGGCAACTAAGCACCACACAGCTGCTGGCTCACTCCCCCCTGGTGGGAGGGGGGAGAGAGTTGGAAGGATGAAAGTGAGAAAACTCGTGGGTTGAGATGAAGACAGTTTAATAGGTAAAGCAAAAGCCGTGCACACAAGCAAAACAAAACAAGGAATTCATTCCCACTTCCCATCGGCAGGCAGGTGTTCAGCCATCTCCAGGAAAGCAGGACTTCATCATGCGTAATGGTTACTTGGGAAGACAAACGCCATCGCTCTGAATGTACCCCCCCACTTCCTTCTTCCCCCAGCTTTATATGCTGATCACGACATCATATGGTATGGGACATCCCTTTGGTCAGTTGGGGTCAGCTGTCCCAGCTGTGTCCCCTCCCAACTTCTTGTGCACCCCCAGCCTACTCGCTGGTGGGGTGGGGTGAGAAGCAGAAAAGGCCTTGACTCTGTGTGAGCACTGCTCAGCAGTAAGGAAAACATCCCTGTGTTATCAACACTGTTTTCAGCACAAATCCAAAACGTAGCCCCATAGCAGCTACTGTGAAGAAAATTAACTCTATCCCAGTCAAAACCAGCACACAAGATCAAAGACAAATTCAACAGTCACTTATAACTAAAAAAATGTTGCCAAGTGTATTGGGTCCTTTGTGGAATTGGAGCTGGCTCTGTCTGACATGGAGGTAGCTTCTGGTGTCTTCTCACAGAAGCCACCCCTGCAGCCCCTCTCTGCCCCCTCCCCCCCAGCTGTCACAACCTTGCCACGTAAACCCAATACACCAAGTAGGACATTTATCTAGCAGTAAAGTTATTTTAATGTTGAATTTGAAAATGTCCTTAGCCAAATTGTGGTAATAACAACTGTCAAATGTGGCTGTGGATTAGAGAATAGAGTAGTGAAAGACCAATCAAAACATGCCTGACATCAGCACGCAGTTTGATAGTGCAACGCTTTTTTGTAAGACTCTCTACCATGAAATTGCCTAGAAGTATTTGCCAGGAACTAGTTTGACTGATAAGTGTACTTAAAGGACATTTAGATTCTCCAGGATTATTGCATGTGTAGCAAGTTTGACAATTTTGGGAGAACTAAGCTTTCAGTAGAGTTGGTCTGGAAGTGTATAACAAATGCAGTGCTTTTAGGAGTTACTGTGCACGCTTTGTAGATTTTGCAGAAGGGATATAATGAGTTGGTGCTGATGTCCAGATTCATGAGTATATACAGGCCCAGTAGGAGTTTCTGCTGCACAAGTTGTGAGCTGATACTTATGTTGGGTCACAAAACCTCTGGAAATCCAGACAGCTGCAGAAAACCCTCAATTTGTGTAGGCACAATTTCTGAGTTTCTTAGCCTGTCATACCACTTCACTGCTTGGACCATTCAGTTGAAATGGGAACTTGTGCTTCTGATAACCCCTTGAATAATCTAAAGGATATAATAGGCAGCTGGGGTGTTTGGTGGCATGCCCCTCTTTGGTAATTTGCTACATGATTGAATGAAAAATTAATTACTATTTCTTTACCTTAAAATCACACTCAGCTCAAACCAGGGTAAAATAGAGTGCGAATTTAAAACATTCATCATGAATTTGAGAATGGTCGACACAATTGCAAATGTTTCTAAATGATGTAGGAAAAAAATGGGAGAATGATACTTAATGGAGTTGCACCTGACTTCACTTAGAGCTTTTCCTCTCTCTCTGTCTCTCTCAAGTTAGCACACTGAGTCAGCTGGAGAACTGCCTGTCCTGGATTCATTCTTTCATCGTACCTCCTGCTGTACCTGGTAGAAAGCACAACCAGTCTTGATACAGCATGTTTGTGTGTATGACTAAGCTTACCCTTGAAGTCGTGGGTGGAAAAGAGGGAGGGGTCTAGACTTTTAATCTTTCTCCAGTTTTTTCTTTCCTTCTTGGAGATGCAAATATGGGTCAAGGTATCTTGCAAACTTGCCTGTTGTATTTGACAGGCTGATTAACAAATGTTTGCCTGAGACTGTGGAAAATTTTCCTGTCCCTTTTTTGTGACTTGCTAAGTATGTTACACTGCAAAGTCTTTCTGATTTAACTTTTTTTTTGATGATATAGACTCTGTCACTCTGTACACCAACAATCATATTTTATACAAGGTACTGAATGGGAAAAATACGTACATTACAGGCATTGAATTAAGTCTAGCCACAGCAAGCTCTACAGTTTTGGGGGTAACTGACCTCCAACTTCCTTCCTAAGCTTATGATAACAGTAGACAGTAACCCATACCTGCTTATCAAGTATGAAGGGGCTGTGGAATGAATATTTAAGGAAAACAAAACAAAAAAACCCATAACTTCAATGCATAATTGTTTTTTTTCCTCTCAGGGTCAGGTGTATTCAATTGTTTTTAACACAACTAATAAAAGCATCATCTTGGAAAAGAATAACTCATTTAAGAATTTTCTCATATACTTTAAGGGTATTTTTAATGTATAATAAGATATACATTTCAGAAGAAATATTTGTATTGTATATTAATAAACATTTTATTGCAAATATTCCCTATTTGATGTGATTTACAATGAATGAGTTGTAGCACAACCTGTTAAAAAATTACTCCTTTATGTTTACTGATGCCAGTGTTAAGTGAAAATTTTCTGCTTTTAGTTCAGTAGTACAGTAACTGCACCAGTGATGACTTACCTGATGTTAAGACCACACAGATGTAGTGGTGTTCTTGAGAACACTTAAGATGGCTCAGACAATAGTATTTACAGGCAAAGCAAAATAGTGGACAGCTAGTTTTTCATCCCCTTCTACCAGCAGTTTGGATCGATTGAGCTCCAAGCTGACAATTATGTTTCATCTTTGGAGTGCCTAAAAGATACCTTTAAGGTACCTATGTTTTAGTGTCTCTCTTGGTACTTTTTGAAAATAATGCTTCTCCTAACAAGTGAGTTGCTTGGAAACTGCTAGGCAATTTGGAAAGTATATTTTCTGGTCATAATACTCCTTTGTAATCTATGGTGCAGATGCAGTTAAGGCCTCTAAGTTAGGTAGTTGCAATGATTGTACAGTGCTGTTAATGGAAGGTAACCTGTAAAAATGTGGTCTAAGCTACTTTGTGTTTGCTCCAGGTTAGGAGCATGCACAGGGGTAGTTATTAACGGTTCAGTTTCATTTTACTTGTTAAGATGCTGTATGTTGGTTACATATCTAAGGTTTGGAAAAAAAAGAACCCAAATAGTATTGTATGGTCTATGGACATTCATACATTGTTAATAACTTACTGATTTTCAAGACTTGCTTTTATTTTTATTAATTTGGGTGAATTATTTCTACAGGAATTGTTTTGTTTCTTTGTGTCATAAGAAATCATTTAAAAACTGCTGCTCACGCTAATAAACAACAAAAAGCTTTATACTGACTCAAGGCATAAACAGAATGGAGGTCTCAGCTGAGCATGTGACTGTTCAGGCATAACAAAATCAAAGCAGCTGGTTGAATAGCTTGGGGTTTTTTTTAGTGCCAACCTTGCCAAGACATCTGTGTTCTATAAGACATTAAGGGGAGAAGTTGATTTCAAATAGTGGTATGTTTTTGACAGCCTTGCTTTTGAATAAGGGGTCTGTACAAGTTTCCATAGTCAAAAAGGCAGAATGCCATGTGACTGTCTCTTCCACTGCAATCTTTATAAAATGCAAAGTGTTTTAATAAGAGTTTGTTTTAATTTGGAGTGTCAATTTTATATCAGCTGTACTCATACCAAGCAGGAAGTTACTTTGGGTTCATTGCAACAATAAAACCAGCACTGAGTTTTGCCTTGTGAGAACTGGGGGGAAAATCTTTACTTTTGGGGTTTTAGATTAGCTGTTGTACCACTCAACTGTGAAACTGAGGCACACAAGGTATTTCGTTTTTAGTGATGAGTTTCGGAAATCTATACTAGAAGAGTATCTTATGGTAGTTTCAAGAGTGCATCTTTGGAATATCCGTTTTATAACAGAAAATTGCCTCCAGCTAATTGTTTTGGTATGCTTTTTCTTTCAGTTTCACAAAGCTTAGAATGTAACAGGTTTGGGTTTTTTTCCCCAAGATTCCCAAGTTGTCCAATACACACCTTATAATCCCATACTTAACCTAACTCCAGGAGTCTGTGATACCTTACTTCACTTTAAATGACACATGTAGGGATCAGAAGATACTGCTGTATCATAGAAAGGCTTGTTTTCTTATAAGACCGAGGATTCTCTGAATTACTTGAGCTCAGTTGAAGTTGGTGACGCTTCATCATAGGAATAACACTTTGTAAATTAAGTATCTTAGCCAAAATAAAGTTACATACTACCATAAATTGCGAAGGAAGTTTTAGTTCTTAACCTCACAGAACAATTGAGAAGAGGAGCAGAGTTGCTACTAATTGCTGTGAAATAGTGATGTTGCAGTGAAGTTCTTTTTTCATTTTACAGTTCCTGTATATAAGAGCGTGCACACAGTAGTTGTAGCAGGTGAACATGTGTCGTTACCTGAGTGATCATGTAGTCTTACCCTGTTGTCATGTGAACGTAATTCAAGGTAGTTTAGTGTAATAAACAATCTGAAAGAATCCTTGGAATTTAAATTTCTTAGTTATTAAAAAAAAGTCTTACTGTAAATAGTAGCAGTATGAAACATGTAAGTGTGAACTAATTATTTGTGGAACTCATAATTACAAGCCAAAACCTAAATCGTCACTTTTCAGAGTTTCACAGACAAAGTTTCTGTAGCATCTGTTCTTGCAGGGTCAGGCAGCATGACGAGCTGAAGGTGCTCTCTCTTCATGAGCCTGAGTGGTTTGTGGACTGAGCGGTGCAGTCCTGCCTGTCTTCCAGCCCTGGGCTGCAAATTCTGTTGTGCCACATGCAGGTGTGCACGTGGAAGGCACAGCAGCAGTATGGATTTGGGTTGTCTAACTGGGAAACCATTTCTTGAATAAAATTTGAAAAGTTGAAGAAGTTCTGCATTTTTCCCTTTTGCTTAGTAGTGCCCATAATAGCACCTTGCGAACAGTGACTTTTTTTTTTAATTGCACGGTTTTTAGATTTGTGTTTTATCATATTCATTTGTTCTAAATTGGTGGTCAGTTAAGCTATGAATTCACTCAACTGTTTGGTTAGTCTGTGAGTATGTGACGCATTCTTTGGCTGTTTTGCAGTTATCTTGAAAGTGTGTTAAAATGTGTTACTTCTCTGTTAGCTGTTTGGGTAGGTAGCGGCATTAATTT
The DNA here is from genome assembly GCF_018139145.2 of Gymnogyps californianus. Classification (NCBI taxonomy): domain Eukaryota; kingdom Metazoa; phylum Chordata; class Aves; order Accipitriformes; family Cathartidae; genus Gymnogyps; species Gymnogyps californianus. The sequence goes on from NC_059472.1 coordinate 10,053,691, forward strand.
TTTTTTTTTTTTTTTTTGGAAGAATGTGAACTTTTACTGAGCCAGAACAGTTGTAGCTAAACGCATTTTGTAATCTATCTGCAAGGCACTGATCGATTGACAAACAGAAAAAAAAATGGGAATAATGACTTGAGGAAAAAAGCCATGAAATTCTCAAAATGAAAGTGGGAGGAGGAAGAGACTAGATGGAAGAGACTAGGCATGCTGGGTGCGCTTAGACAAACGCGATAAGGATTCAGAAAAGAGAGGAGCCCAGAGAACCTTAACAGCAGGCAGAGAAAAGGACACAAAGTGTTATGTGAGTGGACTGTAGATCTTTCAGGTCGGTAAGTTAAAACAAATATTACCAAAGGTGGTATGTTTTTAACGGCATGCAGCAAGGCAGACATCAGGAAACCATGGCACTTTCAGAGGTGCATGAAATACAGCGTCTTGGAGCTTGTGGCTCTTGCGAAGGTCTGAACTTGGTGAGAGTGAGATTCTCTGCTTTTGCAGAGATTTTTATGTAGAATTATTATTTTTTTTTTTTAATCCGGTCCTTGAAAATTCATTCATCTCTGGGATACAGATGAAGAATGTGTGTTATCTTGAAGATTGTTCTCATGGGAAATGGGTGTCTTGTGATTCCTCTAAAATAGCTGTGGTGGCTTGTATATACACCTTCAACTGTTTGGTTTTTCTTTGGGGGGAGGAGTAACCTTACAGCTTTCCACTTTTTCTTAACCTATTGTCTCTTTCTTGCTGTCTTCCACTTGTGTCCGTCCTTGACTCTGGCCTTCTGTGCTCATTTGCTTGTAAACTTAAAGGGAGCTTCTTTGACTTCTGTGATACCTCTTATGCTTGCTAGGGAGTCCCTACAAGCATGCTCAAATGTTAAATATTTCTGTTTCATGATGTCAGTAGAAACTTGAAGAGTGCTGTCTGTCATGCTATCAAGTTCTGTCTTGTTGTACTCCTGCTTTGTGTAAGAAAGCATATTCATTTTTTCATGTGTTGCCTCTGTCAGATCAGAGGCTTTGTTCGGCACTTGCAGAGTTCTTACCCCAAAGGAGTTTTTTGGCTTATGCTTGGGCACTTTGGTAACATAAGAAAGAATACTTCAGCCTTTGCTGAAGCTGACGATTTGACTTAATTTTTTTTTTAATTGTTAGACTATACCATCTATGGGGAAGCTGTCATTAATTGGTCAAGGCAAGTCCTTATCACCATTACAAATTAATTTCTTCATTTTTTTAAGAGTCTAGGGAATGGCATGTACATCCTAGTAAGTTTCTGATTTGATTTGCAGGCTTTAAAATAAATCTTTATAAAAATTTTTTTTTCGTATCACAGCACCTTAACTTCTGAGTATTTGAGGTACAAAGTGTACGATGGTGCAATCCTCTCTGGCTTTACTTTTAAGTGGGGGGAGAAGTGAGGTTGTGTGATGAAAGGCTTGTCTCCACAAACACCAAGGGACCCAGTGGAATGGTGACAGGTGGAGAAATCCTAATAATCTGAGAAATGGAGCACCCTGACCTGGCTCTTCCTGAGCCTGCCACAGGAAGGTGATCAGCTTCACGAGACTCATTATGGAATGGAGGGAAAGAGCATCATGGAATCGTTCAGGACTTATTATAGAGTGTTTAGGGGAAGGACCAAAGGCAGGGTAAAGGAGGATTTGGGTGGTTTGGGGAGGAACAAGCATAGGAAAACAGAAGGATAGGGGAATAAAGGGGCTAGTCATATTTTCCTGGGTGAGGGGGCTCTCTTCTATATGCATGCGCATATATGGAGCGTGAAGTGCCCGTGTCAGACCACAGTCCTGACTGAAGTCGGACCATTGGGTCATAGGGGCCCGCGCGCCTTGTGGTGCCAGTAACTGGAGTGCATGCATACTGTGTGTTTAGGTGTGTCTGTGCAACAGTAAGCAGGACTATTATTATGCTGGTGAGTAGGTAAGATGCTTGGGAGCTGGGTATTGAAGCAGCCATAAATCTGAGAGAGACTGAGAGAACAGAAGGTCTGCCAGTTGGCTGCTAGAGGGAGCAGCAGGTCCAAGCCAACTACTGGAGATAAGATAAGGTCTCAGGGCTGGTTGAGAGACCCATTTGCATGTGTATGTCTCTGTGCATGAGGCATGTTACACTGTAGTAACGTACTTTTGTCCTGGTCAGCCATAGTGGAGACCAGCATGAGGAGCCCTTTGTGCTGTGTGTGTCTGGTGGAAGTACATGCTCAACCTTGGTACTGGCTGGAACTATGAATGTGGAACCTCACCTTTATCAAGCTACTGGAATTAGCAACCTGTAACCCATTTGGATGGAGTTTGTATGTCTTTCTCCTTGGCTTTCTTTTGGGTGTGGCTAAAAATAGTACAAGGTAGACTCTTGGGATATATCCAACGTGGCAATGAGGCTTTTTGTAGATTTCGATCCAAAAGAGATTTATTTACCGAATTATTTGTCTAAAGGTAGCAAATCTTTATTGAGATGTAACAAGTATCACTTTTGGCTTTAGATTTTTTTTTTTGGTGGAGGCTCTGAAGATCGTACATAATATCAAGAGGGCCTCTTGCCTCTTCCTATAGTAGCCTAGTGATAGCTGCCCTTTTCTGCACAACCTATAACCCATAGTTCCCACTTTCAAGGAGCAATGAATGGATACAATTTTGTGTAGAAATGAGCACAAAATTTAAAGAACTGGAGGATGAGTAAGTATATGGTAGTCTATTGCCTTCTGAAAATCAGACTCATCTGACAATAAGAAGTCTTTGGTAGTGGTCTCAATTTTCAGCACTGTTTGCTGTGTTCTGGTTTGGAGCATGAGTGGTGTTTTGAAGTGAATTTCCTAATTATCCCTCTGATGCTGTGTCTCATGTCATTGAGCAGTTTTATAGTAGACAAAACTGGCTTACTTTTGGATGAAAATAAACTGGAAGATGCACTCACAACTGCTACTGAGCATTCAGTGCACAGATCAGCTTAGACCTGGTCTGGAGTAAACCTGTCTGAAATGCAGCTTATGTGGATAAAGTATATTTTGTTTTACAGATCCTATCCTAATATTGTGCTCTACTTGTGGCTACAGATATGGTCTTTATTTTATGGAGGGGCACAAATATGTCTGGTGTGGGTCGTTTGCTTTTCCTCCTTTAAACAACAGCAAAGCTTCACCTAGGAGGAGTTCCCTTTCCATGCTCTCTAAGGGGACTTTGTTTTTGTGCACCATCCTGATGAGGGAGCTGCAAGTAACATATACCCCTTTAAAAGATTCTGGATTGCAAATCTGCTTCATCTTTCCTTTTTGTGGTGTATATTTAAATGCTTTTCCGCTGTGCTGCTTATTTTGCTTCGCTGTTTGTATTATTTCTTTAATACCAATTTTTTCCTCAGTGCCTATGACTTTGTCAGTTGAAAGTCTGTAAAATAATCCCTTGTTTATGGTCCTCAAGCTCTGTCTTTCATCTTTTTATAACTATTGTGAAATGTACCATACAATCACATCTACCGTGGGAGATCGTTATCTACAGTTGCCATCACCTACTGTATTATGTGTCTTTATGATTTCTATTTGTGTACATTACAAAAACTGTATGTAATATTGACATTAAATCAGTCTGTTTCCAAATTTTGGAACTCTCCAATTTCATGATTAACAAGTGTTGCCTTTTATGATTATTCCGTATATAACTAGAGTTTGAATATGTTCCAAATGCGAACGCTTAGAAAAATAATTCTTTACTCAATCTTCTATTTATATTCCTCATGTGAATGAGCTGGAGGTTTTCTTACTTTCTTCCTCGTATTCAGGCAGAATACAAATCAGCAATAGGATCTTTTTGCATCATTGCACACAGCTTCCTTTTCTACTGCTCCATTCTATTTGTGTCCTGCCTTCGGCCCTGCTCAAATACAGCCCTTAGCATTCTGTGCAGTACTAGCTTCCAGAGAGCCAAACAATGTGACATTCATGAAAGCTTTGAGAGACTGCAGTTGCCAGGTGTAGGATTTACTCTGTTCTAGCTGCCTGTTGGTAACTTTTAATAATCCAAGACAAAAATAGAATCCTACAATATTCTCTTGTGAATTCAGAAGGAAAGATTTATGGTCATGGGAATATAAGTACCTTTGCTTGCTCGGCCCATAGCTGTCTCTAACCAAGGTGAGAAATGGATGCTTATGGAAAGAGTGTAGAAACAGTATGCAGTGATATTTGTCTTGGTATGCTGTTCCACCAGTTTATGAACAGGGACATTTTGAGCTGCAGTTCCATAAAAGCTGTTGCGATTGAACCAAGACCTTCTGACTTAAAGGCAGCATCACTACCATGTCTTTTACCATTTCTGTTTTCCCTACCCTCAATTTAATCCGAACCTGTGGTGATATAAACTGGAATTTAATTTGGTTTGCCTGGTAGACATTCACCAATAAATTTTAAATTTTTTTTTGTCAAAATATTCTGTGTCAAGGCAGATACTTCTCAAATGCAGCATACCTTCTTACCCTCATTGGTAAGGAGATCAGTAAAGGACTGAACTCAGCATGGTGGGTTTCTTCAGTGTCTGATGCACCAAGATTCCTTCCAAAACAGTATATGTATAAAGAAAATCTGTATTAAAAAAGTTACTTTTAAAAGGCTAGGAGCTAACTTAATGAGTCAGTTCTTTTTTTTTTTTTTTTTTTTGGTAAAGGATTATGGATTTTATCAAAACAAAATGGCTTTCTGAAAAGACTTTCTATACTTTTAGTGTTTCAATTAGGTGCATTAGTTCAGGAGTTTCCATTCACTGCGTAAAGACTAAATGTTCTAGAATAATATAAAGAAGTTAATTGACTTTCACTCTTGGTGGGTGTAGGGCAAAAGATACAATATCAAACAGCTGTCCTTGTTAAGAATGGCAATAAATCACAGCTTTTTTATGACTAAAACCAAACATTCTCCAATCTATACATGAAACAATTGGCTTTTGTTCTCTTTTAAGACATCCCGTAAAATATACAACGGAAATTTGAACAAATTGTTTATTTCCTTTTAAGTTTAATCATTTGATTTTGCTGGAGCACATCAATATAATTTGTGAAAGGTGGACTAATGTCTAAGGGCTACGCACATTTAAAAACCAAAAAGTATGAAATGTTTCGTTGGTCTGGTGAACATAATTGTTCAGTTAAAACCTTACTACTTAATTATTGCTAAACCTTTCAGAAAATCTTCCCCCTTCTACATGTAAATAGCTTTTTGAGGTTTTGCAATGATAGCTGATATTCAGATCTGAAGAAAACAAAAGCTCTATGAAGGAAGAGGAAAAATTGTCTTAGTTTGCTACAGGGCTTTTTGGGTTTTTTTCCAGTTTTTTACTGAGGTTTGTCTGTTGCTTGGTGTTGTGCATATATGGTTATCTACTGGTGAATTCCTTCTCGTTGCAGCTTACATAACAGAAATACCATTAGTGAGTGGAAGAACAGCTGTGCTGGGATAGTCCAGAAGTTGATAAAAGCCTAGGATCTTTTCTGATGTTGCCAACAGCAGATGACAAGAGAATAGTGTAGGAAAAGGGCAGAGATGTAGGGATACCTTCTCCAGTATCGTCTCCCAGTCTCCAGTAACTTGCAGCTCAGGGTATGGCAGAACAAAGGTGTTAAATTTATATTTAATGGCCATGCTGAATCTCTCTTCCATGACTATATCCTTTTTTTTTTTTTCCTTCAGTATATAAAATTTTAGGATCCACAAGGAGTTCCATAGCTTACGATATGCGGTGCAAAGCACTATGCTTTTCCATTTTTATTTTAATTTTTTTAATTTTGAAAAAATAAACAAACTTCTGGTTTGTCTGAAGTCCTCTGCCCTTTGTGTTGGAATAGACTGTGTTCAGCCATTGGATATCCACCCTTCTTTGCCATTTGGGATTTTTTTAGGCCTATGAGGTCAGGCAGCGTGCTTGGCCTCTGTCTTGCCATGTGCTCATTTCCAAAGGTGCAGCTTGTGCCTGCTGCAGCTGCTCTGCAGAGATCCGAAGGGTTGCGCTTACTGTCTCAGGTAATGAGGAGGCGTAGGTTGGACTTTCGAAGGGGCTGCTCTATGAAAGAAAATTCAAGGTAAAGTATTTCTGGAAAAGCTACTGCCAATTTCCTACAACTTCTGTTGCACCACTTAGTGTCTTCGTCCTGTTTAGTTCTCTGTCAAGGCCAGCTTCTGGCCTTTAGAACTAAATTCACCTTTACTAAATAATGCCTTCTCTCTCTGGGTGAGAAGCATGCTGAGAGGAAGTGCTGCTTGCTTGGAGTGATGTGTGGTGTAGGGGATAAATGGTCCTGTAAAAGTAGCAGGAGGTATTTAAACGAGGTTATTAGAGAGTTAATAATACAGCACACTGAAAGTTGCATAAAGTGCTTTTCAGATTTTGCTTGATTGGTATCAAGTGCAGTAATTCTCTATAGCTGCAACTGTAAAACTTCAGTCCATACTTCAGCAATGGTTTATGCACTTGTGAAGATCATGAGAAAAGGCATAAAGAACTCAAGTTAGTTACTGTAGTTTAAATAGTTGACTGAGTTTCTGAAGGATATAACCATTTTAAAATCAAGAGAAAGAATGTGAGATTAAAAAAGGAAATCTGTAGCCCGAGTCACCCCTGCTGGCGAAGGAGAAAAAGGAATTTAACTCGTACATGCATGAATATTGCTGCTTTTTCACAGAGTTGGTTTGTAAGGATCCAAGTTTTACAGTCCCAAAGCGTATCTTCATGGATCAAAAGTAGGTGGAATACAAGGGGTGCAGCTGGGATGGAACAGATCTTAATGTAGTTGAAATACTGAATATCATTTGTCTTCTCAGGTTATGGTCACATGGCAATTTTAGTCTGTTATAAATTTGTGCGTCCATTGAAAGGGGTAGAGCCACCACATGTGTAGTTGTCCTCCTTTGTGCTGGCCATAACACAACAAAAAAGGCAGTTTTCATCTGATCTAATTTCTTGACTTTGCTGTTTTCTAAACACTAGTGTGCTGGTGCAAAGGAGGTGGTGGGAATGCGTGGTTGGCAGGGGGAAACAGGAAAACCAACTTTTTCAGGTCCTGTGGAGCAACTGAGCACTCCAGCTTTCCACAGAAACCTGCAGGGATGCCTGTTGACCTGTTGCTTCTGGTCATAATATACCAGCTGGGGTGTGGAATGGTGTTGATTTTAACCTTCATTTGCTTAACCATTTCATCTTTCCTGTCCAAATTTTCATTATGTTACTCACCATTTTTTCTATACATTCATTCTGCATTCCAAAGAGTCTTTTAACCATAAGCATACATGTAGCATATATTATAAGACATCTATTGTATTTTGTAGACATCTGAAACAGTGAAGCGGTTGTTATTTCCTAAGGAAAAGGAGAAAAATCCATCTTCGTTCATACACCTCCACTGAATTAAATTGCATTTGGAAGTTTTAAATTTTTATTAAAAAAGACAATGAAGAAACTGCAGAAATGTAAAAATGAAGAAAGTATCTTTCTGGCGAAGTAAAAGTGTTCATGAAAAGATACTACGTTTATTGGTGATAACATTGTGTCATGTCCCATATGGTCTAAGGGTGTTTGTCAAGAGAGTACACTGTTGCATAAATTTAGAAGTTTATGTTCTGTTCATAGCTTCTACTTTGCAACTGTGTGAGAGCTACTGTGCCATTATTTAGTTATTTTAAAATACTGCAGCCTATTAATCTACTGTTGTTCTAGTATCTCAGTCTGTCTAGTTTTTATGTAAAATCATTCATCGATTGTGTAAGCTTCTTGAGTATCTTTAAGACTGATGTTGATATATTCCTTGTGATATTAGATACTGTATGGAAAGTAGGTTTTCAGTCTGTTTACTCTTATCTTCCCCTTTGGAAGAGGCATTCCTACATCCATTCTTCTGTGTTGTCACAGTGACTTTGTCAGGTCATATACGCAGTTTGGGCAAATTAAGGTTACCTTTACACTGTAGGATTTCAGTGTTGTTAGTATATCCTTTTCTTTCACCCTTGATTGATTGCTATAGCTTATGCATTTGTACATAAGTTAGAAATTCCTTTCTAGACTTCACCAGTTTGCCAATGGTCGTAATGTGTGCCAGCGTCTTCAAACTAAACCCTACAGAATCTAATTAGATTATAGGTCTTTGCTTTAGGTTGGATATCCTTCTCATTTCACTATATTGTACCTGTATATTGAGAAAGCAGATCTCACTCTGGTCTTAAGTTGTATATAGAATTATTCTGTTAATTAAAGCATATATATCATTACATAATATGTATTACACACACATTTATGGGTTGGATTTTTTCAGCCCTATATTGCTTGTAGAGGTCTATTGGCTTTCTGTACCACAGAGAAGATGAGATGTTCATCTTAGCTTTCTAATGTACATTTATGCTGCTTTTGCATGTTGATCAAAAGAAATGAAAGACAATGTAGGAGAAAGTAGAGGGTTTTACATGAGGCTTTTATTAAAATATTAGAATTGACTATTCTGATTATCGTGTTTCCTTTTCTGTAATTTCCCCCACTAAATTAAATATGTTCAGAGAATATGTTTGTATCAAAGAACATGACAATGAAATTCAAAATTAATGCTTCACATCTAAATTATGCTCTTGTGATTTTTTTTTTTTTCTCCCTTTTTAAGGGGAGACTCAAACCCCCTATTGTGCGTTTTGTAAATAATCTCTAGCCAAAGTCTAATCATAATGATTAGAAACACAACTCCTGTTGTATATTGTAAAAATTCTCATTTCCATTTTTAACTTTTACCTTAAAAACAAAAAAAATTGAATGTGTGCTTATTTTCTAGAACGTTTCTAGATTTGTTGTTATTCTCCCTCCTGTTATTATCCTATAGTGTCAGTCTACATTATACACTGTAAGAAGGATTAGATGGTAGGCTCTCCTAGCTAGTTATCCAAGTGTAGCTCTGCATTTCATAGTAAGTGGTGGTGGTGGTTACAGGTTTAACATGATGTGAGATGAAGTCTTGTTGAGTCTGTCATCATAGCACTCTCCAATAACAAAATGAAACTGAGCTGTGAGCAGTGTCCCAGAATGCTGTAGTAGTCTTCAAGGTCTGTGTTGTAATGGAAATCCCATTTATTTTTTTTTAAACCTAATGAAAGTCTTGAAATCTGCAGCTTGGAACAAATAGACACAATTCAGGGTTTTTTTTACATAAAACAATTTTAATGCATTAATATACCTGCTTTTTCTCTCTAAATGGAATAATTCTGAAATGGAATATTGCAGTCATGCATCAATGTATGCATGTAAGTATTCGTGCATCAATGTATGCATGTAAGTATTTCGTCAGGGATTAGGAGAAGGAGCATGAGTTGTTTCTGTTGTCAAGTAAGGGACCATGCCTCCTCTCCCCCGCCCCGCCACAAGATGCAATCTTGTAAAGAAAAGAAGTGTTTGTAATAGTACTAGTAACATTTGAAATGACTTGGTCTACCATGAATGCGTTTCTGATGTCCTCCATATCTCTGCTGCTAGCTGATACCAGATATTGACAAATAACAACACTGAGCTAGGACCATCACTGTGAGGCTGGCAATGGCTGAGTGAGGGAATACTTTATTTATCCCTGAGTGTCACTTTTGAGCTTCTGTAATGTTCACAGAATCTATGTACAATATTCAAAGAATCTTGCTGCCTGAGAAAGTGGTAATAATTGTAACTCACAAGTCGTGATCTAGTGCATCTTCCCTCCCTGACTGGATAATACCTGTGAGTTACTTGGGTAACAGCTTAAATACAGAGCATGCTGCAAAATATTTTGTGGTTTCAAAAGAAGAAGAAAGAGAAGAGTTAACATGGCAGGAAAATATTTTGTGGTATTTAACTCTGGTGCTGCAACTGAAGAGCTCTCCTGTTAGTGAAATTTACAGTCAGATATAGTGGAGGGGGAGCAATTCTCCAGAGACTTTTGTGCCTTTCTTCCAATTCAAGTTGCTAAGAATCACATTTCTTTATAATAATTCTTCACTATAAGGGTGGTGAAGCACTGGAACGCTTGCCCAGAGAAGTTGTGAGTGCCCCATCTTTGGAAGTGTTCAAGGCCAGATTGGATGGGGCTTTGAGCACCCTGATTTAGTGGAAGGTGTCCCTGCCCATGGCAGGGAGGTTGGAACTAGGTGATCTTTAAGGTCCCTTCCAACCCAAACCATTCTATGATTCTATAGTAAACCTATGTCTGCTAGCACGTCTATTTAGTGCATTTGTGTTTATGCTGTTTGCATGCCATCTTCTATTCAGTTTGCTTCCTTTTGAAAGACCTTACCTCAACTAATCACTGTCTTGTGATGTATTTATTTTTTGATTGTTCTAGAAAATAAATAATCTTACTCTATTTTGGGCTGTTTTGAATTGTATTTAGTTATGGCTTCTGCATATAAGCTTTTTAGGTTATATTTTGTTAGATAAAAATGGCACTTTATAGTGTACTGAGTTTTTCAAATTACAAGTATCTTCAATAAATTAAAAATTTCATTTATATACTATTTCTATGGAACTGTGTATTTGCTGGAGAAAAGATTTTGTAGGGTAGTATTTGGTAGCCAATACTCGCACTCAAAGTAATGTATTTCCACTGGACTTTGAAATAAGTGTAAGGAGGGGTTTGCGAGAGCACAGGTACAGAATAGGCTTTCATTTCTTAGATTGTTAAGATCATTCCCTTTGTGCTTTTAAAGCTGTACTTAGATTGCTAATGTGGACAAGAAGGATGAACTTGGGGGGAAAAAAAGATTGACAATATGCTACGACTCGTTAAAAAGTAGAGCACAACAGCACTACTTATTTTTAAACATAGAAGCATTTGTAATGTAGGAAGACTCATATTTGTGTTTTGTGCAACCACTTGCCAGTGCTATGCAGCTTTAACGCTAGCAGAAGTTGCATGCGCAACTTAGGAGTCTTGTACAGTGGTATCTTCAGGAGCTGTGGGGCTGGCTACGGGTTTGCTGGTTTCTGAGCTTTAACCACATTTTACCCCATTAATCATGCTAGTGTGTTTATCTGCTGCTAGAGTAAGAAGTAGGTAAAATTGTGCTGCAGTGACATGAAAACTGATCACCGGTTTTGCTGTCTGGTTTCTAATGAGCAGTAGTAAAGCTGACTAGTATAATGAAGTGAGTTTGGATATAGTGAATGATAGCTGTTCAACCAGTTGTCGCTAGTTCAAGGTATGTTGTTGCCAGTGTAAAGGTAAGAATATTGGCACTAAGTAGTTGTGGATGCCCCACTGTGCCCAGGGAAGTTCTGGATGTGCTGTCATTGGCTGTGTTCAAGGTAAGGTTGAACGGAGCTTTGAGCAACCTGATCTATTGAAAGATGTCCCTGCCCATGGCAGTGGGGTTGGACTAGATGTTATTTAAGGTCCCTTCCATCCCAAACCATTCTGTGATTCTGTGATATTTATCACCAAGATTGGTTTCTACCCAGCAGAAGCTGGTTTAGAGCCTGTGCCTGTGGGGAAAATTTTGTATCTGTCACTGGATGTTTTCAAGTGTTGTCACTAGTTGTGGGTTTTTCAGCATGTCCTACACAACAGAGGTTAGAAAATGAATCTGATCTCTGTCATCATCGTATCTGGAAACAAATCTCATAATTTTATTTTTCAGTTATCTCTAAATGTACCTTGTGCACAAAATGAGCTAAACTCAGAATTATTAATGTAACTCAACTTGAAGGGAGGAACTGCCCGAAATATTGTTAAATATTCCCAAATGTGTCAGAGCGTGCACAAGATCAAATATCCGTTCCACGCTCATTAGGAAAAACGTGATAATAACTTCATTTTATCTAGAAGTAATCATACATAGATAGCAATTAGTATTTGCATTCATGCTCTTGCAGAAGAGGCTTCTGGGTAGGAGCGTGGTTGCAAAGAGGGATCCAAAGATCAATCGTCAAAACAAATTACGATTTGGCAATACTGGACTTTTGAGAGAGAGGTTTGACAAGCAGTATCTATTGTGCTGCCATTTGAGTAATACTTGAAGAATAGTTTAGTGACTATTATGTTTGCAAGTTTTTTTAGAGGCTACGCAAATAAGCTTGCTCATCTAATGTGACCCTTACAGCACTGAAGAGCTGATGATTTTACTCACGTACGCCAGTTTGGAGAGAGGCTGTTGCGTTGCATCAGGCTATGTAACTAACAGCAGGAGATGTGAGGGAAGTTCAGCTGATGGGATCTCTGTTAAGCTTTGGCATTACCTAAAAAAATTATTTTCTGGAAAAATGTATTTCCTAAATTTGATTACTGATTCTCATTAATGATTCTCATTAATTTATGGTTAAATTGAAGTTTCCAATTTTCAGGGAAATCACAATTTTTTTAAAAGAATATTATCTTTTAATTGGTCTTATTTTGGGAGTAGCTGGTAAATGATGGTGTACTAAGTGATGTTGGCGGCAGTTATTACAGTGATAAGTGCTTGCTGATGTGGTGTTTTGGTTTACTTTCATTTGGACCCTTTGGATTTTTACGTAATTCAGGAGAAGTTCAAACTGTGCCTGTCTATATCCATCTTTTACACGAAGTGATTATCTTTAGAAAAATCTTAATCACTCCCCCATTTTTGTCATGCAGACGTGCTGAGACCAACAATTGGAAACAGACTTCACACTGATGACTGGCAGGGCCAGTACAAACTGAGCGGAGAGGGAAGGACAGGAAGGGTGGTTTGAGTCACTTCTCCGTGTACAGAATTAAGTGAGTTTGGTAGTCTGCTCATTTCTGAGTGGGTAAGCTATGGGAGAACAACACTTGACTCTTACCTTCTCTTTTCGTTATATTTCACTGGGGAAATTACAGGGTTTTGTCTTGTTGCAATTTCAGTGGCATATAATAACTTATTAACCTCTCTAGTCTGCGTTTATTATCCATCTGATAAAGTTTGGACTTTATTGTGAAGAAAACTGATACTGGTGCTGAACAGCCATAATTGTAAGGTGCCATTGCTCTACTTTGTTACGTGGATATTGTAACTGGGACTTGAGCAGATGGCAAGCATATTTTCTAGTACAGACAATAGTAACTGGCAGTCACTTCTGTGCCAGGGTTAGATTAGTGTGTTAATTGATAAGTGAAGGACTTACTACTTTTAGTCCCTTAAAGCCAATATATCATCCATGTATTTTCCCGGAAATAATTGATCTTGTATCTGACAATACATGCATGTGACTACCAAGCATTCATTATACATTTGTGTGTATAACCTCAAATATTTTATAGTTCACATGGATTGGTTTTTTAGTATATGAAAATAATTTCTTAAAATACATGGAGAGGTTTTTGTCGTGAGTGCATAGATTGTGCATGCTGTAATAGCCTTCAGGCTTCTGTCATGGGTTTGTCTTGTGCAAAATACTGTAATTGTTTAAAACACTTCTGTTTTGGTATATAATTTTTGTGGGTGGGTTTTGGTAGTGGTAGGATATGGAATTTTTTAGGGCAAACCTCCTACAAATGGAGTGAAATTCTAAACCTCCTCTGATATGAGGATGAGCGGTTTGTTCCAGTTGGAAAATGCATCTCCTCTGGATATTAATCTACTTGAAGGGATTAATAATGCATGCCGATATATTAATGTGATTTTCAGTGTCTTGAGCCACTCTTGTCTTTTTATTATTGTAAGGCTGAAACAGAAATCAATGGGTTTTTTCCTCTTCAAATTGTAAAGTTTTGCAAGGTACACAAAACATGTTTGTTTTAGTAGATCTAGTGGGCTGAAGGGGGCATAGTTCTCTGTGCAAATGTGTGCCTCTAGGATGATGCTGATTTCCAGAAGAGCTAAATTTAATATGTATATGAAACACTTTTGTGATCAGTTTCTGTAATAGTAGTTTTACATCAGTTGAGAAAGGAAGATTTTTGTGTTGCTCAAACCATGTTTTTCATGTTTATTAGAAATAAGTACATCAAATATTCCTAACTGATCCCCAGTATATAGACTTTTACATACACACACATGCACACGAATATATACATATTAGTATCTACACACATGCATGCACACAAATATATACATATCCATACAGAATAAAAAGACACAAGGTTCTAAAGAAACAATTAGTGGTCTATCTAAATGTGAGTTTGGCAGTTTTTAGTTCATGAAAGATAGATAGCAATCCAGAATCTAGCACTTTACACGCTGCACAGTAGTATAATTTCTGGTTTAAAATTTAGTAGCTATTAAAACAGAGCATGGCCCAAAAATAGAAATACGCTTTACTGAGAAGAGATCAGCTTCTAGAGGGTTGAAGAGAGGCAAAAGCAGTGTCTGTCTGTGTGAACAGGAGTGCACGGCTCTGCCTCATCTAGCAGAGAGGACTGCGGTGTGGGTTAGGGGATGTCAACACACACCTTTTCTGACCTGGTACTGACTTGTGTGCTGTGTCATGCTGGTAAAAGTATACGTGCAGCTACCCAGTGATCTACATCAGTGAAATGATCCATTGGGAGGACTCGCCTTCCCTCCACCCCAGAATTAATTTGATTTTTGTTTCCTCAGGTGGACAAGTTTTCCAATTTTTGTATTCGTAGGAATAGCTACCAGTAAATGTACATCTTAAGAGGGAGGGTGCTGCGAGAAGTCTTGCCTCTGAATGTGAAATGATAGCTGTAAATACACATTTCTATCCATGTGCAATGCACTGATGGAAGGTGAGCTAAATCCACGTTGCTCAAAAGGAGCCTCTGGTTTTCATGAAGCTAAGGTCACCACAGCAGCTCCTGAGCTGGATCACAGTGTAGCCAACATGAGTGCTCTGGTATGAGAAAGGAGAGACATTGCTTTCTTCATTAGTACAGATTTGAACTAGGTTGGTGGTTTGAAATTGCAGGCTAGGTTCAAAGTAGCTAAATTTTAGCAGAAAGGAGACTGTCTGGGGGATTCCAAACTGATTATTTAGAAGAGCTGATCTTGCATGATCAGAAGGTTTTCTTCTTGAGCATAAGCTTCAATGAAACCTTGACAGGGTGTATGTCAGAGATCACGCATCGCAAATCTGCTGAGTAAGAGGAGCAAGGAACTTTCCTTGTTTAATTTTATATAAGCAGATTAAATATGGTGGGTTTTTTTTTTCTTCATTTCTTCACTAATATGTCTCAGGGGTTTTTGTGAACACTAATTTTGCATTATTTTGAATAAAGATGGAGGTTTTCTTCAAGATGACCATTTTCAAGAATAAAGCTTTGCTCAGCCTAGGAGGTAGCAAATCTGTGTTGCAGGTACCTTTAGGAAATTATCCGTCTTTTCAGAATGCATAAGAGGGTAAGAAAACATTCTCCCAGGGAAGTTAAAAAGGCCTCCTGGGAGGTGGTATCACAGAAATGAAGAAAGAAGCATTTTCCAGGAACGGGTGGTGATGAGGAAGAGTTTAGTATGTAGGAAGGAGCGTATCTGAATACCTAGAGATTGTCACAGAGACTCCTTGGTTCTCTAAGGCATTGTTGTTTTCAATAATATAAATGTATGTCACTGTTACTGGAAGATCAGATTTAGTGTTTTCTCAGATGGGGAGTAAAAATATTCAGTATTCTCAATGCTGGAAAATAAAATTAATGGATACTGCAAAAGCATGCTTTCACCTAACTAGGGAAGGCAAGGCTGTTCTTGTCTAGTTTAACATACTTACAAGGTAACTTTACTCTGGAATAATAATTGAATTGAGCATTGAGTGCAGTTTACTTCCTTGCAGCAGAGTGCAGCTAAAAATTATTAGCAAAAAGCATTCAAGAGGTATGTAATATATTTGGAAACAAACTGCCTACAGTTATATAAAACAAACAAACCCAAAGCAAACAACCCAAAAAACCCCCACCCAAAACCACCACAAAAAACCTAGATAACAGTTTTTGTGTACATAAAATACTATATAGGGTTGGGTTCCCGCTGTGGTAGGCATTTTACACTCTGCCCTAGTATACGGTTGTAAGTGTGCGTGGATTTGTTTTATTTAGAGTTTTGGACTAAGAAGAACTAGTTCACGTAAAGATCGTATTTGCAAATGCAAAAATACAAAATTGACCTGTGATGTCATTCTGACTTAGGTCACTGGCTCCTTCAGGCAGCGGATGTCATCTCTGTATATTGCTTTGCTCAGTGATTGCTCTCTTAAAATAGTGAATGTTCCCTTCCCTCCTGCTCCCATATTAGTGATTAAATTTAATTCTATATTAAATCCAATTTGGAAGATTTTTCTAGTCTATTTGTCCTAGTCTTCTAGACTGATATCTTTAGGAACAAGTTCTGTCTTTCTTGGAGTTGTTTGTTTTATCCTCCTGAGTGTCCAGCTTGCTTCAATATTAGAATTTAGTGCAAAGTTTTATCTCTGAATCTCACCAACGTTCACTGTTGTCTTTTTTCCAAAATACTGGTTTCAAATTCTTATACTATCCTGTTTTCAAACTCTCAGTAGATAAGTGAATAATTTTTTTTTTTTTTTTTTTTTTTTTCTCCCTGGTCATTGAAGATGGAGAGGACTTCAGTAGAAATGTATGATAACAACTGTCTGGCATGGCATGCAGGCAGAAGCAAAAGCTTTTGACAGCATTTGCAAAGGAATCTAAGGAGAATCACCTGCTGTGCACTGTCTTGAGAAGGAACACAGAGTTCTTAATATTTTATTAAATTTTAAAATTTTAACTCTGTCAAGATGAAAGTCAAGTAAAATCCACTGTTTTCCTGGGGAGCAAAAGAAATGATGATATTTGCAGTTCTGAATATTTGAATCCATTGTTCTGCTGCAAATGGAAAACTAGAGATAAATAGCATTAGAAAGAACTTATATAAATTCTGTGGTTCCAAACATGCTAGTTTTAGCTACCACAGAAGTGGTTGTGCGATTTGAGAATATGGTTTTCACCTAAAGAACAGAAACACTACATTTTCTTTTATTACAGGCTTTCACGTATTGTTCAACTGTAATATTTTGCTTGGTTAAAATTAGGCCACTCCAAAATAGAACTATTATATATTAATTGGTTTCTCTCTCTATGGGTTCCTACTGTAAGTGTGCATACACCAAAACACTCAGCATTTTGAACTTACGTAGGAGCAGTACACTCATGTATGACCATCTCCAGTGCTTAACAGTCTAGTTGACCTGGAGCTCCTGCTGTGGTTTTTTTGGAGTTTCTTAATGCCCAGTGCAATATACTTCAATCATCTCAGCTTTGACAGTGAAAGCTCTGCTTATTGGTTAAGTTTTCACTCGTAGTGTTGCTGGTGATGACCCCCTCTGATGAGGTGCACCCTGCTGTAGCAATAGCTGCCGTTCTGCCTTGGTCTGCCAGTCTTCAGATATCAGACCCACAGGAGCTCCAGCTTTAAGCTGTTTGGATAATATGGCTACCCAGGGGTCTCTGCAACTTGAACTTTGTGGTCTACAACAGCTAACCGGCTCAGCTGGGCTGCTATCCTGACAGTAATTCTGAGTGCAAGTTCTCCAGTCTTCCGTGATTTGAACGTGAATATAATACGGCAAACACTGCCAGCTTCATTAAAACTTGAGAGTATTGATCTAATATTACTCACGTGATGGGAAATTGCCTATGATCTAAATGGGAAAAAAATACAGGAAATAATTTAAACATTTCTCTGTATGTTCTCCACGGATAGCAGGGAACCATGTACAACACGTTAAGTATGCAGAATATCCAAAACTCACACTTAAGTGAAATTAACTGGATCACTGCGCACAGTACCAGTATGTGGCTTTTAAGTTTCTTAATTCCACAAGTCTAGACTAATGTTTACTTTGATTTTATTTTTTGCTTTATTGTAATAGTTCTTTCTCATGTTAATTTGATTTCTTACCTCAGATTGAGAGTGGGTAGGGAGAAGTTATGTTGCTTAAAAGAGAACGTACCTAGAAATCTAATCCTAAATTCATCATTATTTAATACCATTTTCTTCTGGATTTTGAAACTATTGCAGAAAATGTGAAATTCAGAAAGATGGAATCCTGAAAATGCATATTTGAGTATTATTATTATAAATATTTCCTTTCAGTCACATTGCGTTGCACAAAATCAATCTTAGTCCGTTTCTTTTGATTTGCTACTTTTCATCTTCTGTATTTATAAAATTCTGTTGTGGAGTTTGGGGCAAGGGGTTAGTGTGATAATCTGTGTCTGTAGTTGGAAGACTATTACTGTGGGAAAAGTTAACATAGAAGTTAACAGGCAATTTAGTTATAGTAGAAACTATAGGGCTACAGTAGAAGCATCTACTATTTCTTGGGGTTTTTTTGAAACTATATTACAATTTGAATAAATACTTTGTCCCTTGCAAAACTAAAGTAATGTTTTTCTTTTAGCACTGTCACTACTGCTCTACTCTGCCTTCAGAGCGTTTTCAGTTCAGCTCTTTAATTCATCTTGAAGGGGTTGAATGACCTTGGACCTTCCTGCAGGCTGAATATGTTCTATCTGCAGTTTTTTCCAGCCTGTGAAACTAATTATTTTGTGGGTTTCTTTTTAAATATTACAGTGTATTCTGTTGATCAATGAAGTAAATATTTAAAGTTTGTTTATTTCTTCTTATTGTAGGCATTGGATCAAGACAGAACTGCACTACAGAAGGTGAAAAAATCTGTGAAAGCGATATATAATTCGGGGCAAGGTGAGACATTGTTTTCAGTTTTACATGAGAACCTAAGCATTTGATTTCAAGTTTGAGAAGTGTCTTGCAATTTATCCTGTTGAAGCATATAGCATAAGAGATGCTTATCTGTTTAAGAAAGTTTGGACTTAAAAATTTTATTTCTTTCCTTCTGATTATACATCAGATGAATGTGCTCTCCAGTTCTTTCACCATCATATTCCTTCTTAAATGCCTCTAGGAGAATTCCCATTGGTCAGTTTTCGTGCTGTCATAACGTGTCAAGCAGTTACCTTCAACTAGAACAGTGACAAGACAGTGTCCTAGACTGAATTTATGGAGTGCACTTCTAAGTGAAATAAGAATGAGAACTTGTTAAAAAGTTTAAATAAATAAAGAAATATCTACAGGTAGATGTGTTTGTTTCTTCAGTACATGCTCTCCCCTCATAAGATGTACAATAAAAATGATGTATTTCCCTTCTGACCTAAAATAGTGGAGATTTATCATTATTTTGCTTGTTTGAAGACACTGTTGATGTTTTATTGGAGCTTTAGTAATAACTTTGATGAGAGGATAGGTGGCTGGAATATGAATTGATAATCAGTTTGAGTTCAGTAACAAATGATGATCAAACACAGATCAATATACAAATTAGGTTTTAAAAAAGTTATAAAGTATACCTGGCTTCTACCTCTGTTTCTCTTAAGGTCTAAAAACTGTGCCAAAGGCAGAGAGGGTAGCAGAGCTGTATGCCTTCCAATAACCATCTGGCTGTACATACTGGATTTTAGAAAATCCCAGTTCCTGTTCCCTAGCAGCAATAATCAGTTTAGCAAATATTTTCCTTATGCAGAGCCACTTCTGAGTGGTCTTAGTTTCTGTGTTGTTTTGTGTGTTGTCCCATTAACTCGTGTTTATGGAAGTGTGTGGGTTTTTTAATGTATTGTAGATTCTTAACTTTTCTCTTCTGCCAATCAGTAGTATTGTTGCTCTACTAGCACCATGTTTTAATTAGCTTGTCTGTAACTTCAGTTGGTGATGAATGTTTTCCCAATAGACTGTGAAGCCTGATACAAAGTGAGAATAGTATTTGGTACATGTATATTTAGTTTTATGCTTTTAGAAGTATTCGGATGCTCCAAGCAGCTTTTCCATTTGAAAGGACCTACTTACTGAATTTCAAAACTGATGAAAATTGTAGAACACATGAAAAGTGTTATGCCTGTTTTGAAATAGCTAAAATCTCTAGTATCATTTGTATATAATTTGATTTGAGTCTTGTAATAAAAGTAATATTGTTTTCAATGCCTGTAAGTAGGCCATGCTATATCATGAACTAGTTGCACTGAGTAAAAGCAATAGAAGGTTGGTTAATGGTTTTAATTGGCTGACTCTGTACTTAAAAAGGACCAGAGATACTTAGGTAGCTGTTTTTCTCTTTCTTTTTTTGAACAAGTCTTGTTTCAAAGGTACAAGTTAGTATGAATTCTTCTGGATAAAGAAAGCACTGTACATAATACTCTAGCTCCCTCTTCAGAATGTGTTGTGATAGGCTCCATTATAATTTGAAAAGGTGTGCACAGGAGGCAATTCATGCAGTAATTGATAAACATAAACTAGGGTTAGTAAGAGCAAGACTAAAAGCATGTGTTATGTGTATGAAACCTTGTAAAAATAAATATGAAAATAAAGTGACTGAATTAAAACCCAAACTCATTTTGCCTGCTTGTACAAAAAGAATTGTGAAACCAGCTATTTTCTTATGCTTCAGTGATGAAAGTGGATTTCATTGATGTTTAACTTCACATAAAACATACTAAAACCAGCTGTAAAATGCATTGTCATTTATCAATTCAAGCAAGAATTAGGTGACTATTTTCATATTTGAAAAGAAAGCCTCTACCTACATTTTAAGGACTCAAAATTGGAATTTTGTTTTACAAATTTGTTTGCTAGAAGGTGAGACCATATGTAAACTACTAGAGTAGGAAACATTTTTTTTAAACTCCTGCTTCATAATCTCCTGTGAGAACTCTAGCTGGACTGGTGAGAAATGGTTATTCAGAGGCAATAGAAATTCTTGTCTCTTTAGTTCAGTAATCCAATTCATACTCTACCAAAAGCCATAGCTAGGATTTTTTGGGTTGTATTGGGGTTTTTATTTTGTTTTGGTTTTTTTGCCTGAAGTAACATTTGAACAGTGACACTCACACAATGCAACGTCTCATACAGAATTCTTCAGAAAGCCCTAGCCCTCTGGTGTGTTGGTTTGTTCCTCTTCATTGCTGAATTATGAACCACAAGGGACTCGTTTCTGTTACAAAGAGAGCTTAAATGTCACCCAAATACTTTTTGCTTTTTGTGCACATCCCTCACCCATTTGTCATATTTAGATTTAGATCTACTGCTGTGGAAATGAAAACGTACCAGCACAGAAATGTGGAAATCCCTTGGAAAGGTCCCATCCCTTTTTCCCTATCTGAAAGTACTATTTGGGAAAGTACTGTTTATGAAATCCAGTGAGACATACAAATTGATACCTCTTTCTCACCACTTCCTCCTTATCTGGCTTGCTGTTTATTTCTGGCATGATAGATTGCATCTGTAAGTAGGAACCCATCTTACGTGAATGGTGCTTGAACTTAATGGAGAATCTGTTCTGACTAGCTTTCCCATAACATTTGGATTGAATTATAACAGCAGTAGATTGCACAATTAGTTTTGTTGTAGATTTTTCAATAGCTCTTTTTCATTAGTTCCCTGGTATAACTCCCAAATATAGTTAAAAGAATTTAGAAAATGGAGAAATAAAAACATAAAATCCATGCAAGACCAAAGGTACTGAGCCAGACCAGCAGTCCACATGGTGTCCCGCAATGATCAACAGCAGATGCTTGAGGAAGTAGAAGAACAGTGCAAAGATGGAGTGTTTTTTGTTGTGGTTTTTTTTTTTTTAACACTTTCATAGCTCACAATGAACGAAGGCCAGGAGTTACCTGAGTCAGGACTGATATCATAATGCTTGATACTTCTTAATGGACTTTTACAATTCATTTTGTCTAAGGAATTTAAATTCATGTGAATCTTTATCATTCATAGTCTTGCATCAATCTAGTTAAATGCTCCTTTGTGAAGTTGTCCCATGCATGCTTTTCAGGCCTTAAGTCCCCTGAGGAGGAGGCTGGCCCTGTCCATGACTCAAAGCATTGGCCTCAAGCCCACCAGAATGACTCATCTGAGGTGAAATTGAGGGACTTTTGCGTGTTCTGGGGCATGAGAGTTTGTAGGGGGCTTTGAAGTGCCAAAGCTTGCTAGAGTAGTGTCAGAGGACTTTTTGGTGGATGAATCCAAACTTGATTCAGTGTTGTCCATTCTGTCTCTTGAAATAGGTTTCTGGATTGAGTTATTTCCACAATCACCCACAATATCTCTTCTGAACTCAGCAGCCCTAGGGGTTTTTGAGGGTGGTTTTTTTGTTTGTTTTTTACAGAAACTGTCACATTTAATCATCGTTATTCTCTTTCTCCAAAATGGCAGCATAGACTTTCTTTTTTAAAACAGGGAAGAGGAGGAGTGAATTTTGGGCAACAGGAACTGCACACAATATTAAGGGTTTAAGCATGCTCTGGCAATGTTTTTATGTTGCTCTACTGCATGCTGTGTTTCTTAATAATTTCTGATGTTCAGCTTTGTTTTGCTTGGTACTGAATGTCGAGGTGATAGAACTCCAGAACCTTTCTTTATAATGTCTAGTTACACAACCGTTTCTTAAAGTTAAGAGTGTTTTCCCTCGTGTGTTACACTGCCTAATGCACGCTTTCATCGTTGGCCATTTGACGTGGGCTTCTACATCTAACTTGGGAGCTACGCAGATGCGAGCCTGTTGCCATAGAGTCTGTGCACAGTTAATAGATGTATGTAGAGACTTCTAGGGTGAGGTACGTCTGACTTCCTCTGCATTTACATTAGGATGAGCTGAGCTGTAACTTTTCCTATGCTGAATGTAAGGCGAAGGGTAGACCCCAAGCTCCAATATGGATATCTTTGTTGTAGAAGTCTGTGTTGGGACAGATTAATCTCACCTTTGGAGTCAGCTTTTGTTTCTATTGCCCTGAATAATTTATAGTATTGTATGGAAAAGAAGAACAGCATTTATCACTATGAGTCTTATTTCCTAACTCATTTATATGTTGTTAAACAATGTGGGCCTTATCACTGTTTCATACAGGATCGCTGGTGACCTCCCCCTGTTGAGAAAATTAACTCTTTATTCTTTCCTTTCCCCCACCACATCTTTTTGACCTGTCTTTCCTCTGTGTGAGGCTTATCCCTCTTAGTTCACTTAGTTCCTTTTAGTGTTTTGGTGAGGGACAGACCTTCTCAGAAATCCAAACAGATCATTTAATGTGGATTTCCTCTCCCCGTATGCTTGTTGATCCCCTGGAGGGGGGAGTTTTTTGAAGTAAAAATTTCTTTTTATAAAACCTGTGTTTCTTGTTCAGCATTTTGTATTTATCCACATGTGCACCAATTCTGTTCTGCACTGTAGTTTCTACAAATTGCCTGAGGAATATATCAGCCTTACTGCTCTGCTAGTGCATACTTGAATTCTCAATTCTCTCTGGAGCTCTTATTAAGAATAGCTATTATATTTGCTTCTTATTCTTCCTGTAGTATTGAGGCTGTTATAAATAAGAGGCTTTACTTTACAACTATATAGTTTGCCTATTTTATTCTTCTGTACGTGAGTCTAAGTGACTTGCCATTGCTCATTTTGTCAGCTTTTATGAATTCCACTGTTAGCATTTAGAGTTGCTATAAATCCTCTGAAGCAGAGTTGAAAGAAAATTCTTCCATGAGAACTTCTTTAAGCATGTCAGCGATGAATACAGATGCAAAAAGAAGTCATTTACCTTTCTGGGCTGGCTTATCTCTCAGTGCTCTTATACCGTGACGATCTAGAGAACCTTGCAGACTCGCTGAGATGCTCCTTGCTCTGGAAATCTTTGAAAGAGGCTTTTATTACTTTTCCCTTCAGCGATCTCAGTCCAGATGGCATTATTGTTATCAAGTCCAGATAAGAATATGGTGGTCAAATATTTTTTCTTTTCTCATCTTTTTTCATTAGGTTACAGCTTTGTGAAGGATGAAATGGGGAAAGGATGCTTTCTTATTTCAAGTAACTTCTTTTGCCATCCTTTTTAACCTTGCCAGCTTTCTTGCTTTTTCTAAAGTCTTTCTCAGTCTTTTTTCATGTGTATGTTTTTCCATTCATAAATGCAGCTTGGCTCTGACCTTGGTTATTTTTCCTCTGGCTACCCGTGGAACAAAGCTGTTTTATAAGTGCAACATAAAAATAGTTTCAAGTTGATCAGGATTCTGAATCGTGATTTTTTTTTTTTTTTTTTTTTGACTTAACCAGATATGCAGAGGTAATTCTCAGTAATTTAGACATTCTTCAGGTTTCTTTGGTCTTAATTTAAGTATAATCAGTGACAGGAAAGAGTTGTGTTTGTGTATTTTTTTTTTTTCTGTAAACTATTTAATCTTTTTTTTTTGTTCTTCAGTCTTTGCCGGGTAATATATCTGAACAAAACTGTTTTAAACAAAGGAAATTTTAAGGCTTTCATTTTAGTGATGTGTTTTCTAGTTCCAGTATATAAAGGCTGTTCTTTAACCTCTCTTCACAGTATTTGTTCTTCAGTTTCCTTACTCAATATGCACAAGTAGACATGAATTTCACTGGGTTCAGAAGCATATGCTAAAATTCTGGTAACTTCTGAATGGGAAATAAACATAGTACTTAATGATTGTTGTGGGTTTCAATGAAAGAGTACAAATTCTTTGTATACCTTGGGAATCTGATTTAAGTCTTCTGTCTTTATCCTGGGAAAAGTTTACCACAAGGTGACTTTAGGCATAGACAACTTCAGGTGACTGCCTGGGGCAGCAGAACAAGATGGGATTCAACCCTGGGAGTCCTTAAGCCTGAGCCTCCTCAGTGCTCGGGGCTCAGGGCAAGCGTGCTCCCTGATTCTGGTGAGTGCTGCTGTGTAGCAAAAGGCTGCTGTAAGCTGCTGTGGCTGTCATTCCTTCCTCAGTTGCTTGGATCTGCATCTTCAGATGTGTTTGTATTATTTCCTCTTAATACATAATCCTCGATATACACGTTATAGCGCAGAAGTAAGGGATGCCACAGCATTGCTGTGCGCTGGGCCCTACCAGGGTTTTCTCAGAGCAAAGGTAAAGTCTGTGCTGAGTGTTTCTCAGAGTTGAAGGTGTGGATTGTGGAGAAGAGAAGATGCATATCTTTCAGCTCAGGAAATCTCACTGCTGTATCTGGGCCAGTATATTGCTTTACACTACATCTGCTGTTCTGTAGTGGGGCCCTCAACATGGGCTCAGGTACTGGGTGCCTTTGCCATATCCCATCTGGGAGAGAATGATTAATGAGGCCTCTTTCCCTGCCCATAGCCCCTTTGAAGGGAGCTGCCTCTGTCAGTGGGTGCAGAGCCCATCCTCAATTGTCCATGATTCTGGCACCTTTCGGGGAGCTGCTAAAGGAGGAGGATGTCTGTCTGGGGAAGCTGTTCTATTTTCATCACAGTACTGAGCTTTGTTTACGATATTGAGAAGACATGAGCCAGTTCTAGAAGGAAAACATTATCCTTTGTATGTACTGCTGTCAGTGTTCGTGTCTCGCTCTCTAGGGTTATTAAAGTCCTTCCTACAGTACTTGTATCTAAGGAAGTAAACATCATCATGTGCATTACAGCTTTCTTTATGCAAAGGAAATTCTATTAGGACACTAGGAAGTCATTTCTGTGTTTGCATGAGGCACCTACAGGGAGATTAGAACTTGTTCTTTGCTCTAAACATGTCAGCTTTCATATGTTGTGTTTTAGCATAGGCTACGTTGCAGATTTAATTTTCATCCATGTGCCTTTAAGGTCAAGTAGGGAACTACCTTACCTCTTCAATAGAAAATATTTCTTTGCCTTTTACAAGATTTACATGGATACTTATGTAAAAATTGAAAATGTATTATTGTTACACAGTACTTGAATTTTGTGTGTATTTGTGTGGTAATTACAGAATTATTCCTTTTACATCATAATCAAAGCCTTATTTCTAGATTTAAGTGATTTGCGATCTGGGATTCTTGAGAATTTCCTATATGTTGTTCCAGGACAATCATCTGCTTCCTGCTTCCTCTTTCTGACTGGGAATTTCTTTTGCTTTTCCACAGATAAAGGAAACAGTCTTCTTCAGCTCTTTTTCAGTCTCTTTTCAAAATTGTTTTTGAAAATGCTCTATGAAACAACACAGTGCTTAAAATCAAAATGCTAGGAAATATCGTGGGGTTAGAAGTGCTTCACAGGCAAGGACAGGGATTCCATGATCTAGCAGACTTCTTTCCGACCTTGTTCCATTATCCTTCCTTTTCCTTCAGCACAGTTGAGTACATTTGAGCTTTATTAGCTCAGGACTGCATAAGCCAAAGCTCCTTCTTAGATAAAGTGTTCTGTGTATATTTATACAACAGCTTTTACATCAAAACAAAATGCATATTTTATTATTATATAGTGGTTTCCTTGGTTTTAATGCTAAGCTATTTGATTAAAACCATATGCTTTTGGAACAGTTTTATTAAAAACATACTATTTGAATTACAACTCCATATTAACGTATGATTAAATATTTGGCCTTTTAAAAACCTCAGTGTTAATGTCTGATTTTAGAATGTAACTTGTCTGATGTTTGGGGTTTTGTTTTTGGTAAATAAGCATTGTGATTTTTTGGGTTTTCTTTTTTTTTTTTTTTTTGTGTCTCCTAATAGGTTTTCACTTTTTTGTTGGAGCTTTAGTGCACTGTTGTTTTGATTAGCCATAATACCTTAGAAATGTTATTGTTTACCTCTTCATCAGCTCTTAGTTAATGTCAAAGTAGATTCACGCATTGTGGGACATTATCCACGAGCCTTGTTTGAAACTTGTCTTTCCCCCCCTTTCCCTTCTTTTCAGCCCCACCCCATCCCGTCTGTCCCCACCCGTAATTCGAATGCTCTCAGGCAATATGACAACTTGAACAATATAAAACTTGCAGGTCTCTTGGGGAAAAACATGGTACCTCTTGACAACTATTCTCTCTTCCCTGCCCCCCCTCCCTGCCCTTCATTGCACAGAACTTGTTCTAGTTGGAATAGCTCTGTGGTTTTGTGTTTGTGGCTTACAGAAAAAAACATAGTAAGACTAGGAAACTCATTAAAGTGAAATATTGATTTAATTAATACCAACAATATTCCTCTAAGAGAGATGGAGGTGATAAAGTGTGTCCCAAAGGGCTGTAGTGGCAAATCTTCTATTTAAAGATGCTAAAATGGAAGTAACAAAAAATATGCAAACAGATGCCAGAAAGGAAAGTAATAGAAGCAGGAAAAACATTTCAGGCACAATGGTCTGTAATTCAGAATTTCCTTCATCCTTAAGGATTTTGCTTGCTTTCACTGGCTTCAGTTTCATCTTCTTGGTTCTGACCTCTCTGTATGTCCAGTTTGCTATTAAATATATTGAAACAAGTCTTTGGCTATGTATCAATATGCATTCCATTCTGTGGGGTAACTCAGTTTTACAAAGCAGGTGAAAAGGGAATCTTTGTCTTTAAGACATGTTTCTTCTTTTAAACTTGCAGTCAGATTCAGAATTGGTCTCCTTAGTTTTATATCTGATACTATTGACTTTTTTGTTCTGTAAAAGTGTCCTACATTACAATAAAAAAAGTTTGCATTACAGTAGACAATTATAAATTCCTATGTTGTTTACAAAATGAGCACATGTACTTACATTGATTGACCTTTTATTGATCTTATTACTGTATTAATATCTATAGAGCTTTTTTCATTGATGTGTTACAAATGCAAGTTGCTGATTTAAAAGAAGCATATATATGTCTATTGCTAAATAGTTCTTTTTAATATTAAATTACTGTAATTTTCAGTAGAAGCATTAACTTGTGGCTTTTTTGAAAGTACTGTTTGTTGGTTTGACACTGTATTGTAATACATAAGCTTAAAGTAATAATTGAGTGTCTACAAGAAAAACTTTCTGACTTTTAATTTTTCTTTGCAGATCATGTTCAAAATGAAGAAAACTATGCACAAGTACTAGATAAATTTGGAAGTAATTTTTTAAGTCGGGATAATCCAGATCTTGGCACAGCTTTTGTAAAATTTTCCACGCTTACTAAAGAATTATCAACGCTGCTGAAGAACCTGGTGAGGAGTTTCAAACTTTCTTAGTTTTTTAGGTTTTCCAAAATAAAGTACAGTACAGCAACTGCATGATCCTGATGACTGGTGATAATTTTAGAGATGCTTTTAGCGTTTTTAAAAAAAACAACACAATAATTTGTGCAGAGATTATCTCTAAAGCGTGTTATTACATACTCGCTGTGTTTGATTGTTAATTGACAGTTAAGAAGGAAAATATAAATGTTGAGACATCACATGAGGCATCATTCTCAAGTGATTGACAGTGTTATATATCTCTTCTTATGGACCTTAATTTTAAACCATTTCCTTACTTGAAGTCTTTCCGGTTAAAAATCCAGTGCCATTAGTTATGGCTGTTTTGTCTTACCTCAGAAAGAGAGACTGTCACTTTTCAGAAGAAAAATAACGATTTGGGGAGCATGCTTAAACAGTGTTAATAGTCCATTCTCCCTGTGGTATACAAAGCATCCGTTGCTTAAATATTGGGCTTATGGAGGTGGTTTAAGTGTTTGTCTCATCTAAAGTTTGTCTTAGGCCTTTTACTTCTGAAAGCTGGATAATAAAACTAGTCATTGCAAATATCTTTGAACACTGAAAGTAACGAAGCCACATTTCTTGTGAAATCATGTTTCATGGGTTTGATAGGTGTTGTATTCAGAAAGTGGTAGCTTCAGTTTTATGTTTTTCTTATAGTTGGGCTTATCTCTAAGCTTTTTTGGTGTGTAAAGTATAAACAATATTACAGACTTTCTCTCCTAGAGTCCCTAGCATGAGCACAACTACTTTAGGTCGCATCAAAGGTCCATGTAGCCAGTACCCTGGCTTTGACAGTTCCCCAAGAGTGAGTCTTTAGGGAAGAATGTAGGAAGAGAGCAAACATATGGGGATAACTTCTGTACTGTGGTCATGAAAGCAGCCTTCAGCTCAGAGATGTTGGAGCTGGAGGCACTATCTTTTGCTTTGTAGTCCTTGTTAGTATTACTTCCATGAATTTGTCTAAGGATTTCTTGAATGTATGCTGTGCTTGGCAAAGAACATGGTGGATTCCTCCAGAGTGCTAAAATGAACTGCTCTCTGAAATGTCCATTCTATTTCTTTTGAACCTGATCCTTTCATTTATTGTTCCCTGATTCTTATGTCTTACAAGAAATGTAAGAATTTCCCTGTTTTTCCCAGGAATTTGCAGATAGCTATTATTCTTCCTTTCCCTTCCTCTGACTAGGGAAAAAAGCTAGACTTTTCTAGCTGAGTCTTAGTTATTCCATAACTTGGATTGTCCTTGTTGGTCCTTTCTGTATCTTCTGTTAGTACTAGTATACCCTTTTCTGAAATGAGGGGGGACAAACATGAAGATGGTTCCATTTCTTATTCCCTTTTCTGAAGGCTGATTGCTTTATGGTTACTGAGCATTGAGCTTGATGTTTTCAAGGGATTCTATGTTGTAACTTCAAGGTATTTTTTTCTTGAGACATTTTTCTTGATGATTGTTATTTCATAAGCATGATTCTGTATGCAGTTTTTTCTCCTTATGCACCACTTTACATTTTTCAGCATAGACTTCAATCTTTAATTTCATTCTGTCAGCGGTAAGTGTTACAAGGTTCTTATGCAACTCTTCATACCTGGCTTTTGCTTTACTACCCAGAATAGCTTCATATCAGCAGACATTCTCACCGGACTCTCTGCACTCCTCTGAGATTCACTTATAAACATCTGAGACTGCACAGGCCCTAACAACACTCAAAACAGGCTGTCACTTCTGACCTCATGCTTGTGCTTATTTCTGCCTTCTGAGTCTTGCCTCTTCTTCATCACCTACTTACTCATGTAAGGGTGATTACACTTACGCTAATGAAGCTTGCTTTCTGTAAGAGCTTTGCTCCGGCCTATTACCTGGATCATCCTTTGTTTGTTTCAATGTTGGCAGTTTTAAAGACCAGTAGATATGCGAGGGACCTGCTTTCCTCTGTAAAGACTTCTGTCATTCTGGGTTATTTTGGCCTCCTTTAATCTTAATTTAGCACACAATTAAAAATAAGTATTTAAAAATGTGTGTTAAAGTGCAGTTTGAGGACAGTTTGGGGCTAGAACTCAAGTTTGTTGGAAGCTCTCTGGACCTCATCATTCCTTGCAGGGCTTCCACAGAAATTTTTACCTTCTTTAAACTGGCAAACAAGAAGTGGGGGATTATTTATTTATTTATTTAAAGTAGTGCTGATGGAGAGGAAAAAGCTCTTGTAACTTAAGAAGCCACACTCATTCAAAACAACATTATACTATTTCAGCTAGATTATGAAGCATTATCTATCTGAATTCTTGTTGACAGGATTTAAAATAGGCTATTCCCTAATTTACTTCATTCAGCAGTCTCAAATAGACAATGGGCTTGTTTTACAAATGTCAGAGCATTTTATAAACTCTTATTTTTCACCTTTCTTCTCTCCAAGATAGATAATTCTTCTTTGACCCACTGTTGTTCTTAAGCATCATTCTCATTAATGCAATTACACTGAAAGAAAGAGATCTTTATCATACCAAAATAGAAGTTGAGGTCCAGTGAAAAAGCAGTTGAGAGGAGGACTGTATAATGTCACTGATAAAGCCCCACAGTAGGTGCTGAAGCTTATGTTAATGAAATTAATTGAAAAAATGGCAGTAGGTATTAAGATGAATGGCAAGCTAATAGGCTTTTTTTTTTTTTTTTTTACATAGAGGAGATTGTTGCTGCCTTATTTAATAAAAGTACAATAAAATAATGAATGGTCTTTAAAGACAGGAAGATGAAAGAGGAATAGACCTACACAGTGGGCAACAAAAAAAATACTTCAAAAATTGGGATCTGTTTTTATTAAATCTTTTAAACTTTAATTATGATTCATTAAATATTTTTCTATGAATTGTGATATTATGCATATTTCATGAGAAGGAGGGTACAGAATAATTTCTTTTCTTCTGTATGAAGGAATTATAGAGTGATCACTTTGAGAGTGATCTTCACTTACTGTGATCACTCACTATGAAGTAAAGCCAGCAATTTGTATTACATATACAACTTTTGGAAAGCATCATTTCGAAATGATTGCTCTGCACACAAGGTCAAGAAAAAAGCATATCCATTAACCATTTTAACAAAAACAAATAAGTCGCTATGCAAATTTTACTATAAACTGTTGATGTTATCACTAAATATAACATCTGAAACTTAAAACCTGTAAATATCATGGTATATTTCTGAGGGTTTTTTTTGTTGTTGTTAAGATTGTCTTACAAGAATGACACACAATGACCACTTCTGTAACATTTTGTAAAGGTAATTACATTGTGATTGGCCACTGTCAACACTGGTCTACATTTTCAGCAATCTCAGAGTGTCCCACCAGAATCGGTTTCTCTGCTTTTTACTACTTCTACCTCCTTTCCTGTTCCAGGTTTCATCCTTTATGCAGTAATTCATTATAACAGTGCATTAAAAAGCTGTATGAAGATCTGTGTATGTGAAATTGAGTGTGTCAGTATCTTTAAATTGATCTAGATGAGGTTTTGGAAGAACATTTGGAGCACTTGCAGATTACTTGGGTTTTTTTTGAAATTTTGCATGGTGCTTGGCTTTTTCCAAATATTTAAAGCCTGTTTTCTCCCACCTTCCTTTCCTATAAACATCCTCAGCTAATCTTTGCAGGCAAATTGTCTTCTGTTCACATCCCTCCTCCCCAAATTATCATATGTGTTTCCATCTGTTAAGGTTTTTTCCCTTTATTTTGCTCTAGCCATGAGACTGTTTTGCTTTATCAGACATGTTTCCAATTCATTTGGGCTACTGTTTTATCAAGTCTTCAACAATGTAATAAATGATTTCAAAATCTTGCCATATTGGAGTAATACACTGCTATTTAGTTTTTTTTTTTTTCCCCTAGATGACATACTAGCAGGCTACTGTTCAGTAATTTCAAGCCAAGTATTAATGGCTTGAATTGGTTATCCTTAACAGATACACTTGGAAAAATGAAAAAAGCTACAGTAATGTACTGTTGTTCATGCCTGCCATGATAACTACTTTAAGTCTGCCATATCCACCCATATGGCAGAAATTTGTGTTCTCTGTGTTTTTATGAACTAGGCTGGGATTAAAATCTTTTGAATATTCTTTCTCAAAATTCACATTGGCGATATGAACTTCAGTTTAGGTAGTTAAGTGGAAACTGATTAAAATGGTTGAGAATGAAAACAATAATACCTTTAATCTATGTGTTGATAAAGTAGGTATTACCTTAATCACTTGTTGGCTTAATATTCATAATTCTTTTCCCTCTCCAATAAAATTGACATTGCTAAGGAGTTGTTAGTTGCGATGTATTGAGATAAAAAGCCAACAGAGGACAAATTGCAAAAAGGCATAATCCTCTACAAATTCCCTGTCTCCTTTTATTTCTGTTATGAAATAATATTGTGTGAGGGCCGTGTGCAAATGTTTAAGCTAAGTAGAAAGAAAAACAGAACCTAGCTCTTTAAATAGAATCAAAGCTTAAACTGTCTGCTCTAAACTCCTTCAGTGAAGCCAGGTAAAGAAAAAAAATCTTTTGAGATTTTAATCACTAAAAGTGATCAGGTTGCTTTTTTGCTTCATACAAAATCAGTATTTGAGCATTAATTATGTTGTTGCAATTAAGGAGAAAATCCGTTCTCAGATCTTCATCTTTTAAGCTGCGAAGAATCTTTGCTTTGTGTTCATGTTATTGTTTGCGGCTGCAGCTCAAGATGTTCTAGTGGCTGTCCTTCATCTGGCTTTGAATACATTTTGAATATAAGATTTTGTGAATTTAAAAAATACAAAATATTGACACATGAAACAGTTGTCAAGATACCTTGAACGTGAAGATACAAGTGTTTGTCATATGTTTTCTGCATTTGAATCCATCTCATACTAAGAGTAATCATAGAATCATAGAATAGTTTGGGCTGGAAGGGACCTTTAAAGGTCATCTAGTCCAACCCCCCTGCAATGAGCAGGGACATCTTCAACTAGATCAGGTTGCTCAGAGCCCCGTCCAACCTGACCCTGAATGTTTCCAGGGATGAGGCATCTACCACCTCTCTGGGCAACCTGTTCCAGTGCCTCGCCACCCTCACAGTGAAGAATTTCTTCCTTACATCTGATCTAAATCTACCTTCTTTCAGTTTAAAACTGTTGCCCCCCGTCCTGTCACTACAGGTCCTGCTAAAAAGTCTGTTCCCATCTTTCTTATAAGCCCTCTTTTATATATGGAAAGGCTACAATAAGATCTACCCGGAGCCTTCTCTTCTCCAGGCTGGACAACCCCAACTCTCTCAGCCTTTCTTCATAGGAGAGGTGTTCCAGCCCTCATCAGTTAGGATATCTGCAAGCTGTCTAAAAAGAACAAAACTTGAGGGGTGGCTGACAAGCTATCGGGTGATAACTCAGTAGCTGTATAATAACCTGTGTTCAAAAGGTCCACCTTCGCCTCTGCCATGCTGAGACCCCAGTGCTTTCCAGAGTATAATGCACATCAAGTTCGAGAACCATGCTTTGTAGGACTGCTTTGTATCTTCGTTAAAACAGCAGGCATCTGAACTGTGCTTGAGCTTTTGTGGCCGGGTTTGGCAGTAATCTTTAGGGGACCTTAGAGAAATCCTTTCTGCCCAGGATATTTGGAGAACGAAGCAAGTCTGGGGGTTTTTCTTTCCAGTTAAGGACTGATAGTGAATCTAATGAAGGAAAATATGCTATTTTATACATAGTGGATGTAGTTCTTGTAAATAATGACATGACACAAGAAGTTGCTTGTAAATTGGTAAGAGGCCCTGGGTCTTAAAAGAGCAGCAAATGCACACAGATCATGCCTTGTTTCATCGTGACTTTATTTTATGCCTATGAAAGAAGTAAACCATGATACAAGAGTGAGATTTCTTTGAATTTTTTTTTCTTTTCAGTGCATGTATTTAAAATTGCATAATGTCACTTTTGAAAAATCAAATATTTAATTTTTCATACATGTCTTTTGAAAATATAAGGAATTTGTGAATGGAACATTATACCTGGAGAACCTGTTTGACTGATCATTTTGATATTCTCATCTGTGTGGATCATCTATTTCACAAAAGTCCCTTAAAAATTAGTTTTATGGACTAAAAGAAGCTCAGAAGACCTTATAGAAGAGGGGAGCTGGGCCATATATATGGGAGATTAAAAACGCTAGTGTAACACGTCCCTACTCCTTTGGTTTACAAGCAGAGGATATGGTATCTTGCAGCCTTCCTGTCATTCTCCCTATCCTTCCTTAGCAAGGAACTGAAGAATTCATGGAGTATTTTAGGGGAGAAATAAAGGGAGGGATGAAGTAGGAGAGGCAACAGACTTTTCACTAGACTGGGATAATATTGGTACAGATCTCTTTCCTGTGACCATGACTTTAGGAACCGTACACACCATATGTGTTCAGATAGGATCACAGCAGTAGGTTTTTCTACCCTCAGTCTGGCAAAGAAAAACAGAACATTTCCACAGATACGCAATCAAACAGGCATGGACTTAACGGGGTGAAGTTTAAACTCTCGAGAGTTTAAGGAGATGTCAGATTTCCACACTGGATAAGGAAAGGAACAGTCTTCCCAAACAGTTGGGAATAATCAAAGAGCTGGTGACTGTCTTTGCTCCTTTTGTTTGTAGTTGAATTAACATGTGCCTTGCATGTTATCTGCCTGTAGTACAGCCGGTCCTTGCTTCTTACTCAGGAGGCTATAAGAAACATTTGTTGCAAAACCTAATTTGCTTCCTAAATTATTAAGCAGTATTGAAATGTTTGCTTCGAGAGACTGAAGATTACCTTGAGGTGCTTTCAGAACTTTACTTATATGCTGTTTTTAAAATTCTGGTTTTATATCACCCTGTATAAGTAAAGATTAATTAGAATGCTTTTATGTCTGATGCAAGTGAATGTTTATTAATTCTTCCCAGACTTGAATTTACTATTAATTTAGAAATTTTGAGGTGATTGCAACTTCATTAGCGAACTTCAAAGACTTGTTGGCAGTAGTTTGATAAGATCATAATAAATCTTTCTGAATGATAACAGTATAATGTTTTTCTTTTTAGCTCCAGGGTTTAAGCCACAATGTTATTTTCACTTTGGATTCTCTCTTAAAAGGAGACTTAAAAGGTGTTAAAGGGGTAAGTGTTGAAAACTAACTTTTCATTTAGGGAAATGTTTTCAGGTTCAGCTGTCTTGTAACTGTTTTCCATTCACCCATGAGTTTATTTCTTATGTTGGCATCCATTAATATTCTGTATGTAGTCCAAAGAACAAATTAAAAATTGACGTGACTGTGATGCTTCTTTAGAATTTAATTGTAAATTCCTGTCTTAACGTGCACAGAAAGCAATAGTTTACAAGAT
Organism: Gymnogyps californianus; assembly: GCF_018139145.2. NCBI lineage: Eukaryota > Metazoa > Chordata > Aves > Accipitriformes > Cathartidae > Gymnogyps > Gymnogyps californianus. Next base: position 10,089,000 of record NC_059472.1, read on the forward strand.
CCAAAAATACTGTTTTTTCCAACTGCTGTCTGAAAAGTTTTAAAAGAAAACAGTATTTTTTGTTGCCATTTATAACTTAATATCATAACAACAAAGGCAAAGTTTTAAAAATGTTCTAAGCAAACTTTCTGTTTCCTAAGGACCTCAAAAAGCCTTTTGACAAAGCCTGGAAGGATTATGAAACCAAATTGTAAGTTTTTCTCCCCCCCCCCCCCCTTTTTTTTTTCACTTCTTTCTTTCCCCTCCTGGTCCCAAACTATGTACTGTATCTGTGGATGTAAATATGAATATGAGCAAGGCATCTCTTCTGCACGAATAGAAAAAATTTTTATGTGCTCTGTGAAGTAGTTAAATGACTGCCCCATGTTTCTTTAATGTAAAGAAGACACTTAATGCTTAGATACTGAAAGTTGTAAAGTGAGTTGTGGAGAGTTCAGATGGCATTTACACATTCTTATAACCATATACATAAAATCTATCGGGAGTAAAAATTATGAGATTTCTATGTTGTCCTGTATTGCAGAACTGTATGTTCTGTAGAGGCAAGAATTTTAGTGCAGTCGGTGTGACTACTAAAATATCTGTGGTTTTACAAATATTTTCTTGCCTACCTGTCTCAATACATGGAATTGATCATCTGTGGGATTCTGTTCTGGATTTGGAAAGTTTACAGAAAGATGCCTGTTGTCTTGTTACTCTTTTTTTTTTCTTTTCTTTTTTCTTTTTTTTTTTTTTTTTTGTGAGCAAATTTCACTTGGACTTATGAAGACCAGGAGGGAGACGTCCCTTAAATTTCTCGGAGAACCCCATTTCCCAGAATTTGTTCAAGACCAAATATCAAGTCAAGTTTAGAGGCGCAGTGCTGAGAAGTGCTTTGTTCTATGTGCAAACATTATGCTTTTCTTAGTTGGAGAAAAGCAGAGTTCAAAAACAAATAAATTCATCCTTTTTAAATTCCCCCCCCGCCCCCGGCAAGGAGTACCAGTCTAATAAACACACCGTGCTTTGTCACCTGTTTTACAGAAGTACAGCTTCAGTGTTTATTTTTCTCAAAAAGGCTGCTAGAGAAGAAATATTATATATTTTTTTTAAATAAATGAGAAAATTGTTTAGATTTTTCTATTCTGTATCAGAAATCTAAGTTTGCTTACAAATGGAGTATCCAGTTAGTCTGCAGAGTAGATAAGTAAGGACAGCCACACTGTAAAGCTCTAATTAAAGTCTCAGGATGGCCTCTTAGTTCCATATTTGCATTTCACTATTTCAGAATTTCAGTATTGGCTTTCTCTGAAAATGTAAGGACTAGAAATCGTGTCATTTAGCATAGGTGGTAAACTTCATATGCTACCTTATTGTTTTTCTTAATTCCTGCCTTACGAGCATGAAACATATTTGATTAAATTATTCTGCCATTTTGCTGCCAAGTCAGTAGTTTCTTATATGTATGCTTTACGCTGCCGTATATAGAGATGAAGGCTATGGAGCACGTCATATAGAAAGAATGAGATTTTGCCCATGCCAAGTAGCACACAAACTAGAGAAAAGAGTTAAAGGATGAAAGGAAGGAAGGACAGCTTCATGACTCCATTACTTCTGGATACTTAAAAAAAATATATAGGATTTGGTATCATAGAGGAACTCATCTTCAGAATGGCTTCTTTAATATTTCTTGATTGTTATTTTTTTCCTAAATAATACTAGATCATATGATAGTACAAGAAATTCTCTAAAATGTTTTCTAATTAAAATTTCAGTACAAAAATTGAAAAGGAAAAAAGAGAGCATGCAAAACAGCATGGGATGATAAGAACTGAAATAACAGGAGCTGAGATAGCAGAGGAAATGGAGAAGGAGAGGCGGCTATTTCAGCTACAGATGTGTGAAGTAAGAAACAAGTTTCAGCTTTTAATTATGACACCATAACTTAAAAGTACCTTGTGGGCCTTACTTAAAGGTGGTGAAATCTACTTCGTCATTTAATGGGGGTGGAGGGAGGAAATGATTTCAATGTCACATAGTACAGCAATATAAAGAAAATTATTTTAGCAACTCTGTGCAAAACTTGGCTTCCTTTTGTTTTATTCCTTTTCTTTGTTTTTAGATTATTCTGCTAAGGTTCTTGGGCTGAAAATATACTGTGGAAATATTTCCTATTTTTTCAGTTTTATGGTCAGAGCAGTTCAGGAAGTATTTTTGATATCTTTTTTCCAACATGCTTTCTGAAGCCTTCTAAAATTTCTAATGAAGTGATAAATGATAGTGATACATTAGTTCCATAAAACTTCTTTTTATATTAATAGTTCTCTTTATTACATTTTAGTGGCAATTACTTTAAATTGCATATTATTTATATTTTTAGAATATTTCACTAATTACTGCAGTAGCATTAAAAAAGGAACATCTTCAGACAATTGTAAAAGATGAAACTTTTTCCTGAATTTGTTTTATGTTTTGGGGTGTTTGAATTTTTTTAGGAATGGCCAAATAAACTGTTATCTGTTTTATATTTTGCTTAACTGGAGGACTGCTGGCTTATGAGTCAGCACTCAGGTTCAACACAGAGATAGTTAATTCATTGAGCAAATGATGTTTTGTTGATTGAAAACTGTTGAACGTTGTGAGGCATGATTATCAACATGTTTTTCACTGTCTGTACAGTATCTTATTAAGGTTAATGAAATCAAGACAAAAAAAGGTGTGGACCTTCTGCAGAACCTTATTAAGTATTATCATGCACAGTGCAAGTAAGTGCAATACTTTAAGCTTTAGTTACGATTTTCTTTTTTACACAAGTGCATGTTTCCCTTTGTTTTGAATTTGTTTTGGTTACATCAGGAATTTTTATCAGAATTGTAATCTGCCAGGTGTCTGCAACTTCATCTTATTAGGCTGTAGTCTTTCAGTAGAGAGTATGAAAGTGAGTGAGTGGGGTGGAGGAGTGATGGAGAAAGAGGCCAAGGGAAAACCTTGCATGTTGTGTACAAAATTAATTTTAGTTCCTGAGGCATAGATCTAGAGTGTAATTTTAGAAATAGCTTGTTTATTCTATTTAATAGTTTTTAGGGTTTTATGTAAATTTTAAAACCATTGTGAAAGTCAGTAATTTCTTTGAAATTCCTTGAGGTGAAACTAGTAAGATATGACCTCGTCATCAGTAGAATCACAGAGGCAAACATACAGGAACTTTTACTTAAGTTAAATATAGGAAAAAGATTTTAGAAATTACTAAGGTGAAACATGTTGACTAACAGTGATAAAAATAAGCTAAGCTATATTCTCTCTAATTTGATATTTGTTAAAGTCACAGTGGTATATCTCCACTGCTGAAAGATATCATACTTTAAAACTACTAGGAAGGGGTTTTTTTTGTTGTTGTTTTTTGTTTGTTTGTTTGTGGGGGTTTTTTTTTCTGAATGTGGGAGGAGCTGGATGTGTTTTATTGGTTTTGCTGTTTTTCTCCTCAAGACAATCTACTTTGTGTTATGAATTATATGTATTCCTGATAGATCACAGATATTTTTCATTATAGTTTCTTCCAAGATGGCTTGAAAACAGCTGATAAACTTAAACAATATATCGAAAAGCTGGCTGCTGACTTATATAATGTAAGTTTACGTATAAGTAGTTTAATGTCTGAAAATGGAAATATTTTGTTTATATGAATACATTTTAGAAATGACCACAAGGTTGTATATTTCATTTGTATCTTATAAATGAAAAGTGTGTTCTTCGAAACTGAATGTAGCTAGACTGAGGAAAAAACATCTTGACTGTCTTAAACTCTGTATTCTGTTTTTACAGTTATTAAGAAAAGTAGCTTTCATTCTACTACGAATTTAATGTTGCATTAAAGTAAAACTAATTTAAAGTGGGAATCTTTGAATCGGATTACATTATTAGCACCAATTTTAGCTACCACTTTCATTTTTCAAAACCAAACTGCTTGATGATAGCACCACAGTTTTTAAATTAATTAACTTGTGATATTCATTGAAGGCAAGTAATAATGTGGAATCAAAGCTCACTTGTCACCCAAGTGCTTTTGTATTCTATAATCAGAATTACAATAATCCCATTTGCTATTGTAGTTTGTGGCTAAATTAAACTGTATTTTCATTCCTTAAGTCATCTGTCAAGCTTATTGGAGTTATTTAATTAATATTTCAGAGACTAATTTAGTTGCATTAGATATAGTGAACCATTAAAGCATAACAGAACGGAGCATGCGGAGTTGTACATTCATTTTAGCTTGCTTTTCAAGTAATACATGCATAGAAGGTGAATACATAAGAATGGACTAGTCCGTGAAAATAAACTCAAATATTACAGAAACACAGAACAGTTGAGCTGGTTGTTCAGGACATCTAAAATGATATATTGGTATGCATAAAGAATTAAAATTAAAGTTGCATCCAGAAAGCATATAACGGCAATCTCTTTCCATAGATAAAGCAGACACAAGATGAAGAAAAGAAACAACTTACTGCTCTTCGTGATTTGATAAAATCTTCTCTGCAGCTTGATCAGAAGGAGGTAAATAGTTTAGACATGTTTTTCTCAGAGATAATGTGACTTTATGAATTCTGTATTCAGAAATTGGTTTAATTGATGTTCAATTTGTGTAGTTATTGGTTCAGAAGAGTTGGACTTTGAACGTTATGACAAAATTAATGTTTAGAATGTTCAACTACATATCAACAAACAAATAGTTTTAGAATAATTTTCTGTTTCCATTTTATGTATGAAAATAAATTATTCCTTTTTTGTGTAATTGTATATTTTTTTATGTACCATAAGAACAGTTGTAATGGATCAGATAAACGCTTCATCTAGCCCAGTATCCTGTCCTTGGCAATGATAAAGAATGAGTGTTCAGGAAAAAATATAAAGGGATGGGATGCACACTTCCTTCTTATGTCCTGCCATCCTCCAGCCAGATGTATTCAGGATTTTCCTGACCTAGGTGATCCTCAGTAAGCCAGAACGAGAACTGGAGGCTTGCCTTTACGTATGGTTTCCGTATTACTATTCATCTGCTAACTCGCATGGATTTTGTGATGTTGTTCTCCTTCCCAAACCCCTTTTGCTAACACTATCTTGTGAGGAAGAAAATTTGTATGTTAACCAGATAGCAGTGGCTGAGACAGGGCAGTTAAAAAGAAAAATATGTCATCAATTGCACTGATATCAGAAGTGAAGGGGGAACATGCAGTGTCCATTGCAGATGTTCTGGAATACTTCTTGAACTAGGAGATAGGATATAATATATATCACAGCTTTTACCTGAGATAATATTGTGGCTTTTTCCAAATCATAGTGGCTGAGAGTCAGAAATACTGAATATCCTGTGGTGAAGCTGAGTGCGTGGAGGGGTGGAGAGGGGGGGCTGGCTTTCCTTTAGGGAAAGGTCGCGTATCCTCTGTTCAGTTTTCTCTTAGGTAAAGAAAACATTAGTATTTGCTAGGTGTCTGCTCTGCTTATTAAATATTTATTAATAAATATGAATTATTATTATAATTAAACATTAGACAGATGCCATTCTGCTGGATATATATGATCATCCACATATATGATTGGGCAGTATTGCTAATATCAAACATACATAAGAATGTAATTTACAACCAGATGTACTGAGTCAGCCAAGTTTCCAACAGCGATCAATCGTGGATGTTTAGAGTAAAATGCAGGGCAATAAACACTGATACTTCCCCAGAATACCTTCCCATTAGTAGTTTGTCTTTGCAGTCTCTCCACCACCCTATGGATTTCCTCTCTTTGAATTCGTGCAGTTGCTTTTTGAAGCAGTCTAAACTGTCAGCTTCTGTTACAGCTGTGTCTTTCCCAGCATCGCTACATGTTGTGTGGAAACATTTGTTTTGAGCTTTTAGATCTGCATGCCCTACTTAAGATGGGAGTGCTTGTGAATTTATGATAGCATCACTAGATCATTTCTGATCTTTTTTTTTTTCATATAAGTCCTAACATTGACTTGCTTTTTGACCAGTGCTTAGAGCAGACAAGGAGATGTGTAACGTTTAATCAGCTGTAAAGCTATAACCATATCATCCTGTTTCTGAATCTTAATAGTCAACTCACAGTATCGTATTTTTCCCCTCTGCATCACTTTGTGTTTGTTTATGCTGATCTTCACCTGTCATTTATTGCCAAGTTACTAACTATTGTGAAGTCCTTGAGAAATTCTTCAGTTGACCTTACTTGGGTATCCTGAATAATTTAATACCATCTAGCAAACTTTGACAGTTTGCTGTTCACCCTTTGCCAGATCGTTTTAGTGTTAGACACCACATGTGCTGGCACAGCCTTCTGTGAAACTCATTTGTTTGTTGTCCTGCTTTTAACTTGTCAGCTCATCTGAGGACTTTTCCTCTTGTCCTGTAGCAATGTAATTCTTTCCCTTTCATAAGGAACACTAAGTGCCCATTGAAAGTCCAGGTACACTGTATCAGTCTGATTTCTCATGTGTGAGAGGAATCTACTTACTGATTCCTTCAAAGAACTCCAGGAGATTTTTGTACAGACAGGTTATACCTCAAAAGTTGCACTGATTTTCCAGTGTATATATAATACTAAATGTACTCTTAAAAGTAGTTTTCATTAATCTTCCTTATGTGGTGTGAAGCTTACTAATCTACTTCCCTGGAATTCTTCTGGAACTTGTTCAAAAATAGGACTTCAGTAACTGGGGCAAGTAAGTATTTTTATGGGCTTTCGTGTAATTTTGTAGGTAGCACATTGTAATTATGGCTACTGCATGCAGATAAATGGCTTGAAGTCAGTAAATTTTTTCAGGTGGAATCACAGTTAATAAGGAGTGCTTGATGAGTCATTCTTTACAGGGTGGTGGTGGTGGTTTTTTTTTCTTTTGAATACTTGCCTGTGTGTGCTTTCATAATGTAGATGTACATTATATAGCAGATAAGCCTTGGCCAGAAGGCTGTTCCTCTCCCTGTATCTTTAATCCCATCATTCTGAAGGACAACACAACCTTATAACACACTGTACGTGGTTTTTAGAATTTCATCGGTGTCACAAATGATGACGGGAGCGCTACAGAGCACCTTTGAATAGATCTCAATTTATTGTAAGGCCTGCCAGCTCTTTCTAGTAGTCAGTTTTCCCTTATCTCATACTCTACCGTCTTTCCCAGTGCTCTGTTTGGTATTTTTTTTCCTTCCATCTCCAATGTGCACATGGACCTACTAGATCTCTTCCATAATACTTACAGAGCTTCCCATACATGTGTTACATCTGCAGTCTCCCTGGTATCTAAATCACTCTGAAGGTAACTCATGCTCGTTCTCCATCCTCACCCCCAAAAGTTGAACAGAGAACATTAGATTTCAAGAGCTGTTTGGAAATTACTTTAAATTCTAAAGTGTTTTATGGATCGATTCCCAACTTACAGAGGAACAAGACCTGCTCTCTCCTCGGGTACCTTTTTCTTCCACAAGCTGATTATCTGGGAAGCAAAGAAAAATACCTCCTTCTTTCCTGGCTGCTGTGTATATTGTTAAGTTCCAGCTCCTTGGTAATCAGCCAGATCTCAGAAATAAAGTAGGACAAATGGATTGTTCTTCTTTGGTGCAGTGTATTGTATGTACGTGGCTGCATACAGTACAAGTCAAGTTTCAAAAGTTGCTTACGGAGTATTATGAGGTAGAATAACTAAATGAAATATTGTGTTTGGTTTTTTTGGTTACCTATTTCCTGGATGTGTAGTAAAAATTATTCTGTTTCAGTGGAAAGTAACCTCATTTAAAATATAAAAATTACACAATTCAAATTCTAAAACTTAGATACGTGTTGTAATAAAGTAGCTTCACAGGTATCAGCACAATAAACTATGCAACTTTTCTGACCTTAGTTATTGTGCAGACAAATCCTAGGACTCTTGAAAAAGCTCTGTGTGTGTATGTATGATACCTATATAAAAAGTTAAATATAAAAATAAAGTGTTTGGCTTGAAGAGAATTGAAATTGTGTTCTAGAAGAAAAAGGAGCAATGTTGTGATTCTCAGATATTGAGGCAAATCTTCAGAGAGAGAGAAAGAACTGCTGTAATGAAAGAATCCACTATTTTGGATAAAATAATCATTTGATCACATTGATGTTCAAGTGTCTCTTTCAAAATCAACATGAAGACTTTCACTCATGTGATTCTGCTACATTACATGAGTCAGAGCGTAATGATGCTGGCAGATATTGAGGAGCTTGATAAAACAATGTGTCTGTTATTTAGGTATTCAGTGTTTTAATCCTGAAATAGCATGCCAGCATTCATTACTCGTTAGTTAAGTGACAACGAAACTTGCAGACACGTGGCCTGAGTTTCACCAGTCAGCTCTCCATCATTGTGTATCTCTGAGTCTTCAAGTATGTAAAGCTGGGCTTTATTACTGTGACAGGTGGCCTGATTGGTTGTGATTAAGAATACATTTTTCCTCCTTGTATTAGTGCATTATAATCTCACTGTTGGAAAATTTATGGATTAATGGAAATACTGAACAGGAAATGAATGGGATTTTCTCTGGCGGATTTGTAAAAATTCAGAAGTACTCTTACCAAAAAATGCTTTAGCAGGGAACAGGTTGCCCAGAGAGGTTGTGGGTGCCCCATCCCTGGAAGTGTTCAAGGCCAGGTTGGATGGGGCTTTGAGCAACCTGGTCTAGTGGAGGGTGTCCCTGCCCATGGCAGGGGGGTTGGAACTAGATGATTTTTAAGGTCCCTTCCAACCCAAACCATTCAATGATTCTACAAAACAGTTTGAAATAATAAAATTGAGGCCTTGGTTGTGTGTAGTTTTAAGTTTCTTCGACCCTTTGTGCAAGAGAAGGAAGTTGAAACTAGTGATTTCTGTCCAAATTGTAAATTCTGTCACCTTTAACCTCTTTGGTGTTGCCATTAGATAAGTGAGACTTCCTACCCATCTCAAACTGACTTGCTGCCACAGATGACAAAAGAGATTCCTGCGTGGCTGTTAAATCCATTAAAGCATTTAGGATCTTTTTGAATTTAAAGCAATATGTATAGAAAAATTCCTCTTCAGCACCCATACTTTCGTTTAGGAAAAAACAGTAATTTACTAAATGAGCTAACCTCATTCCTTGCACTTTCAAGGTCTCATAATGCAACTCTTGTCTTACTGTTGCATGCATTCAAGGTGTTTATTTAGCATTATGGACACCTGTAATGCTCTTACGCATTTTGCTGGCATACCTATCCTTTCCATAGGTGAAAAAACTATTACTGTAATCCTTGCAATTACCTAGTTCTTGGAAAAGCACATCTTGACGATCTTTGAATCTTGGGTTGCGCAGAAGTGCTGGTGCTGTAGCTTCACTGTGGGAAGTACAATTTACTGTGGCTCTGTTACATGCAGTGTCTCGTTGCCACTATGTACCGTCTTGGTATCAAGTTACGGCAGTTTCTGTTATTTTGCGCAAGAATTATCTGATTTTGTAAAATGACTATGGTTTAAAGCTTTGGGGAAAAATACTTTAAGGGATACTTAGCTGCTTACTGTGATGGTGTAAACACTGCTGACAGCACATTGCACATAGCAGCCTTCATGCTGCTTCCAACCACAACTGCCAGTTTTACCAAAGCACTTCTTCCTAAACTCCTATGACAAATTTGTTACAAAATGAAAAACAGTTGTGAGGACCCTGAATAAAATAGGAGGGCATAATCTTCAATGCATACATTGGTTGTGGTAATTGTAAGAAACTGTGGTTTGAAAGAGAAAAGGTTATTGCCAAGGGAGTAATTGAACTTCCCATTCTTTTGATATTTTTTTTGGTGGGATTTTGTCAGATTTTTTGCAGATAATTATTTCACAGCTATATTTAAATCTGTATCAGTGTGTCCTTAATTATGCCTTTTTGTATAGATTTGCAAAAATTAGAAGTTAACTTTGGGCCTGATCTTTTTCAATGGAAATTCAGAATTAGCTCCAGTTTGGTGGAGGATACAATACAGCTATCATTCTAGAGAATTTAAATGTACTAAAGACTGGAAGACATTTAGTAAAATTTGATCCTGTAGTCATCTTAGTTGCTTTTTGAAGCCAATGTCATATATACAAGGTTGCACAGAATTTTGTTATGATGTTTTGTTACTTGAAGAGAAAAAGCACCAGTGTGCCTAAAAAAGTAATTCTTGCTTTCTTTCTAGTAGTGTTGTTAGAAGGGGGAAAAGATGTTTTACTAGATATGGGGGCTATACAATTTATGTTCAAGGAACATGTTTTTTAAATAAAATAATAATTCTTGTTTTAAATTATTTGCTTTCTCTTTCCTCTATTGCTTTTGCCTTTCGTGATCGAAGTCTAGGAGAGTAAGTCAATGTTTTAATGAACTTTTGGGGATTTTTTTTTCTGATGTGCTTATAACAAGTTAATCCATTTCACTTAATTGTTTCACTAGATCAGGCCAAAAGTTATTTCAGTTGACTCCATTCACTAAAACTCATGAATTATATACATATTTTTAATTGGATAAAAAAAATAGTGATTATTAGCATTTGGTTTTGTTTATATATGTGTTTCGGTATATATGCATGCTATATTCTGTTGCTGTCTTTTTGAAATTTTCTTAGCCTTTTACTCTTTTATTATAAGGTTATGCAATATTAAATTTTTATATTTTAAAAAGTCATTATTTTGGGATGCATATTTACATCCATACTGTACTTCAAATGCCTAATGAAGTAATTGAATCTTGAACATGTAGTTAATTCAAGATCACATGATGTAAAAGCAAGCTCTCCTATGGATGTCAAACATGTATTAGGAGTTCTATCTTTTTTAAATCTTTATTAATTTGTGAAGTTGTGGTAGGGAAGAGAAATAAAGTAGGCTTAAAGATTAGGAAAACTTACTGTGCACGTCAGGAAACGTTAATGGTGTTTTTCCCTTTTTTAGGATTCACAGAGCAGGCAAGGAGGATATAGTATGCATCAGCTTCAGGGGAATAAGGAATATGGCAGTGAGAAGAAAGGTTACCTTTTAAAGAAGAGTGATGGGTATGTTCTTGGAGCGCATAATACATAGTGAGAACTATTACTGTGTTCATGCACTGATTTTTATTGTTTTCTGCTGTGGGTGGTTAAGGCACATTCTCCTAATGCATGTGCCACAAGTACTCAAGAATTTCACAGTTCAAATCTGGACACAGATCTGAATTTAATATAGTAAATACAAAAAGCATGACAAGTAATCATTAAAAAAAAAAGTCATATTAAAAAGAAAGCTATTGTCTTTGTAAGTCTCTAAAAGGTGATTAAGACCTGTCATAAATCTCCAAGTTACTTTTTGTGAGGCATTTAGTAAAATTTTGACTGCATCTGTTTGTTCCTCAAGGCTAATCTTCTCAAAATGTTAATGAGATTAACATGTTTTGAAATCATGTCTAGTTACTGAATTTGTTGTTGTTGATGTTCTGACGTAGGTTAAGGAAAGTATGGCAAAGAAGAAAGTGCACTGTTAAAAATGGAATTCTTACCATATCACATGCAACGGTAAGTTGTTTTTATACCTTTTTATTAAAATAATAAATTAACATTATCCTTTCCTGGTGAATCTGTTGGTGTTAATCTGCTATTACAAAAAAGATGTCACTTCTGCTTCTGACTGTTGAAGTTCTGTGGATTATCAGAAGTTGGAGACTGACGTATGGAAGTATTGTTATACTTGCTCTGTTAAAATTTTTCCTAGTTGTCTGCTGCTGACTACTAGTGGGAACAGTGCTTCAGGTTAAATGGAGCAGTACGCCTGTTCTTACTATACCTTTGAGATATGGGATGTAATTCATCTGAATAAAATGAAGTGTCTACAGTGTAGCTGTCTGCATCAGAGCAAGATCCTGTAGACTCCTCTCTTAGCCACCGCAGAGCTGCTCAATGTAGTCAAAGGAGTCTGGTAGATCTGGTCAGCTGTCTCGTTATAAACTCAGTTCTGGTTGTTGACTGTACTGGAGGACCAATAACTAGCTCATACATAGATGTCTGTATTATAGATGTTTTATTCCTACATAGGATGTTAACTATTTAAAACATTTTAATGCCTACACATTCATTTTGTACAAAATCTAAAATTGTTCAACTAATCAGAGTGAGAAAATGAGAATAAAGGCTGGTTTGAAATTAATTTCAGAACTTTCTGTGGACTCTATGAAGTAAATGAACTTTCCTTTAGCCTTCTAAAGTTTTTCTTCAATTTTTTTTTCCCCACTGCTGTAGCTTATGACAGTTGAGTTAATACTTAAATGCATTTATCAATAGTTTGATAAGAAAATGGCAAATATATTGAACAGACTTTTCAATGAACACTTCAACTGGTTTTGCTCATAAGGATTGTCATGGTGTATCTGTGAAGCACATAATTTGGAAACTTGGGAAGTGTTTGATATTAGATGTTATTGATAGAGTCTGACAGATGAGTGAATGTGTTAATATTTTGAGTGCTTTCAACTAAGAGTGTGACATTTTGGAAAGTTTTGATCACAGTGAGTTCTGGGAATTGGGCGTATACCTGAAGTATCTTCCTAGGAATGCTAAATCATGAGGAAGCAACAACATTATCATGGTGGAGGCAGTCCTAAAACTGTCTTGCAGCAGTATGACATGAACTTGTTGCAAACAGGAGTAACTTCTGTTACTCATGTTAAAGGAGATGGTCCCATTTCATCACCCTTTTTCCCTTCGCTTCAAATTCCACTGATGGCCATGAGTATCAGTGTCTAAAGTTAACTACCTAAAGGGAAGTCACTACCTTTTGTACTGGAGTGTTGGGGTTTTTTTAATGGCTAGGAAGATATCCTTGCCTCCTTTGAGGCGTCACTTAGTCAAATTATTTATACCTAGGTTAGTAATGGTTCAGTCATCACCATTTAAAAAAAAAAAAAATAATCGTGTATTGTCAAGCTCAAGACTTGCCAATTTAGAATTCTTTGAATTGCACTATTGATTGTAGTTTTCCTTTTCTTGTATGTAGCTGTGTAAAAGCAGTCCATTTGCTCTTTTCTGTTGCAGTGCCAAGAGGAGAGTAATTTTCGTGTTTTCAATGATGAAAAGTTCAGATCATGACAGTCCATTCAGGACTAAACTTTGAAAACACATATTTACTCCTTCAAGGAATTGTTGCTCCTTAAGTGTCAAAAATATTGTGTTGATGAGCTTGTTCTGACAAACGTTTGACAATGTGGGAAATGCACTTAGAGGGTTTTTTTTTTGTTTGCTGGTTTTGCATTACTTTTGTATTTGGTTTACAATTTCTACCATGAACAACTTCCACAACTCAGTTCAGGAGTATTTACTGATAACTGACATCTCATGTTGAGTTTATGTCTGCCAGCTGTAGTAACGTTAATTCAGTATCTCTATGGTTTCTGATAAACCTGTATAAGCCCAAAATACTTCAAAGACACATTTAGTTATCATGTCTTAAGTAATCTAATTACAGCAGAGAATATGAGTAGCTGTATTTATTCCAAGTTCTGAAACTCCAGATCTCCAGCTTCCCATTTCCCTTTTAAAGTTTTAGGATTATATCTTTGATTTATTTAAAATGGGAAGAAAATTGGAATATGGGCATGCTGTAATGAAAAATTGCATAACAATTTTACCATTTTTTATGAAACACAATAAAAAACTTCAGTATTAACATATTCTAAATTAAAGTTTGTTCCTTTAATCCCTTTCAAATAGTCAGGAAGAGTTGCCATGAGGTTTTTAATTTTGTCTAGATTTAGCAATCTGTCCATTCAGACAGACCAAGTCAGACAAAGTCATGCTGGTCTCAAGTGTTTTGAGGGTGTACATATATGCATGCCCACGCTTTAAATTAATATCATACATGCCCACTCCTCAGAAAGGAAAAGTAATCCTAAATCAAGACATTTTTAAAGTAAAATAAATTTTCTTTTTAGTCCAACAGGCAACCAGCTAAACTGAATTTATTGACCTGCCAGGTGAAGCCAAACGCTGAAGATAAGAAGTCTTTTGATCTAATATCACGTATGTAGCAACTTTAGTACCATCTTGCATTATGTGATTTCTCTTGTTCTCTTACCCTCCTTTTAAAATATGCTTCTGTTTGTCTAAAATTGGTAGTGACTTGTCTTCTCAGCATTAAAAATCCTGTGCTTTCCCTTCTTCCCATTTTGATCTTGTATAGCAGGTATTTGTGTCCAGTCTGATTTTAAAAATGCTTTTGAAATCTATGAGTCAACTTACTGTTTTCAGTCTTTACATATATAGTATTAAACAACAAACAGTATCAACATTCTGTATTTAGAAGGACAGTCTATGAAACCTTTGAATGTGAGGGATAATACCCGCTTCATATCTCATCCTTTGGTTAGGAAAAAGAAGTTTCTTAACCCAAACGGAGGGAAGAGTATATAATAGGAACAAATTCATTTTGCCCTTTCCTGCTACTTATGCTTCAGATTTGACTTCAGAAGGGCAAAATTTGATTCATATGCATATTTTCCTTTAATATTTCTAAACATAAGACTTTTGAAATACTTATGTTTGGTGTAAATCAAAATTCACAATTTCATCTTTTTCTGTTTTTTTTAGAAATGTCTACAATAGCTATGAATAAAGTAGTAATGTTGCTGGTTAAGAGCAATTGCTCTTAAAGGCTTTAGTTGCCAAATAGGTTTTAGTAACAAATATGCAGACATGTTAAAATTTATCATGTGCCAAATGAAAAGATGTATTTATTTATTTCAGATAACAGAACATACCACTTCCAAGCAGAAGATGAACAGGAATACGTAGCGTAAGAAAGTTTACATTTTTCTCAAGTTTATTTTGCCAATAGAGGTGTATAAAATCACACGTACCAGTGGAAATAGTTTTCTCAGTTAATGCAGAAGTAGTGCCTACTGTCTGTTTTTTCTGCTGTTGTGAATCTGTAAATGTAAATTATTCAGTGTCACGCTACGGGGCTTTTTGAAAACCTTGTAACATGAAAAACAAAACAAAACACCAACCTAACCAACTAAAAACCCATTTAGACTGTGTACCCTGTCAGCACATGGTTCGTGTGCAGTTGCTTGGCATGATATAGTAGATCAGGTTATTAGGGTTCAAATGAAATATTTTTAAGTTCTTAAATCTTCTGTCAGCCCTCTTTTGCAGTTACTTCTTTTCCTCCTGATCCTACCTTTTCCTTTAAATTAAAAATAATAAATAGATAAAAGATCTCCATATAACACATATAAAATATTTACAGGTAATGCATCTTTTCTACTGTAGGCCTAGAAATAAACAGCAAAGCAGATCTCTTTGAGATTTGTGTACTTCAGAATCCAGTAACTTGCTTCATTAATGCATGTTTCCAACCAGATTATTTCCTTTAAAACAATCTTTCTTCCTGCTACGTCAGAACTACTTCTTGTCCTGAGAACCATCTACCACTTTTTTTCCTCTTAAGTATTGCTCTTGGTGTCATCAAACATGTGTTGTGCAGAACATTACAATCTAATGCTCATCACCCGACAATTCTAGGAATAAAGTTACTAGTGAAGAGGGCAGCAAGCCTGAGTCTTCCAGGCTGCCTCATTCCTCAGGACTGTTGTGCTCTTTTGTTACATGTCCGTATTCTAATGGAAGACTGTGTTGCTCCAGGTGTATTTTAAAGGTACAGGGAATGTTTGTGGGTATTTCAGTTGTTCGGTAGTGTTGGTAGGCAATGGTATTGACAGCTCAACATTGGGAGGCGTGGGTGAAATCAGAAGGCTGGAGGATTCTTTGTCATGCAGCTATTTCCTTCCAGAGTCTCCCATAGCTTTATGTTGGCTCTTAGAGTGCAAAGCTGACTTGTTAGTCATGCTTACTGTATTCATTCTGAACCCTAATTATTCCAGTAATTTTCTCAGTCAAGAAGAAAATACGGTTATTTCTGATCAATAATGCACTCAATGAGTCATAAGTTTTTGTGTCTCTGCCATGAATTAGTTTTTACTATATTTGTTGGTTTAAAAGGTGACGTTTTGGGGTTTTTTTTGTCTTAATGCATGAGCAAGGTAGGGGGAGAATACATTAGTAACACGCTGCTTCTGATTGGCAGGTCAATAAATTTAGTTTAGCTGGCTGCCTGTTGGACTGTTTTTAAATGCCAGGCTGGTTTTGTTTCCCATTAGAAGCGTAGTTCCCATTGTTTACCACTGAAGTCTGTTTTATCACTTTAAAGTCCAGTGGCTGAGAAAATGACTTGTACTGGAATATAGAATCATAGAATATCTCAAGATGGAAGGGACCCATCAGGATCATCGAGTCCAACTCCCTGCTCCTCGCAGGACTACCTAAAATTAAACCATATGACTAAGAGTGTCATCCAGATGCTCGTTCAACTCTGACAGGCTTGGTGCCCTGACCACTTCCCTGGGGAGCCTGTTCCAGTGGCCGACCACCCTCTCAGTGAAGAACCTTTTCCTAATGTCCAATCCGAACTTCCCCTGACGCAGCTTCATTCCATTTCCTCGTGTCCTGTCGCTGGTCACCAGAGAGAGAAGATCAGCACCTCCCCCTCTGCTGCCCACCTTGAGGAAGTTGTAGACTGCGATGAGGTCACCCCTCAGCCTTCTCTCCTCCAAGCTGAACAAACCCAGTGACCTCAGCCGCTCCTTCTAAGTCTTGCCCTCGAGGCCTTTCACCATCTTGGTCGCCCTCCTCTGGTCACACTCTAAGAGTTTGATGTCCTTCCTATATTGAGGCGCCCAAAACTGCACACCATACTCGAGGTGGGGTCGCACCAGTGCAGTGTAGAGTGGAGTGTAGTATTTTTACGTTGTTGCAACTTTTAAAAGCTTCATTTAGCTAAAGATACAGTAGTTGCATTCAAGTGTTGGAATACATGCAGACAAACTAATAGAAGTTAAGTGTATGTTGCCTGTATTGGCACTGTAAGCCACCAACAAAAAGGTATTGTATTGCTACTTAGACAAGTGTTCTGTTTCAGAAAAATACGTAAATGACCCAAGTGGTGGTATGTACTTTGAGATGCACATGGAAACTTACTTTCTTTTTTCTTTAGGAAAATTTCTGCAATATCTTTAGTTAATTGAAGTTCATGAACCAGGATGGCTGTTAATGTGTTGATGAAAAACTACAATATAACCAAATGTTCTGTTTCTCTTGTGCAGCCGCTGAGTAGGTCCTAAATAGCTTTATTATCTAAAGTGTCATGCAAACAGCACCCTTTGACTTCCAAACTTACTGATTTAAGAGCGTTCTGCAGGAACTACGTGATGTAGCTCCTCAGTTAGAGTTGTCATCCTATTGTTCCAGTTTCCACTTGACTTGTATATGTGTGCCTCTCTCTTGACCCTTTCTTCTCCATCTTGTGTTTTGTCCACCCAGTTTTAGTGCTGCCTCTGTTCTGTCTTTTTTTCTTTGTGCACCAATTGGAAAATAAATGCATAAATAGATTTTCAAATCACTTTCCTTCCAGACTCACATCTAAAGAGAGGAAAAAGCAAGATGCATTTCTTTATACTCTAGTTTAACTGACCTTGCGTACATTTTCCTAGTGATCATTTTAAGCTGCTTCCATAAATAGCTCCTCAAACTACTTAAAAATAAAAATAATTAAAAAAAGCAGGTGGCTTAAAATACAAATCACTGAAGCCTACGTTCTGTTACAGGTTTATTACTGCTTCCCCTCAAACATTTCCTTTAGTCCAGTGCATTTCTTGATTTTTATCCAGCCAGCTGTCTGTTGACCTTTAATTAGTGTTTGACTGTCCTTCAAAATTCTCAGGGCATTATTAGTTTCTCTAGTAGGTAAAGTGCAGTGTGTGCAGGGAGGAGGAAGTGTGCCTATGTATGTGTGTGTATATATATATTTATGTGTATATTATAAGAAACGTAACCTCAGATCTCTAAAATAACCAGATTTTTTTTAACATATAGAATAATAGATGCTTTCTACCTTTTGATAATTGTGGATAGGGCCAAACATACTGTGGACGTGACCTTTTAGTTCTTTTCTGCCCTCTTTTTGAAGGTCAAGAGTATATCCATTTCTGTAGGAAACCCCTGGATTATAAACAAAGCTAGATTCAGAACTTTTGCTATGAAGAAACACCCATCTAACTTCAGTCTAGTGTTTAGCAACAGTCTTCAGGCATTTTTTGCTTTGGGAAGACTGAGTTGGAAGGTCTTGATATTATCTGTTGCTTCTTCCATACAAAAAAGTTGTTTCTGAATATTTGAGAAATATTATGCTATTCTTGTTCTGTTTATGCATTTACCTGGAAACAACAGTGTTGCAATAGTGGTTGTCAGAAGAGACAGAGATAAATTTTTATTTCAATCCAAAAAAACTGTGAGACTGGTTGTTATTCTTGGGGGGGGGCTTTTATTGGCTTAGAAATACTGAAGAAAAATAAGAGGAATCTGAGTGAAAGTCTGGTCCACCCAAGATTAATGAATACTTCCGTTTCCTTCATTGGATCCAGAAGTCACTCATGATGCCAGATTTTTGCTTAGCCTCGGGAGTTTCTTCAGACTCCTTTTAAATGCCTTAAAGGATCATAAGAAACTGCTGAGATCCAGAAAAAGAAGTGTAGTAGAATATTGGACAACCTGTCTTATCGTATTAGAAGACAAAGCAATTCTGTAAGACTTGAGTAATTTTTAAATTATTTGAAAGAACACTGCAAAGTATTACCAGAAGCTTTTTGACTGTTAGCTTGACACTGGTGGTATTGTGAAATAAAGCAAATACATTTTTTTAAAAAAGGAAGGGGGAAAAAAAAAAGACCAGTACAGATGAGAAAAAGAGGAAGAACAGCAGTCGTAAGGCAGTTTTTATAAACTATTGACATTGAATTAATATGCTATATTTACTGATTTGATTTGTTTATTTTTGAGTGTACAGCCTGCCAGGAAGGCCTGGTGACCAACTGGGGACTTCTTGTATAAATAGCACCAGTCATTAAGAACGTGTCTGTTGTTGTGCTTGTGTTAAATGGGCCTTGCTGCTGATGTCTGGGAAGAGCTGACACTGTGGTGCCTCTTGCTCTGGCTGTCTCACAGATGACACCAATGACATGCAGCCTTGGACAGTGGTTCCTTCTAGCTGAGGAAACACAACCAAAATAAGTTATTGCTCTTACAGTTTAGAAACTCATAATATGGAAATGTGTATCAGACTAACAGCTGGCTCAGTCATGTTGTGGTTTTTTTAATTGCATCTAATAATTTTTTAATTGTTACTGCATAGTTGAGTTTTATTCAAATTCTGCCTTTTTAACAAACTAATCAAATTGTAACCCTGAAAGAAATTGTCAACAAATGTCAGAATAAATGTTGTCTGTCTGAGTTTAATGATTATTTTACTCTGTGTGTTTAACCAAACATTACTATAATATGAGAAGCAAGGCACTGCCGCCTCTTATTTTTTAATAACATTGGATTTCATCAGAAAAATTGTAGAAGGGTGCCATCTAGTGTGGGTTCTTATATTTTATCATATACCTAGAGAGAGATACTAATGTAAATATATTGTTTTCAGCATGTAAACTATGGAGCAAATTTGTTTTCAAATCTTTCAGTTTCTCTTTTTAAGGTTGATTTTTCAATAATGTTTTAAGCATTTTCTTTTAAGTACAAATTCCCATATTATTCTCTGCCCATAAAAATTTAAAAAATGTATGTATATGAAGTATATAATATACAGTGTCCATATACCAGTTCAGGCTCTGAATCTGTATTGCAAGATTATATACATAAATTTTCCTCTGAAATCCTTTAAAGTGTATCTTTGCATTATTATTTCAGTGAGAAATTATGAATTTCAATCTAAAGTTCTCTTAGTTTGTTTAGATGACCATAGCCATTTTAGCACATTTCAGAAGATTGATGACTGCAGATAATTGGGATATTGTAAACAGGAAATGGATTGAGGACACTGCCAATTTAAAATATCTTTGTGTGAAAAAATGTGTATTTTCAGTAGATCTAAAAACATGTAAAATCACTATACCTGGGAGGATTTTTTTTTTTTAACTTACTCTTTTTTCTAAATTAGGCAACACTGCATCTGCAATGTGCTTGTCCTTAGTATAAGTGCTTTCCCCTCTTTACTTCCACCTGTAGGGCAGCAACCACTGACAGGTTTTTTGTTTGTTTTTAATTAAAACATTATTGTGTAAACAAAAACTTGCAGAGTGGTTGGGGGTATGGGGGGAACTAGTGCCTGAAATATCATTAAAGAGTCTTGATTTGTTGCAGTCAACAGCTGCTCTTAAAATTTTATGTTGGCTATCAATATCGTTACTCTCCTGTCATCTTCTCTTCCTTACCCCATTTGTTGCCATGGCAATTTTCATTAATTTGGACATTACAGTCTGACTGATTAGTGCACCGAGACCTGCATTTTGAAAGGCAACTAGACATCAACACATTCAAAAATGTGCTGGCTGTCTCCTCTATGAAGAGAGAGGTGCACGCTGGAGAAAGTAGTGGTTATAATTTTCTCCTTTATAATGGGATAGACTTCAGGAAGATCTTGGGCACCTACTTTTAAAGCAGTTAAATTTACAGGAGCTTAATTGCACCCTTTCTCTTCCACAGCTTCTGCTTATTTGAGGAACCTGAGAACTGCACTGCTTTGGCTTTAAAATTGTTCACCAAAGGGACTTTAGAATTAAGAGTTTTTCTCTCTGTCTTTTCTCATTCTTACTTACCTTTTCTCAAATCTATCCTTCCTGTCTCTCACTTTTTCCCCACTCAGTCTCTCCCACAGTACAGTCCTTCCCTATATTCCCACTAATATTTTGTTCCTGGCAAGCTTTCTACAGTTTATAGATTAACTTGTATTTGCAAATGCAGATCTTCATTAAGGTCTTTATCTTGTGCTAGATGGATATCAGTATTGACTAACAGCAAAGAAGAAGCATTAAATATGGCATTCCGTGGAGAGCAGAGCGCAGGGGAAAACAGTTTAGAGGATCTGACAAAAGCCATTATTGATGACATACAGAGATTACCCGGAAATGAAGTCTGTTGTGATTGTGGCTCACCAGGTATCTCAATTTGTTAATGTCATCAACTTCTTGTTGGGAGCAAAGTAATTTCTTTAAAGAAGTGTTCGTAGAGTGCAAACTAATTTTCTAAGTGATGTGCTGATCAGTCTTCAACCTGTTTTTAAAAGAACAAATATGACTTTCATACATTAGTTCCATTTAATTCACTAAAATATTTTTGTGTGTTGTCTGTGCTTACTTCCAGCAGTTCAAGCCCCTCTGGAGTTTGAACTGTTCTTGTTGCACTGTCTCTAGATGCTTGTTGCACTTGAATGGAAGTTGCTTGGCATCACTGATCCTGTGCATGCTACTAAGTAGAAGTGAGTAATGCTTAGACAATGATTGTGGAAAAATTGACCTGGCCAGGATCTTACTCTGAGGTTTTATCTTGGCGTGAGACTACTGGAATTGCAGTATCAAAAATATTCAGAGGCGGAATAAGTAGTCTTGTGCAAAGAATGACACCCAGAGTTGGAATCCTATCAGATTATATCTTCAGAAGTACAGAGTTACAGGTCGCTTAGGGCTTGAGAAGAGTCAGCTTGTCATCGAACTACTGAATCGATGTGGTAGTTAGCAGCTGTTACAGCTTTCACATCTAAAGAGACACTTCAAGAAGGTGATATTCATTTGGAACTGAGTAGATAGTATGTATCTGGAAGATGCTTACTGATGCAGAACTGATCCAAATAAGAAATACCTAGATAAAAATACAAAGTGGAATACAATTATGTCAAATCCTGGAATTGGTTCATTCAATTATTTCATCATGTAAAACTACAGAAACTTCAGATTACAGTTCTCATTCATCTTTTAATTTATAGTGAAGTTTTAAGCTTCACTCTTGCATCCCAGCTTGCTGCTTTAAAACTCTCGACTTAATGCTTTATAGTTACTATTTAAGATCAAGGAAGAGATTAATTTGAAGACATGTATGTATACAAAATATGTCTGGAGCTTTTTCTTTTCCTTAAAAACTGGTCTTGCTTCTTATGTAGCATTCATAGTATAAGTTCTACTCGAATACTACATGCAGATCTCCTCCATGACAGCAAATTTTTTTTTTTTTTTCCCCCTGGACTAGCCAGCATTCCTTAAATTTTCTACAACATATTACTATTTTACATACTAGAAAATACTGTGGGTAATCTTTTATGAAGGAAGACTATTTAAAGTTTAAGAAGTAAAGAATAAAACTTCAGAGGTTGCCAACAGTGGAATTTAGGAGATCTGTTCCTTTTAAAAACAGGAAGCAAAAGCCTTACCTTCTTTCTACAAGAAACAAATCCTACCAATTTGAAACAAATTCAAATACAGTCATTCAGTATGGATTTGTAAGGCTAAATTCAGTGCCTTTGGGACTGTCCCTAAATCTGAAAAACTTAATTCTGCTGGTAGCAATTTGTGGTTAACGTTGCACTGCTGTTTGGACAAAAGTATGGAATATTCTTAGTTTATTTCCATTTGTTAAAACATTAAATGAGGAATCATTTCACAATACATTGGGATTTCTTACCACCATTAAAAACCTTTTCTTGGACTTTGATTAAATACTTTGTTTTTCAATTTTACAGATCCAACATGGCTATCAACTAATTTGGGCATTTTAACGTGCATTGAGTGTTCTGGAATACACAGAGAAATGGGTGTCCATATTTCTCGAATCCAGTCTTTGGAATTAGACAAATTAGGAACGTCTGAACTCTTGGTGAGTTTCTTTCATTTAGATTTTTTTTTTGTAGTCAAATGTTTACCTGTATATAGGAAACATTCAGGTGTATAATTTACAGTTAATTTTTTTCAAGGTATGGGTTTTGCAGAATGTTTTCTTCATATTTTTGTATGTATCTTATGAGAGGGTTTTTACTATTATGTATTATTGATGCTTTTGACCACTTGTCACTTCTCGTGTTCATTTTCTGAGGTTTTGCAGAATGAATATTGACATCTGTTGTGATTAGTGCCCTCAGAATTTTGCCTCTCATGGCTGATCTTGACCCTAAATCAGGGCAGTCTCATGTGATAAAAAAAAAATGAAAGCTAATTTAACTTGACAAGTGAGAATGACCATTGCTAATTTTGACAGAAAGATGTTGAATGAATCTTTTAATTTGATGGAAGAAACCCTGTAACATTAAAGTTATGAAAGGAATGTGATGTGAGACTACAAAAAAAAAAGGGGGGGAAGAAAAAATGCGAACAACCCCCCCCCAGTTACAGCAGGTTTCTCTCCCCATCTGTGTTTGGCCTGTGAGAAGACACCTGTCACAGAAATTTTGTATGGGAAAGTTGAGAGAAGATAGAAGGCAATTCTGGATTTGTGTATAGGTTTAACATCAGCACTAGTACTCTTTTTGAAATCTTGAGTTGTTTGCAAGGTTACTATTCATTTAAATCAAATTTTACTAAGCATGACTTTCCAGTGGGTCTGAGCTTCTTTCCAAAAGTAACTTCCTGATCAGTGTACTAGCACTGTTTCAATGTTCATGCTGCTAGTTCCTCATTCTGTTTTTATATTGGAGGCAGATTGTCTTGAAATACAAATAATTAGCTGTGACTGTGAAGCCTATTGTACAAGTTCTGGGATGACAAGATTCACACTTCAAAATATTTTTTAATTGCTTTATATTTACATGTAATCACTGTGCTTTTATTTTGCAGTTCTGTGTGTTCCATTTTTTATTAAGTGTGGAAAGTACACATTAATAGTCCAGTTTTTAGGTTGCTGTTAGACCCCCAAAAACCCCACCCTCATATATTTTTAATTTTTTTTTTTTTAATTGCAGCTGGCCAAGAATGTAGGAAATACTAGTTTTAATGATATTATGGAAGGGAATTTACCTAGTCCTTCACCTAAACCCAGTCCATCAAGTGATATGTAAGTTTTGAATCTCTAAGTTCTTTAACATTAAGTTTACTGTGGAATATATATGTGAAGTAAAATGTCAAACAGTACCCAAGCCAGAGGAGGGCTAGGATGGCAGAAGACTGGCGGTTTTTACTCCAACTGTGGATTTTCTTAGAAGTTCAGTCTCTTGTCATGTAGTCACATTTTAGCTACCTCAGCTTCTCGGTGTAGAAAACTTTTAAGTTTGGGTTTCGAGATTCATTATTTTGAATCTAGAATGTTTTTGAGTTTTGTAGCATACCCTCAGGTGATAAACACAGTTGGACTAAATGACGCTAGCTTCAGGTACTGTCTTGAGATGGTGATGAGCTTTTTCTTCCTTTCCCTGGTGTAGGAGTTGCACAGAGAACGTAACAGATGTGGTTTTGCCACAGAAGACCTTTTAACCTATTATGCTGTTTTCTAGCTGACTCAGTATTTTTTCTTTTATCCTGTTTTTAGCATGTTTTTCATGCTTATCCTGGTTTTAATATGTAGATATGTTTCCATGAGAAATCACACTTCAGGCTTTGTTTTTTCTTTGGTCTTAGTCCCCAGAGTCAGAGTATTTTTCATATGTAACAAGAAGGCAGGATAAAATTGTACCTTATTTTGGGCTTGTTTGCGAGAAAGACATGTATTATAATAATAAATAACACAGTCTTTATCTGTTAGTTTTCCTCTTCCCTTCTCAGCTCCTGAGTTGGGAAAGGTGATTTTAAATTTAAATCATTGACCCATTTTTCTAAAAATTTCTAAACCAAGCTCTATTATCACACCCCACAGGACTGCACGTAAAGAATTTATCACTGCTAAATATGTAGATCATAAGTTCTCTAGGAAGACTTGTGCATCTGCAGCAGCTAAACTGAATGAATTACTTGAGGCTGTCAAATCCAGGGATTTACTTGCACTAATTCAAGTCTATGCAGAGGGGGTAGAGCTAATGGAGCCACTGTTAGAGCCTGGACAGGTAAGCTTATCAGGTAAACAAAGCAGAGTATTTTAAATAATATGTATTTGTAAAATGTCCACGACCCGGGGCTTCTACCTTAGATGCTAAGACAAGAGAAATAACAGATGAAAATGGTGGGTTTTGTCTTCCTTTCCTTAATGTGGCATCCTTGTGGGGAGGAAAAAGAAGACTGTATCTGTTACCATCAGTTGGTCTAAAGGAGTGTGAAATGCAATAGTAATATCATACGCTGTTCTAGGTGCAACTATAGTATGTTGAAAAGCACCTGTTCTACAGTATGTTTCTTTTAAGAAAAGGCCTGAAGAGAGAGGGCTTGACTTGATAACCCAGGATCACCTCATATCACAGACAGTATCATATTTGCTTTTAAAGTAGTTGCTGAAGGAACACATTATTGACTATATACAAGTCTCTGTTTACTCTGTATGAGGGAAGAGTAAATCTGATGCCTTCACAGCTTCTGATGAAACATTTACAGAAGTACAATTTCTTTCAACCAGGAAGAGAGATTTTATTTTTTAGTAAAGTTCTGAATACTTGATCGTCCTTCTGAAGTCAGTAACAGTTTTTTGGAAAAATCAGTCCAGGTTGACCTCAACAGGTTGCTCAACCTGTTTTTATAGATAATTGATGCTGTGTAACCACTTGGTCGACAATGTTTTCTCCCATTACTTTTGAACCCAACTTGGAGAGATCTTGGAGAATGTTTTCAACAAGTTCTGTGAAAATAGCTAACTTGGCAAAGGACAGAGTGCCTGTCTGTATCAAGTGGACGGAATAAGTTCAATATAGTCTCAGCACTTGAGATATCACAGAGTGCTTATCATGGAAACACATTACAAATTCTCTAACTACAAGGTAAACTTTCTATATTTGTCATTCATAGCAGTTAGCACAGAATTAGCTCCTTAGCGTTTCTCAGCTATTACAGTCAGTGATACCTAGAAAGGTATGAACACCAATTGAAATGTAGTCTGCAGTTAAGACATTTATAGCAGCATTCTCCAGTGTAAATTCTCTGATGTTTAAAAAAGTCACAACTTTTAAAAAAATATGAATTTAATTCTAAATATATGTACTGTAATATACTTTTTTTCAATGCCCTTTATGATCAACAGGAGTTAATGAAATCTGATTTTAGATTAATTTCTCATGCAGCTTTTAAACTGAATTAAACAGCATTTATATTTTCATTTAAATGCATTAATGCATCTGTTATATGTATAGAAAATAAAGTATGATTCAGTTTAAATTCAAGAAGGAGAAATCCTGTATCTGGAGAGGAACAACGCCATGCACCAGTATGTGCTGGGAACCACCCAGCTGGAAAGCAGCTTTGCAGAAAAAGACCTGGGGATCCTGGTGGACACCAAGCTGAGCAGGAGCCAGCAATGTGCCCTTGTGGCATAGAAGGCCAATCAATGGTATCCCAGGCTGCACTAGACAAAGGATTGCCAGCAGGTCAAGGGAAGTGATCCTTCCCCTCTACTCGGCACTGGTGAGGCCACAGCTGGAGTACTGTGTCCAGTTCTGGGCTCCCCAGTACAAGAGAGATGTGGACATACTGGAGAGAGTGCAGCGAAGGGCCACAAAGATGTTTGAGTGTGGAGCACCTGATGTGTGAGGAAAGGCTGAGAGATCTGGGCCTGTTCAGCCTGGAGAAGAGAAGGCTCAGGGGGATCTCATCAACGTACATAAATACCTGAAGGGAGGTTGCAAAGAGGACAGAGCCAGGCTCTTTTCAGTGATGCCCAGTGACAGGACCAGAGGCAATGGGCACAGACTGAAACACAGGAGGTTCCCTCTGAACATCAGGGAAACAATTTTTTTTATTGTGAGGGCGGCCAAGCACTGGCACAGGTTGCCCAGGGAGGTTGTGGAGTCTCTATCCTTGGAGATTGGACCAGAGGCTGGACCAGATGACCTCCACAAGTCACTTCCAACCTCAACCATTCTGTGATTCTGTAAGAGATTTAATGTATGTAGGACTATGATTTTTGTGAGGTTTTTTTCCTGGTTTTGTAAGAAATAGTTTTGTGGCTATGCTTGGTGCTCACCAAGGTGTCATAAAGCAACAAGTACTGTAAACTCACTCAGTATTCCTTTACAGGATCCCTTCTAGTTACTACTAGCTAAAAGGGGCTAAAGGCTCCTCAGGATTATTCCATCCAGCTAGGAAAAAGGGAAGACTGCTTTTGAGAAAGCTATGATGTCAGAAAGTGTGATGCTGTTTCCTTTGAAGCACATGGTGTCTTTTAGAAATCAGAAAGGCGTTAACTGTTTTCATCATAGTTTCCTAATAGTATGTTTCTGTTGAAAGACTTGTTGTAAGAGAGTGACTGACATATATCTTGGTAGGTCTGCTATTATAAGCTTTGCAGAAATAAGACACAAAAATCTAACTTCTATTTACATGTGTTTAGGAGCCAGGTGAAACAGCACTTCATTTAGCAGTCCGGACTGCTGACCAAACCTCTCTCCATCTGGTTGACTTCCTTGTACAAAACTGGTATGGGTTGCTCATTTTTCATTAAATTGTGCATGAAAAATGTAGATGTTCAAAGCTGTCCTTGCAGTGCTTTGGACAGTGTTTGCTCATCACTTATAATCGTTCTCCTTTGATATGTTTCAAAACAGCTTAATTTAATACCTTTGAGTTGACCTTTGTGCTCCTAATGAGTAGAGAGAGGGAAAGAAGAGTAGATTAAAAACATGGAAAGCAGTTATATACAAATAGGATGAAAGGAAAAACTATGTAGAGCAAAAGAGAGCATTGATTTAGAACATACGACAATATGAAGCAATGCAAACGAATAGTTCAGGTAAAGGAGGGATGACAAGTAAACGTTCCAAGTACAGGACACATGCAAAGAAATTGTGAGTAGAAAACAAGGATCTTTCTCAGAAAATTATGAATAGAAGCTGGATTGACTTTGAAAAAGGTGTTTGAATAGTTAATAAACTGTAGTAAAGCTATTGAGAGCGTAATCTTCTTAACTAGTAATTTTCAACATCTAGTTTATTGGCTGAGCTATTCTTTGTTGTCAAGAGATGTGTTCATAGAAGTGAAAAACCTTAATGAAAACATTTTAAAAAAAATCAAATGGTGTAGTGGTACAACATTATTTTTTTTATGTTTCACAGTATAGGTAACGATTAAATGAGATCAATTCCAGTCCACTTCTATAGTATGCTATTAAGTGAAAGAAGCAGCAGTCGCTTGCTGTGTTAGATAGTGGTTTTTGCAGAACGATGAGAGAGGAGGGTTGGGGAAACACAGAAGACTCATCACAACTTGCTTGCGCTGGCAGGGGAAGGCTTGAGGATTTTTTTAATTTTTGTTTTTCCCTCAGCATAGCGAGTCATACCTGCTATTGAAATACAGTTAGTGAATACTTATTTCTTTTCTTTCCCCTCTCTAATAGGTTATGTAGCATTGTATATAGGGAGTGTTAGAGAGAAAGTTTGGTCTTCTGGTAACAGCACGGACTTGGAATCCATGTTCCGTTCCTGACACCATCTCTTGGGCTATGTGGACTACCTGTGTAACCTTCACTTAAACTTTATTCTACCATTACTCCGTCATGTTAAATGGAGTGCTGACTATTGTCAGATTTATTATTAAAGTAAAAAATAAAATAAAAAATAAGCTACTAATATTTGCAAGCTGTTTGAGATCATAATTTGAAAAATGTTTTAGAAGCCCAAATTATTGTTTTGAGCATTATTAAAGGATTTATTTTGGATGATTACTTAAAATTATTTTGTTTAGTTATGAAGCTTCATAGTTTCTTCAGACAACTATCATCTTTTATGTGTTTGTCAGCTGTCTGTATTTTTGTCTCCATCTCAAATTTAAGAGCATCTTTACAACCATATGGGCTCTGCACTTACTGTTCAATATGGGTAATACTGAGTGAAAGACAAGCTGTCATCTGAGCTTTTCTTTTAATTTTTATAAATGTATTACATTGATCCCAATATGTCAGTAACTTTTTTTGAGAAATCTTGTTTTAAAAATTGAAAACTGAAGGAAGTACAGTTTTAAAAAGCTCTGTGAACCCCTTTGCACAGCTTGTCTTTCCCTAACTCAGTGTGTATCCTTACATTCCTTCTTCTGACTCTTTTGTGCATCCTCACAGCCACCCTCTTCATAGTTCCTTGAATGCATGGGACTTATTCACCTACTCTAACTGTATCAAAATGATTTTTCAGATACTTTTTATTGGGCTAATTTAGCATGTTTGAAAAAGAAATTCCAGTAAAGTGACAGGTGGAAAACAACTGGTGTGACCTTACAAAGGATTAGGTTTGAATCCTTGAGTTTCACTTTTTTCTTTTTGAACATCTGTAGATGTTTGGTCTTTTCAACTACAGCTCAGGAATTTCCAGTATGCTTGGAACTATTCTTAATAGTCTTTGAAACTAATGTTTAATTTAAAAATATTTCTTTCTCCTTCTACATCGTATTTGTCCAGTAAAGTATTTATGCATTTATTATTTATAGGGATGCTAGGTCTGAACTGAATAGCACAGCATACTATACTTTTCTTGACTGTTTTTTCTTTTGTGTTTAGTGGAAACCTGGATAAACAAACAGCATTGGGTAATACGGTTCTACACTACTGCAGTATGTATAATAAGCCTGAGTGTTTGAAATTGCTTTTGAGGGGGAAGCCAACTATTGATGTAGGTAAGTTCATTATTTAAAACTAGGAAATAAAGATTTCCTAAAATTTCTTTTCATTATTTTAACCACTTTTATTTATGTCCCACTGTAAGTGAACTTTTTAAAAGGAAAAATAAAACTGTATTAGAAAGATGAAGACTTTACCACCAACAAGCCTAAAGGAAGCATTCAGTTAAGAAATAGAACTTAAATTCTTAGAAGATAATAGTGACAAAAATTTTCTAATACGAAATACTAATGGTAAACCCTAGTTTTTCTGCAGAGTTTTATTTCTGACACATTGTAAATATCCTGGAATTTAGGTTTGTTGTTTATATGGTAAAATTCATCTAGTACTTGTATGTTACAGTGCTACAAATGGCTGCTCACAGTAATTCCACTCTAGATGTATGTGGGCTTTGTGTACACAACAGTTAATTCTTCTTTTAATATTAATGTCAGTTGGCACTGCGGCTTCACCCAGCATGCCCTAGCCACCACTGTAGCTGATTAGGGAAGGGATTAGCTTTCTCAGCTGCCTTTCTTCTTCTGTTTGCCATCTATATGTGTGAGATAGGTATAACACTTGCTGTACCTAAATCAGTCCATTTTTCATCATGGCTTAGCAAAAGTTTAATTAAAAATAGAATCTGTGTAAACTGTTTGCTTACACTTAGGATAATCTCTTATTTACTGGATGTTCTCCTTACCCTGCCATATTTTGAGAGTTAGGAAGGTATTCCATGAGTCCATCTTGTCAGGCTCGGGAGCTAAGTGTCGCCAGCACGTCTATAAAACAGTTGCATTATGTCAGTTCTTGGTATAGGAGGGAAGCTTTCTGAACAGTTGGTGCAGACTGAAGAGTATGAACTTTTATTTCTCCCTTTTTCCTCATCACCGTCATTTTCCTCTATTGCCCAGTAAAAATCTTGCATAAATTTAAGTTCATAGCTCAGTGGCAGAAGTCATTGGTTTCCTTGGCCTTTTTATACATGCTTAGAATATGTTCTAATATTATCATAAGTCAAAGAATTTGATGTGACCTTTTTGTAGCAGATATGGCCCTAATTAAGAAAATGAGAAAGCTATCTGACCAAACTTAAGCATGTTTATTGGTCCTTCCATTGAACTCTCTCCTAGGTAGATGCCAGAAGAGTGTTCTTACCTTTTTGAGTCTTTTTTTTTTTTTTTAATGCTCTCATATAGGAACTGCGTATCTTCTTTAGGCCTTGAAACATCAGGTTTATACTTAAAGGTTGAAAGTTTGAAATTTATGTAGTCTCTTAAGCTATCTGTGTGTTAACTTCAGTTAAGAAATACTGTATTTTCATTCCTTTTCATGTTAGAACTCCTGAACCATCTCAGATAGATCTTTCCATAAGGAGCCCTCCTTCTTCTAGGGATCTTAATTCTTTCAAATTCATAGGCCTTTCTAGATGACTGCTTTGTATTTTCTAGAATTCATGACTAGCATTCTATATGTAATATTACACATAGATATATTTGCTTATGAGACCTCAGTACGACTGTTTTCAGTTCCCAATCACAGAAATGCTTTACAATCTGGATATGATATAGCATACTCTGTTCCAGCTCCATGGCATTTACAGCTATATTGTAAGAATAAATTTTACCTAAGGTTTGTCCACATAAAGTTGGGGTGCGGGGGTTGTTTTTGTTTCTTGAGACTTGCTACTGAACATCTAGGAAGGATCCCATTAGATCTTGTGCCAGAGGACCTTCCAGAGTGCTCAGATATCACCTTCTTTCTGATCAGGCATTATTTTAAAATGTAAACCATTTTATAGCCTTTATAAAGAGCAAATAGCTAGAAAGTTTTAAAATTATTCTTGTTCAAATGTCATCTTAGAATAGGACTTCTGTCTTCAAATTCAGGCTTCAGACTGCTACGTATTAATCAAAGTAAAATGTGCTTGGATCAACATTTGCTTTTTTTTTTTTACATCTTAGAATAGTTTTGGTTTTTTAAGCTATCTTACCCTGTCTGCTTGCTTTTCCTCCTTATTCTTGTAAGAGTTTTACTGGTAAAGGAGTTGAGTGGAGATTGAAATGACTAAATTTCTTTATATTCTCTGCTAGGATGGTTAGGAGGGATTTGGGAACTGTCCCAGCAGATGCTGCTGTTCAGAAAGAACCTGATGATACATGAAATGCATGAGCACTTAGAGTGAATCTTAAAGAGCTGCAGCTGCTATAGAGTAAATAGACGTTTTTGATCACTTTTAGAAGTTACTCTGCTAAAAATAGTGAAACTTAATGAATTGATTCTTTAGACATCTCAAAGAATCACTTTTTTTTTTAATTGTTAATTTTGTAGTAAACCAAGCTGGAGAGACAGCTCTGGACACAGCAAAAAGAGTGAAAGCTGTCCAATGTGAGGAACTGGTAAGAACTGGGGGCGGGGGGGGGAAGGCAAGGGGAGGATGTTTACTTCTTTAAAGATGTGATCTACTTCAGATATCATTACCACTGTATCTCAAGCTTGGTATTGCTGCCAGCTGGTTGTATGCTGATCTGAAGGCCCTACCACAGATGAATATTTTCTAACTTCAAAACAAAACAATCATTTTCTTTGTAACAGTTTAAGTAAAAGTTGTTACTTCTATTGGAAGTGCTTAGTTATTTTAACCAGCGTATTTGAAGACCTTAAATACTGGAGGCTCAGATATTTGAATACCAATTAATGCATCATTCTAGGACATTTAGGCTTCATCATCTCAAAAGTTCTTCTTAGAGACATTTCTATCAGGCGTACAAAACAACCCCTGAAATATTAAAACTGTCAAGACCTTTTAGGTCTGGATCTTTGTTTGACTTTTCCTGCTTTGGCTTTTTCCAGTTTATTTAATGGGACAGATAGTTCAGAGATGGTGAAAGTCGTCTTACAAGGAGAATTGAAACAACTTGACATTAAACATCCTCAAAGGAAGAAGAAGCAAAAGTGTAATGTCTGGAAGTTAGGGTATCAAAAAATGTAAACCACCAGCTTCTGTGGGACTTTGTCCCTCTACTGAACATGATCAGAGCAAAAACTTTCTGGAATTTTGAGGATGTATGAGTGATGTTAACAGACGCCACTCAAGAAAATTACTGGAGTTCAAGACATAAAGGTGTTAAGAGTTAAAGGTACTCTTCTGAAGCAGTTGGTCTGATGTAGAATCCTTATTCCTGGCTAACAAGCTTGTTTGTTCTTAGCCCTCTGAGGTGCCTCTCACCAGCGTGCATTTAGTAGGCAAGTGAATTTAAGTACTATCAAGGGATTAAAAAGTCGAAGCAGTGTGGCAGTTTCACATTCAAGAAAAAAACAGAAGAATTTACAGAACAGTTGTCACTTGCTGCTTAATTCTATTTCTCAGAATTTTTTTGTTTCATTTTAATGATCCAAGGAGGATATCTACTTTTTCTCTGCAGCTGGTAATTTTAATACCTTTCCTTTGACAATTGAAAGTTTTTGTCATGTATTAATTAATTATTGCATAATCAAGAGAGCTTGTCCTTCACAAATCATAATAATCTTCCATATTTCTGGGGATGAAAGTCAAAATTTTGCTATGGTTGATAAGGTGGTACTCTCACTGACTTCTCAGTTACTCCCATGTCTGCTGTGTAAGTACTGTTTCCAGTGTTTTCAGTATTCTGTCAGCTCATAAACGGATCAGCTGTACAACACACAATTGGTATGGATTGCTTTTTTCTTTGCAGTATATATTTAATAAAGTAACATCTGCCATTAATGTGGACCAACTGATTGTGTGGTAGAACAAACAAAAACAAGTGGATGTTATCAGTGAGCTTATCTAGCAGTTAATTGTTTCGATGATTGTAATGAAAATCCTGCGAATACCTCACTGATTATTTCAGTTAACTATAATAGACCATTTACGCCTTTTCTCTTTTTTTCATTTTTGAAGAAGAAAATTATTTCTGCATTTTTCTCAAAAGTGGTAATGAGGTAAGGTTAAGGGTAAAAAAGAAATATAAGTAAGCATATTGTTTACTATGGGCAATAAAAATGTACAAGATAAATATCTAGATGTTTGCAGTATGATAGATTTACTAAGTTAATTTCTGTTGCATAGCTGGAGTCTTAACTGTGTAATTCAATTCAATTTCAACTTAAGTGGGTTCATTAGTACTTACGTAACAGATTAAAAATACTTACTTTCTTTCAAATTTTATTTGATGGTTAAAGGCTCTCCTGAATCAACTAGTATCAAGTAGACTATATTTCAAAGGATGTGAAAGAATAAATAATGATGGTAAATCTAAGCATTGAAAAGGAGAATTTATCTCCTCAGAACAACCATGAACTGCAATTTTCTTTTTTTGCTGATCGTTGAAGTAGTAAATTTTTAAAGACTATGAATACATTATTTGGGCAGGCAAAGTAGAGGAATTTTGTGCTTAAGACACATTGGCCTCATCCAGAGAGAGGGAGGGAAATATTTAAATAAAGGATAAATACCTTTTATTTTGATTCCAACACAAGGCTTGTGATTTTGGAGGGGTAATAGTTGTTTGTACCAGAATTTATAAATAGGTTTTGCCTCTCCTTTTTGGAAAGGAGGGCTCCAGATGCATTCTGCTTTTGTGCATATACCTTCTCTTCATGTCATCTTTTCAAATGCTTGTGAAACATGGCAACTTCTACCCATTTTGAGAAAAATCTTCCCTTTGTGCCTTTTAGCTGTTTTTCTATACCTCAAATAAATGAAGGATGTTTGTATGATTGCCCTAAAATTGTTTCTTTTTAATGTCTGGAAAAGTTTTAAACTTCTAAATATTTCAGTTTATTGCTTGCTGTTACAAAACTAACTTTGTTGACACCAAAGGAACAGCAAGTATTTTAACGAGAATTGTTATTTCTTTCAGCTTTCTCAAGCCAAGGCAGGAAAGCTAAACCCACACGTCCACGTAGAGTACGAATGGAATCTTCGGCAGGAAGAAATTGATGAAAGTGATGATGACTTAGATGATAAGGTAAGCATGAATTACTGATATGACTTTGCACAAAAACTGTCAAAATTTCTGTTCTATGGAAATGAATGGAAAGTAGAGACTCACTTTAACTTTTTTTTTTTCTTACAGATTTTTTGGGGGGGAAAAAAGCTAGTTTTGAGGCCTGTATTAAAGACTGCCAAAGTGCTTTTTGAATATGCTTTGTCAACCTAGTTACTGTGGACTTGAGTTTTAGAAGTTTTGCTTTGACAAGACATACAATATAATATAAATTAGTAAATGTAGATTACTTCGTTGTCATTTTATCCCCTTCTGAATTCTAGGTTGTTAATTTTTAGCTGGAGGAAATCCAGAGCTTACATACTTATTTTTTCCATAAATTAATTAAAAACCTAGTTGAATCAATAACTCTATTTTTCAAAAACTGCACTGTGCACTTTATTCCTGATTAAAAAAAGTAGTAATGGAAAGACAAAACTTGAGGGCATAGGATAATTGCCGTCCTAGAACACGTGAAAACTTAGCTTCAGTGTCCTACTTCAGCAAGTCAGTTAATTACATTGTGCTCTGTTTCTGTAATAAATGGGAATACACCTCTCCTATTTTATACGGTGCTGTAGGAAGAAACGTGGTCAACTTTTCATTTTCTGTGACACTTGGGACTGAAAAATTCAGAAACCCAAATAATTTACATATCCTCAAGGACAGTAGAGAACAAAATGATTATCTGTGCGAGAAGCCTCAGGAGGATGACTAATGCTGTATTGGAGATAATAGGCTGCCTGAACCAGAGCTGCAATGAAACAGATCGTGCTCCATATGCAGCTATTAATATACAGCAGTCAAAAATTGCTGTGTAAAATTTCTTCAAAGAGCAATTATATACATTTAAAATAAGAGATGTACCACTGAATATATTGCTAGTTCAGTCAACAAATAAATCTGAAGTGTCAGAAGGGGTTATTTTATTTTTAATATGTATCAATGGGGTAATATACTTAATAATAACTGTCTGGTCTGAGTAAAACGCTATTCGAACTGAAAATTACTCTTATATTCTAAAAACTTTACTAGGCTTTTATTAATATATTACTTAGTATATTATTATTGTGTGTCTACTGCTTTAAGAATAAATCTAACTTTGTGTACATGATGATTTGTTGATGCTACAATCTTTATTTTTGTTACAGAGCAGAGGATCTTTCAGGTTGGATCTCTGAGAAAGGGATGAATGTGGGCTTATTTGTCCAATAAAGAAAGAAATTATGCTCATGTTCACTAGAATATGTTCTGTTATATTCTTTCCCAAACATATTAACTATATTTAGTATTCAGACAGCTGTATAATATATTTGTTTTTCTATTCACAGCCTAGTCCTATAAAAAAAGAAAGATCTCCAAGACCCCAAAGTTTTTGTCACTCTTCAAGCATTTCTCCCCAAGACAAAATGACTCATCCTGCATTTAGCACTCCTAGAGACAAGCAGAGACTCTCCTATGGAGCTTTTACCAATCAGATTTTTGCTTCTACAAGCACAGATTCACCCACCTCTCCAACTGCAGACGCTCCTCCTCTTCCTCCTAGAAATGCTGGCAAAGGTAAGTTTGTCTTCACACTATGCTTGCAAGCAGTGATTTTTTCAGTTGTCCTTCCGTTAATCAGGTGCATTACAATGTTTCAAGATGTAGCATGTTTTTCTTACTACATTGATGCGATAATACAGTACAATGCATGTTCAAAACTTAAAAAAAAACAAAACAAAACAAAAACGGGGACAACGCTTTGTAATGGACTCATTCATAACAGTGTATGTGAATGGGTGAAAAAATAAAGTAATACTCTGCTAAATAAAAGTTGGTTCATTTTATGTAGAAATCCTGTTCATATTTTGGAGAAGCATTTTTAAGCATTTACAGTCACAAAAATACAAGTGTTTTAGAAAGAGGCTGATGGTGCGTAGTGCTATATGATGATGTGCTGTGTAGTGTCTGGCAGAGAGGGCAAAGAAACAAAGCTTTGGAGGAGAGGAGGTGCAAGAAGACTCCCTCTCCTTGCAGTCAGCATGCAAAAAGAAAAATACCAGAATGACCTGTGAAGTGCTAAGCAGGTTGGTATTAAAGTTCCTTCCCTCTCAGTGCATCAAGACTCTCCTCTTCCATTTTGGTGAGTGCTAGAGGGGTGTAAAGAACAACAGAGAAAACAGCAAGCCTATTGCCAGATAATTAACAAGTCACTTAGGCACTGAAGATCTAAAGTAAATATCACCCATTCTTCCCTGAGTGAAACAACCATTTTGCTCTTGTAGAATTATCCATAAGGAAGGTTTGTGCTACAGTTCAATCAGTTTTGCTATCTACATTTAGTTGAAATGAATGAGATACTTTTTCTTCTTAGTAATAGTAGTGACACTCTTGGTAGTGCTTGCAAGGGAAGAGAACTTATTTCCATATGAGACTTACTCTTGCAGCTGTAGTGGATGGTGGTTCTTTGACCTAGACAGCTATAAACTTCAAGTTTAGAGGATGTATTTAGGGAACAAAACCTGTTACTTTACTATAATTTGTGCAAATCTACTTTTTAGAACAAAAAAAACCCTTTCATCTTTTCCCTTTTTTTTACTTATTTAATTTAGAAATAGCCAAAATGTGTTTTTACAGTAGACTTGTTAGAGAAAACTTTAGTTGTGATGAAGGCTACAGCATAGTTTAAGGCTTCAGCGGTTATGCTGAGGGATGCTCCCTTTTGTTAGCGCTGCTATAACTTCGTATTTCATTTCCTCAACTGGTAGTTAACTTTGTTTTCCAAAAAAATGAAGAAATGCTCTCACTAAAAAGTGAAAGAGTAAAAGGGACAGAACAGAGGGTGTTGGCATCAGATGTCTGCTTTTACATGGTTCAGATGCTGTGCTTAAGAACTACTGTTCCACCATCAGTCTTTGTCATGTACCGGCAACTTTCAAATGAATCCCTTGGCTCTCTTTTTTTGAACAGGTTTGTTTTCCATTAAGAGGCAAAGCGATTTTGCCCAGGGTATGCGTTTTTCACGTGAGATTTCATAATCCACGTTTCTTTATATCAGTTTCATTGGAGACTCATTTGTATTCCTCGTAACTTTACTATGTTGACCTTCCTGTCGGAATTACAAGATTCTAACTTTTTCCTTGCTCTCCCCCATCTTTTTTACATGCTCTGTCTAACAGTCTGCTACTGATTGTCCATTGTCAGACACAGTATACAGGCTTAGATGTTCCTTCAGTCTGGCCTAGGATAACTTTTTTTGCCATAAAGTTGCATGACTTGGAAACTAATCATAAATCCCATCTCCTTAAGAAGGTTAAGGAGCTTGTATCTGTCTGTACACTGCTTAGCATGTTGTCAGCTTTCGGTGGATTATAATGAACATTATTTCTTTGTCATTATATAGTGTAGCTCTCATACGGACTTATTCAGAAAATTGTCTTTTTCTCCACGAAGGGGAATATTTATGTGCATATTTCATTCTAAGTATGTATTCAAGTTTCAGAAGTGTTAGGTGTTTTCCTAGGTGTTTCTGCAAACTCCTAGACAAGTGAATCAACACACCACCAAAGCTACCTGGAAAGAAATGAAGCATTGAGTTCTTGTGTGTTTTCATGTCAAGGATTATGCAAAAGAAATCCTTATTTATATTACAACAAAATAATATATTATCACAAAATACAGAGAACTATTGCCTTCTAATGTAACATTAACTGCTTCATCAGAGTGGAAAATGCTGGATTCACAGTGTAAGTCTGAGAGAGAGGTTGAATGGAACTACTGTTACGTTGAAGTCACTAGGCTTCTCTGTTTCAAACATGCCAAAATTTTACAGTCTGTGAGTGATGCTGGTTTTCTGGTTGATTTCCATTCAATAATATTGTAAAGTATTTTATCAGTATTAGAAGTTTCCATTAAATACATGCCTGTGTTACAGGAGTAATTTAACAGACTCAAAAGGACAGGGGAACAAAGTGACAAAGAGTATTCACCAGCGTGGAAAAGTCACTCTAGAATCATCGTTGCAGATGCACTTATGCTTCATTATAAACTGTTGTACACCTTGTTATCTTCCCCCCTCTTCTAGCTCCCAAACAGATTGTTTAAAAGAAAAAGAAGCAGAGACTCACCAATTCCATAAGATACTGGTGACACATCTTAATTTTGAAACCGTCTGAGATAATTTTGTTTCTGTAGGAAAAAATAAACCTTAAGCATTTATCTGCTCTTCTGAGATTAGTAGTAATAGAGTATATCCGTTACATCAAAGTTTAACATACAAGCTTACTTATCAAATCCTTTTTTGTTAGAAAAGTTCATTTTAATAGCTACCTATTTGATTTAAGATTATATGAAAACATAGTATTATATTTTGCACTAAGTTCCCTAAATAGCAAGAGTAAGAAGAACATTGAATCTGCAATTAAATTTAAGCTTACCTTTTGTCCCCAAATGTAATCAGATCTTTGTCCCTGCTCTGCTGTGAGGCCCCAGCAGATACCATGGGACCCTGCTGGAGGCAGTCTGTAGGGAGTGGATAGCTGGTGGGATCCATATTTTAGGAGGCAGAGGATTTTAAAATTTCATGGTTTTTATCCTTTGGGGCATACAGATACACTTTTCCAAAACATGTTGTATATTTTAACAAAAACACCTCCCTTTAGCCCTCTGTAAGCTGGCTTCATTCGCCAGTGGAGTTCCTTGGTAGTAAGGTTCCATGGTGGTTGCTGAGATGCCACAAGGGACTGGAAGCCATGAAGTCTGAACTTTGTGTTGGGGAGAGAAGGTAAGTTTAGAGCAATTTACATGATGCACACCACTGTTGCCCACGTTTTTTAGTGGATACGGTGTCTAAAAATTAGTTTGATTTCATCATCAAAATTGTATAGGAACAATTGTTGGAGGATGTGTATATGGGGATTTTTTTAAGTTTCTCCATACATTATTACAATGTAAGTCCAGATTTTCCAGTTTGATAACTTTTGAAAATATTCTTAAAAATGCTGGAACGTTAGTATATTCTACTCTAAACCAGCTCATTTGTGGATACATCTTACTTTCTGCTATCTCTGATACAGATTTAGTTAATCTTAATAGAATGAAGAGTACAGAATGAGTACAGTAGCTGCATAAGACAACCACTGTATGCCTTTTCCAGTAGTTTATCTAAGCTTATTCAGGTTCAACTTACTTGTGTTGTCAGTCAAGTCTTTAGTCTGTAACATTCTGAAAATCATCTTGTTCGTTAGTCTTTCCAGCTTACACCTGCATTATGGCTCCAGACATCTAGCAGGTCTTCTGCCTGTTTTTTTTACAAAAAGCTTTCAAAAAAACCAAACCAAAACAACAAAAAAACCCATTTGAGTAGTTGCATGACTCAGCACAGTAGCTAAATAAACTTTTGCACAACCTTAATTGCAAACCCAATGTGAGGGCAATATTGTTAACTAGTTTTGTAGAATCTAAAACGTGGCAATCTAAGCCACGTTTCCTTAATGTTAGCTGAAAGCTAATTGATTTTTAAGGGTTCTGCCTATTTCTCTCATATGGGATGAACACGGAGGTTAGGGATCAATTTTATGCAATGAAGTTAAGTTTGGATCTTCAGCACAAGTTTGCACATTTTACACTCTCTTTCACAGCTCTAACATTAGGTACATAAATCCAGAAGGCACTTCCTTTGTGGTTCCAGTCCACTGATACTGCAGATACCATCTCATACAATCTGCTTCTTCGCTTGATCAAGCTCAATTTCTGAACATATTAGCTTATTTGCATGTACTAGTAACTTCTAGAAGTTGTCTGACTGCATTGCTCACAGGATTAGAAATCTTCTCAAGTCCACTAAATTGCTTTGTTCCTGTACCAGCGTTATCATTTAGCTTCGGTGATTTTCTGTTATTGGTGTCTGTACCAAGGCACTACCTGGAGAGCAATTATACAGGTCTCCATTTCTGTTTTGTTAAACTAAACAAACCAAGCATATTTCACCTTTTCTGATAGAAGAGTATTGTCATTCTCCTATCATCCAAGTTGTCCTTTCAGCATAGTAGCCCTTCACGGTACCTTTGCTGTTTACATCTGCTTTCTTAAATACAACTGACTGGAAGTGTAGGAACAGCATCAAAACCTTGCTGTTTCTGCTGGAAATACTATATCAAAACATCCTTTCATCCTATTTATTTTTTCATGGTTGCATCATACTGTTGTGTTATTGGGCATTACACAAGTAGTCTCTACTACCATTTTCAATGGGAGTCCCTAATTTAAAGTACAAATGCTTTTCTTAGTCTAGAATTTTAACGTATATACTGTTGTATTTAATCTCATTTCTGTTACCTCAGCCTTTGAGGTTATCCAGTTTCTTCTGTTTATTTTGAATGCTTTCAGGATTCTACGGCTCACTTGCATACACTTAAAGACTTAATTTTTTAAATGTTCTTACAAATGTGTTGTATGTTTTGGTTAAATAATACTAGTTATCCCACTCAAACTCTGTATTTTTTTTTAGTACCGTAATAGGAAGGGAAGGCTGACAACTGTTGATTTCATGTGGTTTTTTTATATTTCTGCATCAACCCGAAATACAACATTGTTTAATATAAATTTTGGCTCTTTTTTTTAAACAGGACTTTTTTAGCATTAATTATAGAATATACTTCAGATGCTAATGTTGAATCAATGTATATTCTTAGCTTTCTTGTTCAGAGTGATCGTGATAATTTTTTCTTTAATTATGGTCTTATTTTCAGTACTGAAGATACATGATCTGAAGTAAGACAAACTGAAGAAGGCTTTTAGTAATATCTCTGCAAAATGTCACTCATAAGAACATTAAAAATAAGTATAACAACACTTGTTAATGAAAACGCTATTTTTAATATAAACTTACTTTCCTTTGCAGTACCCGTTCTGCCATTAACTGGAATACTGGTTCTTCCATATCTCTCATTAAGTGGTAAAAAAATAAATACAAATGTGAGGTTTTTACACTGTAAACCCACCATTTCTTGAGTGGATGGTAACAGCTTTGCATGGTTTCACAAGTACACAAATTAATAGATACTATACTAACTGCACAAAAGCTGAAGGGCAATGCACTATTAATTGCAGACCTTTTCCAGTTATTTACCTTAGTACAATAAATTTCAGATTTGGTCTACTTGCACATGAAAGTGTGATCCTTGTAATAAGAAAAAGTGTTAAAAGATGACAACAGCTTTACTGAAAGCAACTGCTCCTCAGCTAAATGAAGAAAAGAGAGCCCAAAGGAAGCAAAATTAAAAAAATTCTAGGTCACGATTTTTTTTTTTGCTTGTGTGAGGAAAATGATTTACGTGAAATCTGAACTTCACAACTATGTGAGAAATCATCATTAAGATGACTATGGAGAAGAAACGGTTGGCTTACTTGCTGGCTGGTTAGAAGCACAAAATATCTTTGATCTAGAAAAATAACTGCTCTGATTATTACTTAAAAATATCTGGCTAGCCTTGCATAGTTAAAAATACCATGTAAGAATTTTTTTGAGATTTTGTGCGTGTATATATATGTAGTACAAAGTATTTTATAATAATTTTATCGACACTTCGTACATCATTAGATCTTTGTATTATTCCACTAGCTGTTTCCATAAACTGATTTAGATTCCAGAATGTTTCCCACTTTTGCTTTAATCAAAGCATGATGTGACTTTACACCTCTTTCTGAAAAGATGTTTTGAAGTTTTCCTTTATTTTCTGTTTATTTGAAAGTTATTTTGTATTTCAGCCATCTAATCATTAGTGTATGACTTCTAAATTCATATTTATTCCTTCCATGAAATTAATATAGGAACAAATGCTAGGAGTCTGAAAAGATGCACTGTTTTTAATACCTTAACACCTATTCCCTGTAGCTGTTTTATGCCATGTGAACTTTTGACACTATGAAGTGATAATGTTTTTCAGCTCTTCTGTGATGTCAGAAGATACACTACTAGTGTGAAATATAAAAAAAATATATCCATATAACCACATTTAAAGGGTTTTTAATCCTACTAAATTTTGTTTTTGTAGAGAAGGATTCTTCATTTTATTGGCGATAAAAAGTACAAATTTTTCTTCATGTCTGAAGTTTTATTTTTGCGATAAGCGCACAATACTATTTCAATGCATTCCCTCCACTTCTTTTTTCCTTTAAGCCAAGTTTGGACTATTTGTCACTTGTGGCGGGGCTGGAGGCCGTGTTTGCGTTGAGTGGTAAGGCTGTAGTGCAGTACAAAGAGCAGGACACTAGGTGGTGGTAGGACAGAACCTCTGCGGTGTGGGCCATTCCCACTTGCAGACATTTTGGAAGTGTGTAACTCCTTTTTGAGATGTCAGGACAAGTGAAAAATGCTATACTGACGTACTGTGTATGTTTTCTACATGCTTTAAAAATACTGTTACTGTTAACACAGGATATTGAATTTTCCTTTCCCCTTCGCCACTCCTAGATATACTCTGAGTTACGGTTTATAGAACAACCTTTGATTCATATTTATTTAAGCGAACTAAAGAATTTATAACTTGCAGAAGTCTAGGGGATTGTCAGTCAAAATTTAGCATAAGAAAAGTCTTTTACTTTTGCTGGCAGAAACATTTCAATGTGTCGTTTAAATTAGCTTGCTTTCTTAAGCTCATGGAAGAAGTTAAAATGAGAAAGGATACAAATTGGGGAACAATCTTACTAATTTGCACTAACATTTGACTGCTTGTCAGTTAATGGTTTTGTGAACTTGGAAGTAAATTGAGAGGAACAATCACAAAATATATAATTCGATTTACAAGAGTAAGCAATTAGTGGAAAGCCAGGCCCAAAATACCTGCTGGGGTTGTGGTTGAGAGATTCTCCTGAGCAGCAAAAGGCCTTCCAGGCTT
Source organism: Gymnogyps californianus (assembly GCF_018139145.2). Classification (NCBI taxonomy): domain Eukaryota; kingdom Metazoa; phylum Chordata; class Aves; order Accipitriformes; family Cathartidae; genus Gymnogyps; species Gymnogyps californianus. The sequence goes on from NC_059472.1 coordinate 10,132,492, forward strand.
GAATCTGGAAGAGAATAGATTGAATCATTAACTCATTATGGGCAGTTTTATTAATCTTTTCTTTGGGGTTAAGAAGAGAGAGGGAGGTCACCCACTGAAAATATCTGGCAAACGTACACATGCTTATAGGGTAATTGAAGTTACTTTTTTCAATGTTTAATATTTCACCTAAGGAATTTTAGCAAAGATTATTCTTCGCTGATTTTAATGCTTTTATGATATAAAGTAATTTGGGAAGGAATGCAGACTTTGGTAATTTTCACTCTACCTATGGAGGCTGGTAATAAATATTTTTAAAGAGGCAGCTTTAATTCTGTGTGCAGGTTAGGGTATATGCTGATTAACAAAATGAAGATTTTGTCTCAAATACTGTTCAAATAAGTTAGGTTTTCAAAAATAGGCAAGTTGGTTCTATAGTGCTACAAAAATATGTGATGACAGACTTGAAATTTCAGGTATAAATAAACTTTGCTTTTAAAACTTAGTCGATTTTCTGCATTTATCCACAGCCTGTGATGGCAAAGCTGTCTTACATGCAAAACTTATTGCAAGATCATGACTGCAGTGAAGTGTTACTTGGTGGTTAGATTTAAAAAAAACCAAAACAAAAACCAAACAAAAACCCCCCAAACCCCAACAACAAAACCCTTACAGCTATTCTAACCTAATGTAGAACTAATTTAGATAAGTGTTACAAGTAATTTCTTTTGGCGGTAATGGCAGCTGACTTGAGCAGTTGTCCCCTCACTGCATGTTTTCACCCTGCACTGCCTGCTTCCTTGAGCTTCTTATTAAAGACATTTTTGAAGGTGAATGGTGAAGTTGATTAGGGAAAACTCTTGTCTTCCCTCTCGGGTTATTTTGTCTTTTAATCTGTATCTGTTCCCATATCCTGTAAAACATGCATTGTGTTGAGTAGTACTTGTGCCAACATTGATGCGGGGGGAAATAAAGGGTCTAAGGGTAGAGGTGACTGCATAAGCTCTTATAAGCAATGCTACCGTTAAATATCTAATCGTAGCCTCAAAAAGGGCTTTTCTGATGTTTATTTTATATGCACTGCATACGACAATTTGCATTGCTCTAAAAATGCATATTCTGATGTATTTAAGCCACAGAAAAAAAGGGAAAATAACTACAGAAAAACATACTAAGCTTACAATCCTATTTTCAAAATGCAAGGAAAATTTGTAGATAGATTTCTATTTCCCCCTCACTCCCCCAGTTTATTAACAGAAGTCGTATGGGATGCTCTGGAGGGGAAGAAAAATCCCTGCATAATAGAACATCTAGAAAGCTATTTCATTCTGGTATAAATTAATAGTAGTTTTAATCCCAAATGCTAAATATTACTTAATTTTAAGATTTCATGGTTTTTTTGTTGGTTTTTTTTTAAACAATGCCTAAAATTAGAAATCCTGGAGTGATTAATCCTGTATTTTTGAAACATAAGTACACGTATCATTCTATTGTCAAGTTGCTTATATTCCCACAGCTAAGATGGTTAAAAATGTGGTGAACGTGTCATTTAATCTAAACAGTGTTTTGGCATGGCTTGTCTTTTTATTTTAGTCTTTTGCTGCACTTCGCTGTGGGTCTGACTGTGAATTTTTCAGTGCTGCTTTGACGTTTATGCACATGTATTTGTAAGAAGATTGTTTGTTATTTTGCAGGCCCACCTTCAACCCTCCCTCTAAGCACTCAAACCTCTAGTGGCAGCTCCACTCTTTCCAAGAAGAGACCACCTCCCCCACCCCCAGGACACAAAAGAACCCTCTCTGACCCACCAAGCCCACTACCTCATGGACCCCAGAATAAGGGCCCAATTCCTTGGGGTGAGTTTTGAAACGCAAAACAAAAGGGCAAGGGAAAACCTTTATGATGGATGATATATGATCTTTGGTTTCTTTTATCTGGTGCTTGCTTTCCAATGATTGCAGCTTGATGTAACGTCAGCTCAGATAAATCAACAGTTCTATCTTCTGTCACTCTAGCTTCCAGGCTCCTGTATCTGAGTCTCACTTGAGAAAATTGAAAATATTCCACACTCCCCTGGGGCCCAATTCAATCTCCTCTGCTGCCTCCCTCTCTCTACCCTAGCTGCCCAGGCTGCCCTCACCCCAGTCCCCTCATTTGCTGCATCTACTCTGCATCTGCTTCCTCACCCCTGCTCCTGTTCTGGCCAGCTCATTAATCTGGATGGATCTTGATTTGGGGCGGATAGACCTCGATGAATCTGTGCGGTTCTCCTGATTGCCAGAAGAGCTTGTTTCCTTGGGCTCTATGCCAAATCTCTCCTGTAAAGTGTTTGCACCTAGCTGCTGGGGATGTGTTGTCTTAATATGTTTTCGGGTTTTGTGATGTTGTTTGTACATATACAAAAACTGATAGGTCTGCATCCTTCTACCTGCAGAAGTTATACAGAAACAGCACTTTTTTTTTTAACAGCATACCTTTCTGACAGAAGCTTTTTAGAAACTATTTTCCAGACTACTCAGATTCTTCCTCTTTTCGATAAACATTGCTCTACGCAGTCAACTTCTCCCAGTAGCTATAAATCTCAGGCCCATGTAATGTTCTATAATTTTAGTCTTGGTGGCAGGATTTCCATGAATCTGTAAACTTGTGAGCTGGAATCCAGTGCTTACATAGAGGGGTCATCCATACACTACTTACATCTTAGGAGTATCCTCTCTCTGTTCTAATATAAACACAAAATTACTAGCCTAAAAAAAAATTGCAAGCCTTAAAAGCACCATTTTTTCTTTCAGCAACTTGAGTTAAATGTGGTAAATCATGGAGTACTCGTGTAGAATACGTGATTTAATCTGGGATTGAGTATGAACAGAAGTACAGAGTCCAATGAAAAGCAAAGTTTTTTCTCAAGGAATACAAATAATGGCAATCTTTTCAGTTCTCTACTTTTCAGATGTCTGGGATATGAAAAAAATGTTTCCTGTGTTCTGGAGTCTAACAGCCCTGTACTATTTCAGAGGTAGTAAAGACATTTTGAAGAGCTTGGACTTTAAAAATTTAAAAAAGCCCAAATATTTAAGTCCAGAACAGCACCTAAAATACCATATACTAGAATACTATATAACGTAACACTATTAGAATGAAAAGTGTGGTAGGAACAGATGCTAACCTAGTGCCAACTTTTCTTTAAAAATATTAGACAACAGATAAAAGGAAAATATGGGAAAGCTGCAGGTGTGGAGCTGAAGATGAAGAACCTTATAGCAGTAGAATACCTTTTCAAAGCAGGGCCAGAGAAGAACATTGCTTATTCTGTCTCTTTTCTGTTCTACAGTGCAGACTAAACTTCAGTGGGTGGAAGAGGGGGCTCTTCTCCCCTTTTTCTTAGCTGAGATCTGTACAAAAACTTGTTTCAAGGTCCATTTGGACTTTAAGCAAGTATTAAGTTTTGTGTTTATAAAAGAGGGAGTTTCTTGTATCTGCCTTTGTATTTTTGGTTGAAGAATATTGTCACATGTTCACTGCTTTCCCTTTCAGAAGCTTTTTTCTGTGTTGTTATATTTCTTGTTATGTTGAATTTCAGCATTTGTTTTCTAATTGTGCATTAACTGAAGTTTCAAGCAAAGCAATCCTTAGCTTATGTCTAAGAAAATTAAGTTACAAAGATGTTCTAAAAATGTCATTTAGATTATTTTGGATTTCCACAGCAACCATGAGATGTTTTTCCTTGCTTTATCCATAGGATCTACATGTGAAGGGTTTGCTGTTTGTCTTACCTTTATTTTTCTTTTTTCTTTTTTTTTCTTTTAAATATAAACCTATTTTTAGCAAGGCTCAGCATGAGCCTTTTCTGCTGTTTCATTTAGACTTCAATGCACTAAGAACGGTATCTAGGCAGATATATCATTCTTTTGCATGGGAAGTATTTTGTGTTCTTGGATCATTAAATGTCACTTTACATCTATTTCGGTGACAAAATTTACTAATGGTGGTTGAAGTTGGTTCTAAGATTGTTTAGACGTGCTGTAATAGAAGAGGGAAGGGGGAATGATAAAGGCACTGAAACAAAGTAGTTAGTATAATTGTACCTCGGGAGTGGTGATGGTTAATGAAAGAGAAGCCTTCTGCTGAAGGAGTTCAGAAGCACTTGGGTTTGGATTTTGCTGCCTTTTCACAGAATTGAGTATACCCAGGATCTTTTCTTTACCAACGGTTAATGTTCAGGTTATGGTAACATACTGACTTAGTCATTAAATCAGAAGAGGCTATTCTTTATGTAGGATAAAACACCAACCCTTAGAAATTTGATGTTTTGTGAATAAAATCAAATTCATGGTGGTTTTAAAAAGACGTGCCTCATAACGCAAAATGTAAACATCTGTGATAAATTTATTTGATACTGGCCTGCAGGATCTCCTTCTATTCAGAGAAAATTGAAACACTATATTCAAAGCAAATGCCCTACAGCAGTAACTCAGCAATGTCATTCAATCTTTCCTTGCCAGCAGATGTGAGCTACCAGTGAGTTGTTTTAAAATGTGTTATATGAAAGGTCAAGTTGGATTATTATGGTCCTGCTGCTTTTTCAGTTTACAAAATTATTAATAAAGAATGATCTTTAAAATCTTTAGACGTTGTATAGAGGATACTTGGAAGAATGTGTACTTCACTCTAAGTTGCGCCCTTTGCTGATTATATTTCAGTTATCCTAATGATCTTTTTTTTTTTTCCCCCCAATTGTGCTTTTTTCACCTCAGGTAATGATTTGGGCCCACCTTCAACTAAGGCTGCAAACAAGTTTGAGGGGATGTCTCAGCAGTCAAGGTAAAATCTGTGTGTATGAAGGCAAAGATGAAAATTTATCTAAACATAACTAGTTTGTAAATTAGAAAAAAATTGCCTTTCATATGAAGTAAAATCCAGGCTATGTTTCTTCATTAGTTTTCTGCATGCCTTACTACCATACAAATACTTTGGTTTCATTGAGCCTCCTACGCTTTGTTCATAGCTGTCCATACACAATTCATCCTTTGAGCGGGATGGACAGAACGACTTGTACCAGAATCTATCTACTGCTCCTACAGAAGTGCTCTCTGAGCTGGGGAATGTCGCCTCAGACTGAAGTCCAGCAGGACAAAAGTTTTATTTTCATGTCTCCTGGCATTTCATTGTATCTGCTTCAGTGTGAGGTCTCATGCCTGTAGCTGCAGAAGTGTCACTCTGGGTACAAGCTGGCATCGAAGATAGCTCTATAAGAGAGAGAATTCATCTCAGACTTCCAGCTTAACTGTTTTCCAGTCTGTTGAGCTTCTGTGCTGACAGTCTGTAATAACACAAACTGTTTTTAGCTCGTAGTTCATCAGGTCAGTACGTTACAAGCGTCTTTTTCAATAGCTGAAGTAGTAAGGATAGCCATACATTCCTGTCACTTAGTGTTTGTTACTCCTTTATCTGTGTTGTGATTCCAAGGTCCTAAGGTTCAAAGCATGGTAATTCTAATAAACATGTGCCTCAGGCAACATGACAGCATGACCACCTGCATGATCAGGCCATGACTGGAGATGGATGTGTAACGTCAAACAAATCACAGTAGAAGATGTGTAGCTAGAGTTTCTGGATGCTCCTCAGTCTGTGATCCGCCTTGTCAGGACAGGCAGTGGACATGTTGTTGGTAGCACAGCTGACTTGCCATGTTTGCTGAATCCATCCAGGTGGCACCGGGTGTTCAAGGAAAAAGTGGTGATGTTCTACAGCACAAAGAGCTGGTGCTGTACTTGATACTTGTAAGACAAGGGTAGAAGTGTGGTACTTGTGCTTGATGGCATTAGATAAAGGCCAAAGTAATTATTTGTTGAACCAAGATAGAGCTTGGCTGTTCTTTCAGTTTTGTGTCATGATATATTTTGACTATTTAAAAAAAGCTAGGAAATGAAGATAAAAGTGTTTCATCATACTCATTTTGAAACGTTAGTTTCAGAGACAAGTAATACCAGAATCGAGGTGGCTGATGCGGAAGACTCTGCTCTGTTGAACACATTCTGGCAACTTCCTCACTCGTTTTTCTTTTTCCTTGTTTTTTGAGTAATTATTTTGAGGTGCTACTGATTTTTATTTGATTATTTATTGTTTGATTTTTTTAATGCCTTAAATCAATTGACTTTATTCTTTTCTTCCACAGTCCTTTTCTATAAAAGTGACTCGGGTGTGTTTTTCGGTGGAAGAAATCTGGTGGTTTTTTGTTGAAACTTGTAATATGTTTTGCCCTCACATGCCATGTTCGCAAATTTGAGCCAGCCTGGTGTTAATTCTGAAAAAAATTGTCTACAACAGAAAGCATAGATGGAAAGTTTTGGCAATATGCAGCTATTTCAGATTTTTATGCTGTAATTAAATTACTCGCAACTGTCCTGCATGTATTGTTGCTTACCGCTATGAGTAGCTAACACAGTTGTAACACAGGTTGACAGAGTAAAGCATGTTGTTTTCCCACAATCATCAGTATTTCCTTGGAGTAGCAGAGACTTTGTCTCCTAATGGAGCTGCAGTTTGTGTGTAATACAATATCATACTCATGCAGTGGGCTACAAGGCACAGGCTGAGTCCTGGAAAACTTCAAACCACTGACATAAAGGACAGATTATGTTTCGAATGCTTCAGTATAATTATCTTAAAGACCAAATTTTCCTTGAAGTTCAGGATCTGCCCACTGAGCTGGTCTTTCAGCTTTAGCTACTTTCAGAGTACATTTTTGCACGTACCATAGTTCATAGAATAAATCTGCCCTGTAGCATTACAGCTGTGTGGGGTTTGTATGTCTTTTTCTCTGAAAAAAGCAGTTCATTCTTAACAGTGCTTTGAGTTTCAGGATTGATGCACAGACAAGATGGTTATACAAAAGAAGCAAAATAAATGTGTAATTTTTTTTTTTAATTATGGATGTGTAGAGGGGGGAAAATGGGAAAGAAAAAGTATATTTTATAACTGTTGTAAGCACTAATAATTCACATCTGTTGATTTAGCACTGGGACTGCAAAGACTGCACTTGGCCCTAGAGTTCTTCCCAAACTACCTCAAAAAGGTAAGAGTTCTCTTTGTGGGTATTCTCTTAATAATATCTTTTAAATGTGTGTGAAAGTAGATACTTGTTTTAAATATATGGATCTTTTCAGCAAAAGTTTTATTTCTAAAATGCCACAAACTATGAAACTTTAGCAAAACTGAAAGGATTTTGGAAGACTGGGAAGGTTTTTATTAAAGTAAAAAAATAGTTAGACCTATGGAACGTAAGGAGGAAAGAAAAAAAAAAATCATAAACTAATTGAAGCTGGAAGAGACCTCAGGAGGTCAGTTGGTCCAATCCACCACTCAGAGCAGGGCTAACTCTCTGACATGAGAGCAGGTTGCTCAGGGCCATGTCCAGTCGCATTTTTAGTATCTCCATGGATAACCTCTCTGGGCTCCCGCTTCTTTGACCACTCTCATTGGTAAACTCTCTTTTCTTCTTAATATCCATAAGTCCAATTTCTTGATACCCTTGACGTAAGTTGCGTCCATTGCCATGTTTTGGCGATCAGGGTTGTTGTCCTTATAAATACTTTGAAAAGAATCGGGTACTGTTACATGCTTGCTTATATATTGGTGACGAACTTGCTGAGACCATCATCCCAGTGAACACCTTATGGCCCTTTCTTTTTAGAAATGTTTTTTTCTAGTCTCTCTTTAAACTCATACAGCAAGTTTTATATAGTTTTTTGAGTTCCTGCACCAGTTGACTATAAAGTTGAAAGTAGACCTACCTTGTAGCTCTGTCTGATAAAGAATCCATCAAAAATACGTTCTATCTGTATGAGTGGGTGATCACTGTAAAGCCTGAAGATCAGGAAATGATGCCTGTCCAAACTTCTGAAGCTAGATGACTGAAATCGAGAATGCAGATCATTTTAACAGAAAATGCAAATGTGAAATTTCAACTTTATTAAATTACAATTATTATGACATGGTATCATCTTTTGAAAGAGACACCAATGACGTGATGGGGTACCACTGCAAAGGAAGTCAACACTTCCTTGATTTAAAATTATATAGGTCAAAGTTTAAGATGGGCTCAATCAAAGTACTTTGATAAGGGCTACTATGAGTTTTTTCATATCATTTACTGAAGCCTCAAACGAATGTGGATGATCAGTGCTTGTACATTTGCTACTAGATAAGTCTAGGAGACAAAGCCATATACAATTATCAACACAGACATTTTTAAAATGAGGCATCTGATAGTAGCTATATAATTTCTTTCATGGAAATTATGCAAAGTTTTCCTTTTTTGGTATAAATAACCATAAATATAGCATGGAAGTGTTATTGCAGTAGGTGATATCCCAAGTGAGTGTTGTTGCTTTCATAGTAAAATGTCAGGCCCCTTTTGGCTGGTATTACATGATACTAAAGCAATGCTGAATACAATAGGAAATTATTCCTTCTAGTCAAAACGTGTTGCTTTCACCATGGGTCGTAACTTTTTTCTCTCCTGTCCCCCTTCATCAGCTTTAATATAGAGTTGTTTGATGTAGGGGTTTGGGGTTTTTTGTTGTGTTGGTTTGGTTTTGTTTTTAAGGTAGATTTCAGTCAAGTTTTCTTAGGGAACTTAGCAGTAGAATCAATGCATGACACTGAGAAAAAACGATTTGAAAAGCTATGTTCAATTTCCTTGCATAAAAACTGCAAAATACACTGGTTTAAGACTTCTAATCTTTACTAAATTGTAAATATTTACAATAATTTATTTTTTATTAGTTTTAGTTTGAATGTCTATAATACCATTTATTCTATACACTGTATAGAAATACATGCTGACTCGCTGTCTTTAAGATTTTACAGGTACTAATCCTGAGACTCGATGTTTTTTTTGTATGGAGTTCAACTGTATATATGAATAATTGGCATTAAACAGAATTTTCATTGCAGTCACATCATTGGGTTGATGGGGTGTTTTGCAAAATACATCTTTTCTTATATTTAATATTTTTTGGTTTAGGTCCAAAAAGCAATCACTATTTCACCTTAAGTACTTAATCTATAAATTGACACCTAGTAGCTGTTGGATTAAGCACTCCTGGCCTCCAGTAGGAGCAATGAAATGAGACCTCAGTGAGAGAGGGTTAAGTAAAGATGTATTACCTTTCATTTGTCATAGACTAGGAGGACATATGGACGGTTACTGGGGCTCAGTGAACATGTGGTCATTACACAATTACAGTTCTGATATGTGCCTAAGTTCTTTCACAATCTTATCTTAATATTAAAAACTATTGTTATGCTTTTTTCTTTTAGTGGCACTAAGAAAAATAGAAACCAGTCATCATCTTTCAATAGATAAATCCCATCAGCACACGGAAATCTTTCAGAAGCCCTCACTGTCCATCGATATACCACAGAAACCACAACCTGGAGACTTGCCCCCAAAGCCTCTGCCTCTGGAATTAACTCAGAAACCTCAAGTGGGAGATTTACCCCCAAAGCCTGGAGAACTACCCCCAAAACCTCAGCTAGGAGACTTGCCACCAAAACCACAACTTGGAGACTTACCTCCAAAGCCGCAAATGAAGGACCTTCCTCCAAAACCTCAGCTAGGAGAGCTGTTGGCTAAAACTCAAGGTGGGGAAGCATCAATGAAGCCTCAGCCCTCAGAGGCAAATCAAAAATCTCACTCCTTAGATCTTTCTCCAAACGTACAATCTAGAGACACCGTCCAAAGGCAAGCATCTGAAGAGTCTAATGACATAACACATACCCTGCCAGAAACCCCTGTGCCACTTCCCAGGAAAATAAATATGGTAGGTATTATTCCAGCTAGTAGATACTACCCATGGAAGGCTTTGAAGTTACTGTAGGACTATCTGTGCAAAAAAAACCCCACCCTTGAGCTGTGCACACAAAGCAACGTAACGTTATGGGCTAGGATGGGGAATGACGTGCTCTTTTTCTGCTCTCAAGTAGCTTCAGCAAATGCTGGGGGTTTACAAGGCCTCTTGCATGCTGAAACAAATACTAGTAACATAAAACGATAGCCTTGGGAGCATGACAGTGTATTTAGATTTGTTAGGGAACTTGGGCGTTTTTATCTGTACCAGTCATAATTCTGAATTAATTGGTGGTTTTCTCTGCTGTCTTTGCTCACTGCTTTGTACGCCTTAGATTACTAGAATATTTATCTATTTGATTTTCGTAAACTTTAAGAAGGGTTGTTAGCACCTACTGTCAGTAGATAAAAAATTTAAAGTCAACTGTGACAAACTAGTGAATGTTCCTTTCATGAGTATTTCATGTTGATGTACTTAAGCGGTTAACAAAGGTTCAGATATATTGCTGAGGTGGCAAAATTGACATTGCTGGATGGTGTGTAGTAGCAGAGCTGGAACTATAACTTGATTCCAAGTCTCCTTGTTCAACCCCCAATTCATCTTGCTGTTCCTCGTGTTAACCAGTGCAATTTCCATCCAACAGAGGATTCTTCATGCATATGTATATTGAAATCATTTTATGAAACACCAGAGCTCTCTTAGGATTTTCATCATTAAGAATACATCAAAAAGGAGATGGTTTTGCTTGTCAAATTGGCTATGCAAAGCACTTACGTAAAAGGAAATAAGACTTCCATTCTTGCAGGGAAAGCAGAGAGTGAGTTTCTCCCTTGTGCTTGTCTGAGGAAGAACACTCTTTCTCTGGAGCCATCAGTCGGCTTGGCTTCTGTCATGGACTTGTCTGTAAGCTCCTATCTGAACTGTGAACGACAGGGTTGTTGCTTGGGCTTCCTGAGTGTTCTGGAGATTAAATAAAATACAGGGATCTGATCAAAAGGTGTCTGCAACTATGATTTGTTTACTTACTTTTAAATATAAGCAGGCAAATGATGCTGGACATTCTCAGCTATTTGTCACTTTAATAAAGAAGGAAAGAAAGCAAATAGTGGATTAGTTGTTTGTTTTGTATTTTTTTTTTTAAACTCTCACCGTACTTTATATAGAAAAATTCTGAGGAAAAATTCAGTGTTCTCCAAATTCAGCCATTTTCACATGTGCAGTAAATTAAATTGTTCCACTGTTTTGCAGTGATCAAAATTATGATGTATCTGTGATAATTACTTTCCAGTTTTCTACACATCATTGCACGCACACGTGTATGTCTTCTTGTTCACTGCAGTCTTTCTTGCTCAAGTAATAATGTGCAAGAATTCCTCTTAAATGTATCTTGCCTCCATTTTCATCCTCCAGCTATATCCTCTCCGTACAAACTGGTGAAATGCTACATCACAGTGCAACAGTAAGACCCGTGACAGCAGCCACTAGTACTTGTGGGTACTTCGATCTTGGTTTTGACTGTTTAGCCACTAAATAGATGAGCACAAATTTTTTTATTGGAAGTTTCAGAAAATCAATTGTTCAGCATTATTAGGTAAAAAATACCAATGCTGTTAATATATAAGGACTTGAAAGGATATTTTTAGAGAAATGAAACTTGCTCTGAGTGCTTCTAAAAATCACACTGAGCACTTGAATGGTTTTTTGTGTGTGTTTTCTACAAAGGAGACAAAATATTTCTTTTTAAACAAAAAAAAAAGTTGAATGTAAATAAGAACATGGAGGGATTATTAATGACCACAGCAGCCGATTATTATTCAGTCTTAAGCATAAAAGTCTCTCTTAATAAGTACTAATATTGGATACAAGGAGTTGGGGGTGGGATGGGTGATACTTGTTTTATAGTTGCAAATTATGTGTCCTGGAATTGCCTCTATTTCTTTACACACCAGTGCCCCAAACTGTGTTCTGGAAAATATATACTCTTTTCAGATCCATCCTTTTTTAAACCTTCCCAAGATTAAATACATCTCGAGCTTGAATTCTCCTTTTTACCGCTCTCCTAAGTGAAAGGAATAGAATATTAAAATGTCATCTGTGGTACTAATCAGAAGGAACCAGGAGCAATTGCCATCATTTTTCATGTGTTCTTAGAAGCTGAGTTGCATTCAGTTCTCTAAGTTTAGAGGAATTTAACTTTCTTTAGTCTCTTTATTGAATGAGACAATTTTTATCTGGCAGAAGTAGTTGCTTCCCTTCATCACCGGGGCATTGATTGGAAGTGTTTTTAGTTTGTAAAGGCTCTCTGGAGTTGAAAGCTGGGACTGGCCCCAAATACCCATTAATATTTAATTCCAGTCCCTTGTGGTAGTTGAGATTTTTGTTCAAATTATTATATGAATTTGTTTAAAAAAGAGAGAAAACATTCTTTGAAGTAACTTTTTGCTGCAGCAAACCCTTGCTGTAAAAAAACCCTTTGATCTCGTATGAACTTCACTTCAGGTATTTCTGTTCATTTGTCTTGAGTATGGGTTTTTTTAGTCTTATGTTGTTGTGTTAACTGCTTTGTCCCTTAGATCCCTCTATAATTGTTATTTTTCTGTACCTTGAGTTTAGTATGAGTGCTCTTTGCTGTGTGTCTGTTCTGCTGTTGATCTGCAGGGAATTCATTTTTTTTGCTGAAACATGGAGCTATTTCAAGTGGGTAGGTAATAGCAAAGAGAAAGCTCCCTAGGAAATTTCCTCTGTCAAGTTACTTTTGGCTCGAATTCTTCTAAACCTGCTGACTTTTTCCTTCATAGCCCTTCTGCTTCTCATCTCCTTGTGCTCTTCTTGGTTTTTTGCATTCTTGTTATCTGACTACTTCTGTTCAAAGAAGGAACTGTAGTTTTTGAAGAAGTGTGGGTATGAAAATACAGGAATATAAACTAGCAGGAGTGTTTTGCTGTGAATATTGCTTCCGTACTCTATTTGGAAATAATTTAAAGCATTTTCCTTGCCGTGAGAAACATATGTTCGGGGAGGAGTCCATGGCCAGGCTTTTTCATATGAATTAGCAGTATGCAGCAAAGTATGACCTAGAAAATACTTGGACTCAGAATGGTAGAGCTGTGAGAATATCTATTGTGAATTATCTCAAAATAGTACTGCCAACTGAAATTAAGATTCTTTTAGTAAGAAATTGCTAACATTCTGGATGAAAAAAATCACTCAAAAAATAATTTCCAGTCCTATAAGCAGATCTGCAATCAAAGGATACTGTATTTTTGCACTAGATCCAAACCCCAAACTCTAAGGAATACTGGGATTTCAGTGCAGCATTTTCCTCAGCCCTTACCTCTATTGTAACATTCAGAGGAGACTGGATTTCATTTTCTACTCATGGTGGGTTTTTTAATGAAGTATGTATTACAGGAGAAAGAGGGTGTTTGTGGACTGGAACAATGTAAAGACGTTGTTTTAACTTTCTTTACCGGAGGAAGCATAGGTTACTTAAGCTGTGCACTACACGTTAAAGTCTCTTGGGAGTTCTGAATTTAAAGAAAAAGAAAACCTACACCTGTGTAGGTAATTTTTTTTTTTTAATTTTATTTTTTTTAGTATCCTTGTTGAAGCAGAGTTTTTTGATTTTATGTCCCTGATTGCAGGGAAAGCAATTTGGTAGTCTTCACCTTCTTGTAAAATAAAACATAACTAAAAGGCAAAATTCATATCATATGTTTTCACTGTTCCTCATGTTCTTCATCTAAAACTTCATTCTATTTTTAGGGGAAAAATAAAGTTAGGCGAGTGAAGACCATTTATGACTGTCAGGCAGATAATGATGATGAGCTCACGTTTGTTGAAGGAGAAGTAATTATTGTAACTGGTGAAGAGGACCAAGAGTGGTGGGTATGTATCTTTTCCTTTTATAGTTCCGCATAACTTCTTTATGACTTTCAAAGAAAAGCCTCTTTTTCCAAATTTGGGGATTTTGTTGTTATTTTGGTTTGTGGGTGGTGGTTTTTTTATTTTGTTGGGTTTGGGGAGTTTTTTGCCTGAGCTAACATCCAGCCCTTAAACTCATATTAGAGAAGACCCCCTTTCTCTGGTAGGGTCTGTCTCTTCCTGGGAGTCTCTTAGAACCATCCTGACTAGGTTTGGCTTTATTGCTGGCTCATAACAACACGTATTTACATATGTCAGTCTTTGTAATGCACACTAGCCTTTCATTAAATGAAGAAGTGGTGATTTTTACTCCATTTAGCATGCTTACACCCTTCATGAAAAATGAGATATGTAAATATCTTCAGTTCACCAGAAATGTTACGTTACACCTACAGGGGTTGCTGGAAGTCTGAAAAACTATTTGTAATTCGTGCTGTAAGCTGATGGTTTTCCTCCTTAAATGAGAGGTAGTTAACATTTTCTTTCCCCTCTTCCCACCCATGCCATTGGTTTGTATCATACTCCCTCCCCCCTACTCTGGACGACATGTTGACTTTGGTTCTTGAGTGCTAACACCAGGTTTTTCTCAACCCCGCTTGAAGGCTCCAACCCTCCCTTGACACTCTACTTCTTGCCTCCAAAGCCCTGCTCCATCATACTTCCCTACCTAAGAATTATTACTAGGGAAAATGAGACAGATTTCATTTTGATTAAAACAAATTCTTATCGCAATGCTGCCTATGATTTCCTAATCTAAGTGCAGCGCAACCTTTGCTGTTTTGGTTCTAGCTACGTGGTTTCCTCTCACTCATCATTTAAGTGTGGAAGATTTTCAACCGAAAAGATGGTATTGAAAGAGCAATGCCCACTGAAAAGCTGGTGTGATGGTGAATTAACCATATCATCCAGTCCCTCATTATGGTTGCATTAGTTGCTGAATCTGTTTTGCAAAGTGGCTTTTTAAGATCCCTGGGTACACGCCTGACAAGTTCCATTAAGTGCTCCAGTCTGAGTGTTTCTGAGAAGGGAAACGAGGGCTGTTGACTCATATGCTTCAAAAATTTGGCTCTACAAGAGGAAATGGCCAGCCCTGCATGTTTCCCCTTCCCGTTTTGTTAGCTTGTGGAAGAGGAAGGAGGTACACTATTATTCTGAAAGTAGTAAGCAGCAGTGTAGCAGGATGAGAAGAGGGTTATGTGGTCAGTCAAGGCTGCTATTCCAGTGCTATCAGTGTGATAGTTGTTTATAATTATGCATTTTAAACATGTAAAGTTCATATAGAAGGTGCCTTTTTTTTTGAAGTTGCTTGGCTATTTCTTTATAAATTATTATTATGCAAAACATGTAAGAAGTTGTACATGAAGGATACTTAATCAGATGATACTGTAATTTGTTATAAACACTAGTATGCACATAAATCATTAGGAATCATACTAAGTCAATGAGAAAATAGCTGGGCCTTTATCACATTAAGTGAAGCATGCAGATTACGATAAGTAACTTCACAACTGTAGCACACATTTCCCTCCAGTGAGATGTTTAGGATTTATTCAGTTAACTAAGATGAATGGGTTTGAAAGACACAGACTAACTTGCAGTAGCAAGATATATCAGACAAAAGAAAATAAGGCTTCTGTTTTGGTGAGATTCTTGAAATTCAGTGGTCTATGTAGCCCTTCTAGGTTTCCATATTCAATTGTAGTTGTTTTCTTCTCTTGAGATTTAGTTGCCTTAATTTGTCTTATTTATAATATGTTTGTATGGTTTTATTTTGTTCCGTTACACAAATTCAAATGTTAACTAAGGTCTGCTTCAAACTGTCCACGAACTTGCAAATGCTCTGTAGGATCCATGCAGTTCTGCTGCTTTTGAATGAAGTAAATGCAGTCTACGAACTCTATGTGTACACACACACACATATATATGTACGTTTTTCTCCTGTGTTGCAGATTGGCCACATCGAAGGACAGCCAGAGAGGAAAGGGGTCTTTCCAGTGTCCTTTGTGCACATTCTGTCAGACTAGTAAAAACAAACAAACAAAAAATCCTAAACTTGAGCATTGCACATTCTTCATGCAAGACGGGCTTTTTAGCAAAAGCGAACGCTGCTGCCTCCCTGTAATCCTGTGCACAATTGTATATATAGCTGCTGTTACAAATTAAGAATTCATTTAAGTTTCACCTCATGAGGTTGAATTATATGTATTGTAAATATACTGTGTTATCCTGCCTTTGCCAGTATTATGGTAGCCTTGGAACCTGGCACGCCTTATTGGGTTCGTTGAAGCCATCCTCGGCATCTAGCACTTACATCTCTGTCTATGCTGTTAAAAATTACGTATGAACTGCCAGCTTTCCAAACATAGGTGGTCTCCGTCAACCATGTAACTGTACAGAAATGACTGTTCCTAATAACTCGGTATTCTCAATATATAATTAGCAGAAAGTTAGAATGAGTGAATGGTTTTGGACAATTTAAAAATCAGTCTGCAGTTTATAAGTGTATGCAGTTTACAGCTATGAAACCCACTTCGGTATTTATTTAATATAGTGCTCAGTTAAGTGTAATTATGAAGACAAATATTCACTGACTTTACAGATAACAGTAATGTTTTATGGTGTGCATACAGCATTTCATGTTTATATTATGTGGACCTATGCCAAACTGTGATTGCAGTTCCCCTGTGATATTACCTCACTATAAAAAGTTACAAATTTATTTCATTCGAAAACTTATTTTAATGAAAATTAGTCATATTGTTCTTTAGTAGATATATGTGAAATTTGCTGGTTTCTTTCACTGAATTCTTAGTAACCAAGGACTTCTAGACAATGTTAACTGTTGACATTATGCATGCATTTAGGCGCTTACTTGAAACCTGCCTTTGTACAAAAGTAGTACTGTAGTCATATAGCTACATTTGAGGAAAAGAACATTTTAACTTAATTGCTATTCAGATTAATGTGAGCTTGCAACAGTATTTGTTTATAGCTAAATTGGCTCCTTGAAAAATGATTTTGTGGGTTTTTTTTTTTCCTCTGTCTTCAACCTTCCTAAAGGTTAGCTACCTAAAATAAAATTTCTTAAGTGGTGATACAAGGATAAATTTAAATTATTTTTAATTGCTGTAAAAAGTGGAAGTTAAGATGATCTCTCATGCATTTGATCAGGCTGTTAGCGATAGAACTCAGGCCACAAGTATCAGGCTGGTTTTAGTAGAGTTTACTAAACTGTAACTGTAATAGTCTTAATTCAAAGCACCAAGTAAGAGACATACTGGTTTAAAGCTAATTTCTAAGAAAATCTTTGGAAGGCTGCATTTGACCTGAGGTTTCTTGAAAGTTGGTATAAAGTTGCATTGCCAGAAAACACTTAAATGTATTAGTGGAAACTTTCATTTCCTATGTCACTTTCAACACCATTTTTTAACTTTTGAAACATAATGCAGTTGTGTTTTTTCCCATAGTTTGTCTGTAGCAGGTTCCATGACTTTCATATGTAGTTTTGTATTACTTGCTTTAAATGTTATTTTGGCTTCAGTACCTAGTACTGCTATTTCAAAGCAGATTGTCTTGGCTGCATGGAAAGATTTTCATTTCATAAAAGCACATCCCAGACTTTGAGGGCTTTCATTTTTAATTCAGTTTTACAAGACTGTAGTCAGTGAATATTTAATTCTGTTTGTGGTTAATATAGAAACAAATATCAGTCTAAACCCCACATGGAAAAAAATGCAAAACATTTATCAACTGTTAATTGTTTTATCATTTATAACAAAAGTTTATTAAAAAAAAATTACGTAATGAGTGAGCGAGCCTGCTGGCATCTAATCTTTAGTATTACCAGCTGCAGTATTTCAGACTTTATTCTGTTTTTTATGGAAAGGAAGTCAGGTTTAGCATTTATTTAGCATTCCATTTTATCCATTACTACAATGTTCTAAGTTGCATTAAAGAACAAAACCTATTCACTTTTGTGGTCAATTGTATTTTTAAGTGATCTTGAAATAAACGGATAAAAGCAAATCATATAAAGAAAACCTAGGCATGTAAAATTATGTAGAGTCAAATGTCTATTCTTTTCTACGCTCTTTAAAATAGTATACATATGCATTTTATAAAATTAAATGAGTTCCATCGGGAACAATAGTTCTGTTTATTCTGGCTTATTGTGGGTCATAAGAAATCTGAAAATGTATGATATTGATTGAGTTTAAGTACAGTATTATATTTGAACTCAATGAGCCGCTGTCTGCAATTTTGTATATGACATAGTATTTGGAAAGTCTAAATCTTTATGGAAAATTAGCTGAAAAGGGGTTGGGGGGAGGGGCAGGGGAAGGTGCCCCCAGAGGGGGAAGTATGCTCTGCAGATGATGTCTTATTTACTGTTGAACAACAGTTGCTATTTATTTTTTTATTACATAGTACATCAACGTGTACAGAAATCGGATCTGGTCATGCCACTAGTTAAAATCTTGACTTCTCATTGAATGTTAAGGTAAAACATCAGTACACATGTCTATTCACATGTATTTAATGTGACAGTTTTTGAGTACTGTATGTGTTCATTTCTACTTTTTTAATATTTAAAATTGCTTTTAAATAAATGTATTCAGTTGATCCCAGATATCTGAACAAGGCCCTTTTGTCAACTGGAATATCTTCTAGAGAGAAAGTCTGGATTCCAAACAGGTAGAACTAAAACACTTGAAATGTTTTCTCTTTAATATAAAGCACCCCTTATATAATGCAATTAAATGTGTATCTCTTTAACAGCTGTTAAATATGGATGCAATTGCCTTTATCTGGAAAACTTTACTTACTAAAGTTAGCATCAAAACACTTATTTTGTCCATGAGTTTCGATTGCTTTCTCTCTGGCTTCAGTAGGCTCTACGGAAAGCCAGCCTGCTGTGTCTCGTTTTCTACAGCTGGCCCTTCGGGTTGAAAAGAACCGCTCAGCGTGGCCCTCTGTCCCGTATACAGCCTTCCTCTGTCCGTGGGCAGGATTACCAAACCCGACAGCAGCTCTCAAACCGACTCTAGCAGTACTAACCTTTCCTGGATGGAGTGACTTTATTGCGTAGGATTTCAGTTCCGACCCAGCTTGCAGAGGTTATTTTTTCCCTTCCCTGACTCGGTTCTTGGAAGTTTCTCATTTATGACCTGTTCCTGTCAAAACTGCTCCAAAAAGAACAAGTCACTTGAAATTGCTAGAAAGCAATGAGAACATCCTTTAGCCTGAGGAAGAGTCGGAGTGTGGAGTTATCAGATCTGGTTTGTATCAAAAATAGTAACTGCAACAGCATAGGGCTCAGGAGACCGCTGGGATAAGATAGCTTCTTGAACACTGTAGCGCAGGCATAGCCTGGCTTCGTCATAGAATATTCCGCTCGGTTAGTTTTGGGCTTTTAAGTTGACATAGGCTAAACATATGGGGCAAGGGGTGTGTGAAATATGGACGTGGGGCAGGGGAAGCAGTCTGGTTAAATATTCTGCTCTTGCTCAGTTTCTACCTTGTCATAATATTTCAGATAACAGCATTCAGAGATCCGTTGATTCCAATATCCTCAGTTCTCTGTCCTACTTGTATTACTTGTTCTTCAGTGACATGTATTGATCTCCTTTTGCAAGTCAAAATTGAGGTGGATATGTCATATACTGTTTGGAGCAGAAGAGACCAAGACAAACGCATGCCCTGAGAACTCCCTTGTTGTTCAAAGTTTCAGTCTGCTTACCCTTTTCCTGGCGAACTTAAAGCTCACAGTCGAACTGAAGACTGATTGGTAATCAAAACCAGTGAAAGTGGTGCAAATCTTAAATACCAATGAGTGAAACTCAGAAATAGCTCCCTGCTGCCCAACAAAAACCCAAATGCTCCAACCCTATAAATATGATTTGTTTTCAGATGCTTCCCCCCTCCCCAGACTCGCTAGTTCTGTGTGACAGTTCACCTAAGCATCAACAAAAAACAACTTTACTTTCCCCCCACTGTAGTGTGGGGAAACATACAGTTTCATGCTATTCACACCCTAGACCAGTAATGCTCCTCTGCCAAGAAACCAGAATATGACAGAGGAGCAACTGTCTCTTAAGTAAATAAAGTTCAGCTTCAGGCCTTAAATTCTTACCGACAACTTAGCAACTTAGTCTTGAGTTCAAGGCTGTTGGGGGTGCTTTTCTGAGACACTTCAGCCCTTCTAAAACACAGCTGGAGTCTTTTCAGATGGATACAGAATGCACATAGGAGTGTGAGATGTTTTCATCTATATAGCTGCAAGCCAAAAATTTTCTTATCTAATACAAACTATTTCAAGTTGTCTTAATGATACTTTTAGGGCTATACATAACATGATTTACAGCTCAGTCATCTGCTGAGAGTGCGCTCAGGTTTCTTCTCGAGATAAGCTAAGTGCTGTTTGTCAACTTGCACTTAAGCTTACACACCCTGCCCCCCCGCCCCGTGCTGTGGCGTGCACAAAACCTGCGAGTCTTGACTAGTTCTTGTCAGCTGCTGTTCGAGTAACACTAAAAACGATAGTGTGTCATGGTACAGGCTTTGCCTTGTTCCTCTGTAAATTACAGAACAGATCCTCCTGTCTGCAGTGAGGCGGATGTCTGCTCTGGTCTCTTTTTATAATAGTGGGGGCGGGGGACAAACAGTTTGTGACAGCTGTCACATCTGCTAACCATGTCAGAGCAGAGGAGAAGCTGATCGGTTGTTTGCTGTACCACCTGAAGAATGTTTTGAACAAGCTTTAAGCTTACCTGAAACTTTGAATTCAGTGTTAATGCTACTCTGCAGTTCCTACCAGTTTGGTCTTGGTTCTTGTAGTGTCTGATCAGAGACATCCCCTGCCCTTGTGCTTGTCGCTTTTCGCTGAAAGGCAGTGTAGGATGAGGTCCAGTTGCCCATGGGATTTTTTTCCCCAAGGCTTGAAGATGTTTCTTGTGCTTCAGTTACCACCAGAAATTTAGAAATCTGATTTTTCTCTCTCAGTCCCACTGTGTAGATGAATCACCCTTGAACACTCAAACTAGACTACTCTAGAAGGGCTGCATTAGAGGTGGATTCATTGTATTTACCTTTGTTCAGTTCAAAGCAATAGCGTTAGGCTTGGTTTTTTGGTAACTAATTAATTTCCCCAGTCTCTTCCAAGGGAATCCTCCAGGAAGACCTTACTACAGCTGCCTGTAAACTTACAAGAGTAAGAAGCAGCATGCGATAGCTGAAGTCTGAAGCTGCTCTCAAACCTAGTTTAGTAAAGTAATGTTTTTCATCTCTCCCTGCTCCCACACCCCTGCTACAGTAGTAAGTGTCAACATGCCTCTGAGCTGGAGTTCTTCATGTTTAAATAAAAATCAAAAACTTACTTAGTGGAAAGGATTGAAACGTGCTCCTGAACTTCAGACTGATGAAAGACAAGCCACCTCTCGAGCCAAACGTACACAGAAGAGGGCAGCAGCTGTTTCTTGGTTAAGCAGGGGTTTTGCAGTGGTTTTCTGTTGGAGCCTGCAGCCTTCCTTAGTGACCTGGTGACACCCGTACCCACACACTGCTTCAAAGATACCTCATCCTGTCCATGGCTCTAGACCTACATATCATAGAATCATAGAATGGGGGACCTTAAAGATCATCTAGTCCAACCCCCCTGCCATGGGCAGGGACACCTACCACTAGACCAGCTTGTTCAAAGCCCCATCCAGCCTGGCCTTGAACACTTCCAGGGATGGGGCATCCACAACCTCTCTGGGCAACCTGTTCCAGTGCCTCACCACCCTCACAGTGGAGAACTTCTTCCTTACATCTACTCTAGAGCTACCCTCTTTCAGTTTAAAGCCATTACTCCTTGTCCTGTCACTACATGCCCTTGTAAAAAGTCCCTCCCCAGTTTTCTTGTAGGCCCCCTTTAGGTACTAGAAGGCTGCTATAAGGTCTATATATGTGCGTGTCCTAGCTGTCCCTTTATTCATTGTAGATCTTGAATTCAGAGCTGTAGGTCTACTTCAGTAACTCTAGGCAGGAAAGCAAGAGCCCCAGGTAGCTGAGCAGTAAGTGAACTGCAGCCAGCCACATGCTCTCATTTCAGATGAGACTTTTTATTGTGTGGAAACCCATCCAGGAGCTGGAAAAAAGCCTTGTGGAGCAACTCCAGGGCCATTGCAGTTTTGACCTCTGTGGATAGAAGCATGGGGATGAAGGGCAGATTTGTCATCCAGGATCTTCCTCAGCCTCTCTCCTCCCTATAGGAACTGGGCCAACCTCTGCAGAAACAGGAGAACGAATGCTAAACCTGCCTCGCTAGGGTGCACAGAGCTGCTGGCCTGTTTCCAAGGGAAGTTTAGCAGCTTAAACAGCTGGAGAGCAAGGAGCATTGAGCTTCATATGAAGGGAACTTACACTGAGTGATGCTGGAAGATGGGGACTTCAAGTCTTCTGCAGAGTATAGGAACAAATCTGAACTCCACATCTGCTACAAGGTGGAGGTGTGAGAAGAGCAGGGGGGCAACAGAAACCACAACCTGTACACCTTTGAAAGAGTATGAATGGCTCCATCATTGACGTGAAGATCAATCAGGAGTCAGCAGCTCTCCTGTGAGCACTGCCTGTAGGTGGGCCATGTGCTCACCTCAGAGCTCAGGGTAATGCAGACATTCAAGTGATACGAAGAAGCGAACGTCCCTTGTCCAGGAGAAGCAGCAAGATCTTAGCAAACGATAACGGGGGAGGGAGGGCAGCGGGCAGTCAGACCATCTGCTCAGCACCACGTAAGTAGCTGCCGTAGTAGCTGGGCCCAGTGAAGGAGCAAAAGGCACCAGATGTGCAGACGGGGCATATGCCCAAGATCCAGTGAGCAGGAGCATTTGGCTGTAAGCAGGAGGTGCTGCTGCCCTGCCAGAGCAGTCCCTGGCAGCAGCCCCGTGCAGGGCCCAGGTCCACCTTAGACGTGGTTCTGGCACCCCCACTACCTCCGTGGAGCAGGTCTGGAATGGTTGCCTTGCTTAGGGATGGATTTTGCTCAGGATCATCCTTTAACTCAGCACCTGTGTTCCCACCAGGTCTGTTAGACTGAGATGCTGCCGGGTCCAGCAGAAAAGCTCCTTCTGTTCCCCCTTCCCTGCTGGGATGCAGAGAAAGTTGAGATGAAAAAGAAAATATTAAATTTGGGGTGGAAAAACCCTCCCTACTTCCAAACCCTTGAGAGCAGGATTTTGTTCCTCTCACTTGCCCACAGCAGTGTTCTGCCTAAATGTGTTTCATGCAAAATGCCGCCCCTGGTAGTGTTTATTTAGACCGGGGTCTGCCCGGGGTCATCGCCTCCCTCTCTGTATAGCAGGCACCTGGTCTGCCCATGATCCATAGCTTTAGCTGCTTGCCTGGTGGAATATAAAAGAAGGTACCGAGTGTAGTACCTCTGCATAGGGGTCCCGTTACCTATGTGACTTCTCAGCGCCCTGGCCTCACTGCTGCCCACGTCTCCATCTGCTTTGGGCCAAAGATGGGACTTGTAGCCATCGTGGCTGTCACAGCAAGACCCGTGCCATGGTGTGGGGCCTCCAGGGGTGCAGAGCGAGCTGAAGCATCACAGCCCCCCCCCGCCAGTGACTGACAGTAAAGCTGGGCAGCAAAATGCCATTTAGAGAAATTACCTTAAGATGTGTTATCCCTATCTAATCCCCATCCCTTCCCCAAAGGGATTGATGGTGCAGGAGAACAACAGCAGCTGTTGCTGGAGGGAGAGCTTCCTGCTGGGCAGGCAGGGATGGGGATGCCATGTCCTGGGGGAACCCTCACTCCTCCTGCGACCAAGATGCCGTCGTCAGTCATCAACATGAGATGGAGGAAAAACTGAGCAAGGTGCGTTAGGGCTGTCACAACTGCTCTGGTGTCCGAGCACAGCTCCAGAGACTGAAGGTGCTGTTGGGATTTGAAGGAAAAAACTGAGCTTTGATGAGTTTTTTCTTTAGTTTGGGAGGATCAGTCTTAAAGGCAATGTCTCACTGAAGTGGTTTGGCTGCCAGGCCGGATAACCAGGCTCTGACTGTAGCAGGGACCAACACCTGTATTTGGAGTTGCCAACAGCCCCGTCCCCAGGACTGTCACCTGCGGTGCCCTTCCCCAGGTATCACCCTGCAGCCCCAGCCTGCCGTTCAGGCCCGCGCAGTGCTCCAGCAGAGTTTGCACCCAGAAGGCTGTTGTAGATGGTTGGTTTTGGTCCGCACGCATTTAAAGTTTGCAAGGTACTGCTGCATGTCGCTGGTACCTTCCTATTTCTGCAAAGCCTCGCTCATGCTCCGCTTTGTCGTGCGCTTCGTGGATGCTTGCCCAGAGTGGCCTGTCCGTCTGAGGCTGCCCTGGCGCGTAAGGACAGGCTCCTCGGGAAGGGTCCTTCCTCACCCCCTGGGACGTGGCCACGGACCCCCCCCGCCCCGGGTGGGGGCTGAGGTGGAGGCCTCTGACCTGCTCCCCCATCCTACCCCCGGCCAGACGGGCCTCCCTCCGCGGCTGCAGAGAAACACGCAGAGGGCAGGGCCGCCCCACCCGAGGGCCACCTGCCCCGCGGGCGCTGCCCGGGGTGAAGCCGCAGCCGCTGCTCCCCGGGGGGGGAAACGACCGGGGACCGGGACGGGCGCGGCGAAGGTGCCGGGGCCGCCTCTCCCTCCCCCGCGCCGCTTCCTTTTATAGCGATGCGGCACCGCGCCCGCCGCCCGCCGCCGGCAGCCAACCTGTGGCCGTGACGACGCCGCCCGGCAACCCGGAAGGCCAGGCTGCGCCCCGCGGGCTCCCCCGCCGCCCCGCCGCCCAGGTAGGCTGCCCGCGCCCCCCGCCGCGGGCGGAGCGGAGCGGGGAGGGGCGCGGCTCGGCGGGAGCGGGAGCGGGAGCGGGAGCGGGGCGGCGGCGGCGGCGGGCGAGCGCCCCCTGCCTCCGCGGCTGAGGGGAGCCGGGGCGGGGCACCTGAGGGGAGCGGGGCGTCGCCTGGGGGGAGCGGGGAATCGCCTGAGGGGAGCCGGGAGGAGCCTGAGGGGAGCCGGGGAGGACCCGGGGGGGAGCCGGCGGCATGCGGGGCCGAGGTGAGGCTCGCCGCCGCCCCGCTGCACTCCCAGGGCGGGAAGGCGCGGCCCCGGGAGGCCGGCGGAGAGTGCTCGCCGGCAGCCCTGCCCCTTCCCGGCCCCCTGCCCGCAGCGCCGGGCCGGCTGTCAGGCCGCGGGCTGAGCCGGCGTCGGCAGCAAGGGCAGCCGGGGGGAACCCGACGCCCGAGCCCTGTTTCGGCCTGAAGGCCGGAGCCACCGCCTCAGTTGCCCTCGGTGCACAGGGGCTGCGAGGTCGCCCGAGTCAGCAGGTGCCGAGAGGGCTTCGCTTGTGTCTGCGAGGGGCACAGGTGTGACAGGCTGGGGACAGGAGATCCTCTGTGCCCTGGGACCAGGGGACAGCGGTGACAGATCCAGCGAGCAGTGTAACAGTCCTCACACCAACCAACACAATGTCCAGCAACGGCCAGGTTGAAATCGAGCAGCAGTAAGCTGGGGTGGTTGGCTTCAGGAGGAAGCCGCGGTTTGGTACTGCGTCCTGTGCACGATGGGTGCTGCTTATGGCCGCCCTGCGTTGGGAGCAGCGGCGACAGTGTTAGCTGGCTGCTTCTTGCACTGAGCTGGGTGCGTTGCATTTGACTATCCCCTGGTGCTCGGACAGGTGCCAGGCTGGAGACTTTTCAGTTGTCATCGTTCATGCAAATCTTGCATCTTAAAAGTTCAGCCCAGCAGCCAGAAATGCGCTGGACAGGCTGGCGGGGAGGCGAGCACTTCTGCTTTGGGGGACGCGGTACTTCCTCGTCTGGGCAGGGACGGTGGTGTGGTTGTGATCGTGACCGTGTGTGAAAACTACCCCTCTCTTAAGCAAGTTGTAGTGTTTCAAAAGGATTGGTGGTGAAATAGAGAGGAAATAGCACAGAGCAACCCCTAAACCATGAAGATTAACTGGCTGTATGGTTTAGAGTGGCGTTACCCTTTTGCCATTTAAAAATGAACTCTTATCCCTAATAATCATTCTTTAATATACATGACCCAGAAAGCCATGAGGGATATGCTGTTTATTCAGTGTTTTGTTAGGTGTGTGATTAAAACAGTAGAGAGGCCCTGTTTTCATTCAGACAAAGCGAACTCCACATGTGCACCCCGAACCAAAAAGTGTTTTGAAGAGACTGTGGGATTTCGTTGGAAGTGCAACGTTTTCTTTGTTTTCCATGCTTGACTGAAACCAAGCCTGGCGGCAGGCTGCCGCCTGTTTAATGTCAAGGATGCCAGTACTGCTGCTGCGGGGAGCGGGGAAGCATTCAGGGTGCCTACATGAGCTCTGAGGGACCCTCCTGGGTGCACAGAGGCACCCTGGATCATTTCGGTGCTCGACCCTGCGTGGAAGAGCTGCTCGGGGTCATCTTGCCTCAGTGAGAGGCAGCACTTCGCTACATGGCTCCTGCTGTGTTCCCCACTCGACAGGCACTGGGAGCCCGTGTCTGTCCGGGCAGCAGGATGCTCTCAAGCTGCTGTTGCTGCTGCTTGCTCTTGCTCGCTTCGAGCGCTGATCAGACCGAGAGGCCTCGTTCGTGTTTTTTCCGACAGTTGTCACCGCTTGCTTTCCCAGGGCGCACCAGAGGTCGGTGGTGCGGTTTTCTCCATGGCTCAGCAGGAGAAGCACCCCCAGCATGATGGAGTTTCTGAACAGGTCTGAGGCAGTGCTCTGCGTGGAGACTAGGAAGTGCTCAGGATCCAGCAGGAACAGTCATAGCAGCAGGACTTCTAAAAACGTTTCTAATAAAGTCTAGGGCATCTGTTTCTCTAACAGAGATCGATAGTTCCGACTGCTCAGCAAGGAACATGTGCGATGGATTTTCAATAATCTGCACAGCACAGCTCAGGCTTGAGGAAAAAATAATTAGGCCTCATTCTGTGCCTCCAAATGGGAGTGTGCCCAGTAAGAGCAGTGGAAGAAGCTGATGTGGTGAGGATAGTTAAAAGCTTAATGCCGCCTCTGGAGTGGGGGAGGGCATGGCCACTCTTAACTGCTATTTCTTTTTACTCAGAGGTATCAGAGGATAAACAGTGGCTCACAAGAATAAAGACTGATGTTTGAGATACTTCCTGTGCTTGTTGGAGAAGAACAAGGCCAAGAGTATTTTGAAAGTAAAAGCGTATTTCCTGTGAAAAATATTTGCTGAAGTGAAGGGTGAGATCGTTTTAGAGCTGGAGTCACAGCTGCCGTGATTCAGGCCAGCCACGCTGGCACCTGGTTGGGGCTGGCCAGGTTGGTCTGAGGCAGAGTGGAGGGCACCGAGCACTGGCCTGTCTAAACTTGCAAATGGGGAACAGGCACAGCATCATGTGCTCCTCTTGCTTCACTGGGAACAGGAAGAGAGGCTGTGTCCTCTGCCTGCAAACAGCCTCGAGAACTTGGTTAGAGACTACAAGTTGGTTCGTCTGCAGGTACCAACTGGCCTGCTCTGGTTGACTAAATACATGCTCCAGAGGCTCAGCTGAGAGCCAGTGTGGGTCTCTTGGCTGCCCAAGCAAAGTAGATGCAGGAGTGTGATCCCCTCATGGGTATCAGGACTGTTTCTGTAAGCTGAAGGTCATTCCTGCAGCACTCTCTCAACCCTGACTTAGAAAGGCTTGTCTCTGAGGTTAGCTCAGTCCAAGACCTATCTTCCTAATCATCTGGTTTAGGTCTTCCTTTAGTGCTTACCGTGTCTGTGAGCTTGCTTATCTGCTGAATCACTGCCCTCATGCAGACCTGCACGGTTCCACCAGGAGCTGAATCAGGCTCGCTGGCTCCCAGGCGCTGCCTTTCCCCTGCAGCAGCACAGCTCTGGGGGAGGAGGCGGCCGGGAGCAGAACGCAGCGCTGGCAGTCTGCTGGAATACAGTTGCTGGAGCAGGGATTTCAAATCTGCAGTCGGGCTATATCTCGCAATGGGTAGAAAGCACTTTGCACAATGTCTGCAGTTACTCAGCTGTTGGAAACCTTTGTTCTGCACTGCGCTGTGTGGAGCTTGATATAGCTTGGATTTTCTTTTGGTGCCTGAGTTCTATTACTGTCCTTGCTGGGTATATTTTAAAACTTCTCCCCCCAGTGGGTTTTTTTTTTTGTTGGTTTTTGAATACTGCACTCATGAATTTATTCCCTTAAGATCTTTCTATGCTAGAGATGCTCAAACTGAGTGTATGTGTGACCTTGTGGTATTAGGTCGGATAAGTCTAACAGATAGCTTTGGTTTCCATTCCCAGCAGTTTTTTACATGGTGCAAGCTGCTTTTCTATCATCAAAAATGGAATTTTTGTAAAATGCTGGGTTTGATACCTGCTTTGCAGAAATGCTGTAAGGTCTACTCCAGGGTATCTAGTGGACAAACTCAAATTTCTCAAAGGCTTGCTGGATAGAAAGGGAAAAATACCCAATCTTCTCACTACAGCAGAGAACTAGGAATTTTATCTGAGTCTCGCTAAGACAGTCTTTGTCTCAGCCAGAATTGGGACCCCCCCTCACATCTGCCTTGTTCCCAGTCTTGAGGTCAAACCTCCTGGCCACAACCCTCTCTATTTAAGAAAAAAATATAGGCACTAGTTGTAATCTGTGCTATGAAAATCTATTCTGTGACCTAATTTGTTGTGATACCATGAAGAACCTGTCAGTAGCAATCCCCGTAACCCGTGGCACAGATGCACTGCCTGCTTTCCAAGAGCGGTCGCTCATCGTAGCCTCAGAGGGAGCGGTGTCACGCCGAGCGTGTACGTTTGGGCTCCTCCACTGCCAAATTTGGGCAATAATATACAGACAACTCTCAGATCACCTTTGTTATTCTTTTAAAATGAAAGTGGCGTGGGCAGTCTTAATGTGTGTGGAAGTGAACCTCTTCTGCAGGCGATCTCGGCAGAACAGGCTGGTTTGAAACATGTGGGAAGGAAAATGAGATGCAACCAAAGCTGGACAATTTTCTGTGCACGTTGTGATAGCTGTTTACCTGTTAATTGCTCATTCACCTTGTCTGTGGCAGCGACCTGGATCTGACCACTCACTGGGTGAGTGGTTAGAGAAGTGACTTGTCTAAATAACTTGGCACCAGTGTGAGCTGAGGTTTTGTGGGCTAATTCTCAGAGGGCAAAGTTGGCTGGCTTCTCGTACAGTCCCTTGGAGTCAAGTTTGTTGTCCTTTAAGGAAAAAAACCAAGATCTTCTGTGGTGTGTTACTGAAACCATAGCACTGCCAATATTGTTCTGCAAGGCTGGAGAAGGAAGGAAGGTTCTACAGGTCAGGAATGCACAAATAATAGGCTGGAAAACTGGGAATCGTATTCCTGGGTCCTTGCACTGCTACATCTGACAGGGAGAAATCTTAACTGAGGAACTACTGCTCTATTAGAAATGGACAGCAGAGCTGGGCTTCTGATTTGATTGTTCTAGAAATAACAGTTCCTTTTTTTTTAAATATTATCTTTAAAGTGCTTTACTTGAAGGTACTAAATTAAAATGTGCAGGGACATGTGGTCTATTAATAACTGCTAAGATCTGTGTCCGTGCTTGGTGAGACACCATCAGTCCATTTGGACTTCGAGAGCCCCCGGGTTACTAGCTGGGTTTTTGGGATCCGGTAAGATGCATATCCAAAATGAGGCGCCATAATCTATGGTCTGATGCCTTCCCTGGTCACCCTTGTAGGAGCTACCTGTGCTGCTGTTAAGGCATTAGCTTTTACACTTTTTAGTTTGAGCTGCCTCTTCATTTTCAGTACTTGTACACGTCTTGTTCCCTAGCATACATTTAGTGTATGTTAGCACAGAATACATACATTCGCGTAGTATTTTGTAAACTGGGTGTCCTTTTATCCACTCTGGGCACTCAATGCTCAAGTTTCAATGTGAAATCAACATATCAAAGTTGATTTTTGTTCACTCCAGGCTTTCCTCTCCACCCACTCACTTCCTCTCACAAATGTTTCCTCACTTCACCACTTTTTCACACACGTTTCTAGTGCAGGGGTGCCGCCCGTTGCGGGCAGGCTCAGCACTTCGTCTGCTGTTCACCTCTGCGGGAGGTGGGCGGCAGATCAGCGTGCGAGAGGAGGAGTGGAGGCAGGGAGAAGGTGCTTGCGCATGTGGGGGGAGAGGTGCAGCGGCAGGGAGAGGGGCTCTGGGTGCAGATGTATTTTGGGGCAAGAGGAGCAAAGGCTTGTAAGCAGGGTGGATATATGGGTGGAGGGAGTGAAGGTAGGAGAGCGTGGATGGTTATATGTGTGCTTAGGGATGGGGCGCAGCAAGATGTCTGTGTGCATGCAGCTGGGAGACAGCATGGACGTAGGGCTGGCACACATGCAAAGTTTGAGGAAGGAGCATGCTCCAGACCAGAATGCAGGCAGGCCAGAGGCCCCGCTCCCTTCCTCAGCCCAGCACAGGCAGGCTGGTCTGCCTCCAAGACTTGTTTTTGGAGCTTAATAGCAGGTTTTAATGTGCATTTTTTTCCTATCTGCTTCTTATTTCTAACAAACATTTCCCACCTCCCCTTGGACATCATCAATTTCTCAACCATGCGGGGTGCATCTAGCAGCTTACAACGTGTTAAAAAGAGGAAAAAAAAACGCCATGAAGATAACATGTCTGTAGTTTTAAATTAGGCAAGGGCCAAAATTAGTAAGAACAGGCCTGTCTGTGGCTGTGCAAACCAGCAGCGAATTAATATTCATCTGATGCTGAGCAAGGCAAGCAGAGGTTTACAGCTTGCACTTCCTTCGCCTTGTCCCACTCCTGTCCTTGCAGCTTCTCTTCCCTGTAGGGCTCAGTCACTAGTCAGCAGAGAGCTGTACAAATGCCGCTAACCTTGTGCCAATACCAGTGCTACTTTCAGCACTGCGAAATGTTAGCCGTAGCCAGAGTGTTTTTACCGCACTCATTTAATTTCTTTGCTCGGCTGCTATGAATGCAGCTTTGGATGCATCGTGCTAAGGTCACTTCTTGTCAGAGCCCGGGACGTGGCCCGAGTCCCACGCTGGGGCCCAGTTCCACCCACCATTTCCTTGGCGAGATAGGTGCCCGCAAGACACTTGTTCTTGTTTCCTCTCCCCAGCTGTGGTTTACTTTCCTCTGCTGTAATTGTGTTGGTGTTAATGGGGCTGCAGTATAAACTAGTCACTGAAATAATTCACATCACAACAATAACTCTAGGTTGGTTTGGTTCTTTGCAGATCCTGACTGCATCAGGCACATTTTACATCCTGGCATCGTTTTCATTTGCAGCATGACCCATGCAAACAGGTTTATTTGCGCAAGTTAAAAAGTGGGCAATAGACTGGTGGGAAAGGGTGGAAGCTTGCTGGTGGAGGAGAAAATGATATGAAAAAAGGATCTTGAGTTGCTGGGGAAGGGAGTTGCGGGAGGGGTGGTTGAGTTGTTTGGCCCTGCTGGTGGAGGCGGCATATGGCTGCTCATCTTTGGGGTGGTCGTGATGTGTTTGAGGGAGGGGAGAACAGCAAGAGTCTTCACCTCTCTCCCCCCTCCCCTGGGAACCGCTGTGCTAGGCCCTGTGCCCGCCACCGGAGATAAACTCCTGGGAGTGAATGTTCTTCCACCTCTAGCATATCCAGAGGAATTGGAGGTCACTTGGAAATCAAAATTAAACAGTGCCTTAGTGCAGCTTTGGAAAGTTTACTCAAAGGGCTGGCGTTGCTCCAGTGCGGTTAAACTGATGACCTCCCTCCTGTAATAGTGCAAGAGAGAGGGCTCTGGTTTGGCTGTCAGCAGGCAGCGGTGACTGCAGAGCTTCACGTTAGGTGGCAGGGCTAGATTCCTGCCCCTCTCACCTTGCTCCCATCGGAGCACGCAGGGTGCAAAAGCAGGGAGGGCTGGACTGCGTCAGGCACATTGCTGCCCAGCAGCCTCTGGCGGGGAGCGTGCTGGAGGCTTGTGAAGTGCCTGGGCTGCTGCAGGCAAGGGGCAGCGCTGAGGGACCATCCCAAAATGGGAACAGCCATGTGGTTGTTCTCTGGAGGACCGCAGCAGCCCGCAGAGAACCTGGAGCTGGCTTGTTTCCCTGGGCCGCGCCTCCTTTGAGCTGCCCCGTGGAGGGACAACTGGAGCCTGTCTCTGTAGGCATCATCCCGCAGCGTGCTCCTGACAGTGGACAGCTGCTGCCATCGGGGTAGAGTTACGTGATGGATGATTTGTGCTCCCCCCCCAACTCAGTGTCTTGCCAGAGACGCAGGGACAAGGAGTAGTGTGATGGGGAGTATCTCTGCAGTCTGCAAACTCCAGGGACAATTTGGGTTTTCACGGTGGTGGGTCTGGACTAGTCAACAAAACTTAAAGGGAAAAAATAGGAGCCCCGTTCCCAAGACTGTTCTGCCAGTCCCAGAACTGAGGAGGGCAGATGCTCCTGCCTGCGAATCCTAGCTCCCTCTGAAGGACTAGCCGTATGACCAAATACGATCTTCTGTGCATTAGTAGGTCTGTCTGGTATCCTGCTTACATTGAGGCGTTAAGAAATATTTAGTGTATGCGGCAGTGTTCTCGTGTTAGTGTGCTCCGGGTATCACAGATATTCACTGGCAATGGCCTACAGCAGTCTGTTAAATGAGAGCATTGGTAGGATTCCCTGTGAATGAAGAAGCCACTCACATCTCTATTTAAGGGTTGGGACCAAGTTTCTTTCCCAGGATTACCACTTTGAAAGGAGATTGTTTGTTTTGGGAATGGCTCTGAGTTGCAAAACTTGTACCAGGACTTCTTGTGCCCAGGATCCACAGCTGATCAGACATCCTGGGTTTTGGCATTACTGTCATTGCATTTATGAGCAAAAATTATTTTAGGTCCACTTGCACCTGTTCTAGGTCTGCTGCTACCCCGTTGTATGCCTGGATGTAACATGAATCACAACAGCTCTAAAATACATTTATGCATTCGAGGTATGATTATGCCTAGGACTTGTAGCTGCTGTTCGTACCAAAAAAAATGGTCTTTTAAACTTGTTGAGGTTCTGTTTGGTGTGTCATCTTTTTCTTAAAAAGAAACTAAACTAACTTCTTGATGTGAGAAGCAGTTGGTGGATGTACTCGGGACTTTTGTTCTGTGGGAGAACGCCACCCAGGTGGAGATTGAGAACCCTTGCATGCTTTTGCACGGGGCTCCCAAGAGATCACGTAGCTGGTACAGGACCAGTAAATTCTTCCCCCCACAAACTCCTGCAGCACGTCAGTCAGTTTGAGGAAGCAAGAGAGGGCAGAGGGGGCCCAGAAGGAAAATACTGTGCTCGAGTGAGTGTGTAGAAAAGAACTGATCTGATAACCTTGTGTGCCTGCTGATCCCACTGGCAGGCTGGAGCGCTTATCCAGAGCCCTTGGAGAGGACCATCCGATACAAGGCCACCAAAAAGATCGTGGCTTATCAGCATGTTGCCCAACGCTGCGTGGGTTTGGAGCTGTTCCTGGGCAGTTGTTTTCATAGAGCTGAATACAGTTGTTTGCATATTGCACAGCGTTTGGGCTTTTCCTCTTCCTCTTAACTCTGTTGGGCACTGTTGTACGTGTGTCTGCGAGGGAAGTCGTGTTCTCAGTCAGCGCGCAAATTGGTGTAACTTCCCCTGGGCAGTGGCTCCCAGAAATGCAACCCCCTCTCCACCAGCCCCGCTGGGGAAGGGGAAGGGGAGAGGCTGCTCTGCAGGGGCACCTCGGGGAGGAACTTCCCCTGCGTTTGTTCTCCTCCCCTGGTTCCTCGTGCACGGGTTGATCCGAGTCCTCACGCTGCCCCTGTCATGGGACATTCACCAGCTGGGGTTTCTGCAACAGGGGATGCTCATGGCCACTCGAGAGGAGCCATGGGCTTCCTGTGAAATCCCCCTGTGAAATAATAACCACGCCCCATCCAAATTACTACTCACGTGTCCGGCATGCCCCGGCCTCTCGTCAGCCCTGCCGCAGGGGAGACTTCGGGGAGCAGCCAGAAGGTGTCCTTGCTGCTGGGGGAAAGCAGAGCCAGCCCCCACCAGCCCTGCCTGCGGGGGGACGGCATGCGGAGCGGATGCCCCTTTTGCTCCCCTCTGTGGGGAGCAGTACCAACTGCTGAAGTACAGGGGGAGAGGAGGAAGGTGAGCCTTATTTCTGCCCCCAGTGCCCTGCCTGCAGCCGTGCCAGTGCAGCCCAAGCCTTGGTCCAAGCGCAGGTGGTGGTAGTTAACACCCAGTTGAGACCCAGCAACTTGCCAAGTTGGTCCTTCTCCGAAGCTGCTCCAGGCCTGCCCGACCCTCTTCCGCAGGATGGAGCCCAAACTGACACTCGGGCTTCGTTGGGTTTCATTAAGGTTTGACCTACCAGGAACTCATTATCTGTAAGGCAGTTGTGGATGTGTCCTAAACGTTTGTTTAGATTGTCTTTCTCACAGTATGCTGAATAATTTCCAAGCTGAAAGAGTGGCCAGAGCCTCTGCCTGGGAACCAGGCAAGCTACCCCCTCTTGGTGTGTTTTGTTTTGTTTCCTGCGCTGTTTTGTTGGGTTCCAGTCCTATCGTGAATTTCACTGACATCAGTACAACACTGACAACTCCCCCAGGTGGAGCTCAGCAGGATCAGTGCTCTTCGGAGATGAAAGCATATCCGATAGTGCGAAAGACATATTTTCAGAGGTCACTGAAACTCAGCCCCGTATCCCAAAGCCTCCGTTTGCCCTAGACACTATTATTGCAAGTGCAATAGGTGAATTTAGGTTCCAGCCCCATGAGAGCATGTACCGGTTAACACAGAGAACTTTAGAAATTGCCCTTCCTTTCTCTGATGTCACTTTAATCCCTTGAGTGTACAGAGATTAAAATATATTTGATGAACGTACTAAACATTCATTGCACATTTCTCTTCCAGTATCCAGCTGACCTCAAATCCTGAATGAAATGAATTTGCATTTGTTTCTAAAAGTGTCTCATTTTGTGAATCAAAATGTCAACACATTTGAAAATGGTCCCACATGAGACGTTTGTATCTCTTGGACCACAGAGCTATGAGCCCCATCACATGCTCTTCTGGTTGCAGCTATGCCGACTGACAGGGCTTTGCCACAGCTTGTCTCTGCTC
Source organism: Gymnogyps californianus (assembly GCF_018139145.2). NCBI lineage: Eukaryota > Metazoa > Chordata > Aves > Accipitriformes > Cathartidae > Gymnogyps > Gymnogyps californianus. The sequence goes on from NC_059472.1 coordinate 10,167,346, forward strand.
CTCAGCGTGGCTCTGTCCTGAGTTAGAAGAAAGGAGGAGGGCAGTTGGTAAGCCTTGAGCCCCTCCTCCTCAAATGAAATACGGAGGCAACTGGAACGAGCTATCAGCAAGCTAAAGCAGACAGTATAGCTGCAAATAATTTGAACGTAGGGGTATGGTGAACCTGAGCCTGCGCTAAGGCATGTTTACCAGAGGAAGTGCCAACATAACCTAGGAGAACATACCATAAAATTGCACCATACTGTCCCTCCCTTGCGCTATCACGGAAACCAGATGCCAGGATGGAAAAGCACCAGGAGCTGAATAAAAAAGCTTCAAGTGTCAGAGAGCCCCGCTCAGCCCTACCTTCTGCTGCAGGCCGTCTATGCTTCCCAGCATTCCCTGGTCTCTTGCCAATTCCCATCAACAGCTGTGGTTTGTGGTTGTAATGCTCAGCATTTGTCTCCTCTTTCTCCTAGCAGACCTGCATCAAAGCTAGACGTGCAGCATGTAGCAGTTTGGGAGTCCCAGGACTCCCAGAACTGGCCTCCAAGCATGAAATCAAATCCTGCTTTGCTCCTTTATCTTCCCCAAGGTCTGAGACACCGCAAGTGTGGGTTTGTAAGTCTTCTGGGCCCTTCTGATGGAGTTTGTGAGGAAAGGTTGTAACAAAGTGCTTTGTAATACATTATTTTGTTTCTTTTAAAGAACAGGAAAGTGCCAGTAGTAAATCTAAAGCTGGATTGCCAGCCCAGAAGCAGCCTACTTACTGCATTTAGCAGATAAAATGTTCTTCACTCTACCATGCTTATTCCCAGTTTCTGTGTCTATGTATTACTGTTGAGACTGCAGTTGGAGTAGGAGTGGCTCCAAGATGTAAGTGTCTGTTAGGAATCCCACTCCTTGTTTCAGGAGGCCCCAGAAGTTCATTAGATGTTTAATAGCTTCCAGTCACTGCTGTGCTGGATGGACCTGAACTGGTGACCAAAAGGGGAAAGGTTCTCTCGCACATTTACAAACCCTGAGGCATCTGTTCCCCAGACACAGATTTGTCTACTTTCCCTAAACCACTGATGGCCTGCCCTGAAATGATACTCTCATTCCCTTAGGAAATCCCTTGGGTTGATATCAAGTAGATGATAGTTATTTTTGGGTTCTTTCCCAGAGAGAGTGCACTGTATTGCTCTGAACCCTACACACCAAATAAATATATCATCGGACTCTAGTAAAGGTCCAAAAAGCTTTATTGAAGGGGAAACAGATTATTAATAATTAAGGGTAGTTCACTGTACTGTTTTGGAGCCAAGTAAAGCTAATAGAGCTTTTTTTATAGCAGAGATAAAAGTGTAGAATATCGAGACTGAATTGATTGCAACATTTAATGGCAACATAAAAGTCAATTAATGAATTGCAATGGTTAACTCTGCATTAAAGTGAAACATACAGCTCACAAGCAATGTATTAAGCATTTTTAAAGATTACAAAAAGCAAACCCAAAAAAAACCCAACCCAAACCCCCTTATTGACTAGTAAATGCCTATATTATTTTTTTCCTGAGAGAGAAACTCATATGACCATATTTTTAATTCTCTTATCCTAAGAGATATGTGTGTGTGTGCTTTTCCCTTAGCGCCTTTCAGAATTAAATAAAGGCTTTACAAGAAGTTGATCAGTGATTAATTCTAACAAAATTCTCTCAGGGGTGCCTGCAATTTCTCATGGCAGGGATGGACGGTAGTGTAGAGACGACAGGCTTTAACAGATGCCTTTGTAAGAAAGGCTCTAAACGAGGAGAGTTCCAAACTGCTACGTGTTTGAACTGCCCCATGTTGTTTATTATCTACCCAATTACAGCTTCCTAATTTAAAAGTGTATTTTCTATTTCTCTGCAATAACAGAAGACCATAACATTGAAAAGAGAAAACAGAATCATTGGGTGCAACAGCTGTGCTTCTGGAGGATGAAGAAGGTTTTAAAATATTCTGCACTGAACAAATTAAAGGTTCATTGCAGAATAAACCTGCAGCCATTCCTTCTCGCTGACAGTCATTAGTAATTTCGTCCCTTTGCAGCCTTTCCAAAACCATCCATTTCTTCTGAAACCTTTGTCCAAGCCTCAGTCTGACATGAGGTTTTTTCCTGCACTGTAGTCTCCTACTCTCTGCCTTATTTCGTGGTAGCCATTCAGTCTTCCAGTGGGGGGACATGCCCCCTCTTTGCCATCTGGCCGCATTCAGGTCCTCTGAGTGCAGTCCCCTCTGTGCTAAAGCCAAGCTTGTCACACTCATCTGCAAAACCTTTCACAAGCTCAGGGCCAGAGTCTGTCATCCGAACGGTAGTGCGTTATGCCTTAGGACAGAAGTGACCCCATTAAAACCATTTAGAAGCATGCATACTTAGGACTGTCTCGCTGCCCTTGTGCTTCTCTCTGCTCCCACGTGGTTCCCCAGGCCCTTTCACATCCCTGCTTAAGCTGGTCTTCTTTGAACAAGCCATGTTATATTCTCTACATCCGCCCCTACCATCCTTTTAAAGTAAAATTCAACGGATAAATGATTAGGATTAAAATAATAATGGGAACATAATGGGAGCATGAAGAAGCCAGTACCGTTTGCCTTTTCTTGGAAGAGAGTAAGATACAATTGAAAAATAGAGAGTCCTGTGAACAGTGTAACTAATTAGTCCTAATTTTCTCCTGATTTGGGTTCTGTGCACCCCGCATTTTCCAGTGGAGCCTTCTCACTGCAAAACCTCTGGGCCCTTCCTTGTTCCCAGCTCTCTTCTTCCCTGCCACGTTCCCAGTGCCTCCGCTGCAGTTCCCCCCAGTCTCTCTCTTACATTTTGCCAGCTGGGCAAGAGATGACACGTGCAGGTTGACTGGGCAGTATACACATGCTCTTTAGCGTTCAGCATCATAAACCAGATTTCCAGGGGAAAGCAGGCTGTATGTCCTGGGACAGGGAGAATTGCTACCTGGCACAGGCCAAGGGCTCACAGGCAAGCTAGCGCCAGCTCTGAATGATCAGCCTCGCTGGGAAGCACGTAGTAGAGATCCTGTACTGCTCCGTTTTTTGTACTCAGGTTAGTTGGCTTAGGACTAGCTTGGTGACCGCTGTAAGACATTGTATTTTGGTACGTGGAGACACCTCGCTACAGTGGTAGAAAACCAATGTGTACAACTGATCTCAGTATTTGTGTTTTCCTCTCACCTGTGACTTAGACTGCGAGCTGCTTGGAGCAGGAATTGCACCAGTGTTCCTGTAAAGCACCATACAAATCTTTCCAACTTAGTTTTTTACGTATGAAGTTAGTGAAGTTTAACAGTATCACTTTAGGCACTTTTAGAAATTATCAGAATGGGAGGTACCACTGACAGGCTACCTAGTCTTCTCGCTTAACACCATACAAGAAGTCCAAGGCCATGGTCTAAGCTTCTCTGAGTTACAGCCTAGTACCTCACAAGAGAAGACTGTTTTGCTTCTTTTCACTTTTTAGCTTGTTCACTGCCTGAGACAGGAATAATTTAGAATAAGGAGTATTGTTATTATTAAGGAGTATGACCATGTATTTAAAAAAAACCCACTGCTTTGTGACGCATTCCTGTAGAGGCAGCGTGGTCACGGTGGGAAGCTGCTTGTTCTATTCTGATCATTAACATAATACGCACCTAAGCTCTGACTCCAGGATCCCAGATGTCTGAAATAGGACTGTATCCAGGTTGGTATAAACAGGCACAGAATGTTTCCCAGCTCATGCGTGGGGTTTATTGGTTGGACATAAAAAATATTATCTTGCCATCAATTGGGTCAGCTCAGAATAAGTTTAAGTAATTGCAGTGTGCGATGTCAGCTTTACTCCCTTTTCTTGCTAACTGAATATGAAACAGCTGCATCTGGTGCTAGATTTAGTCCTAGGTGCCATATTCATGCTCAGGAAAAAGGAAGAGAAAGACGTCTGGTGTGCAGTGTTTCGGTTGCTCAGCAAAGGAAGTGTTTAAGTGCATGCCTAAATGCTTTGTTTTATGGCAGCCTTCATCTGCACCCAGTCTGTCCCTCACAGATTACAGTATGGGGAAAAGTCCTGGCTTTCCATTTCCTCTGCTAGCAAACTCTTCTTTGCAGTTAGAGAGACTTTGCTTACATGAGTGGTAAGGACTCTGTTTCTGTCCTTCTAGCTACCCAGGCTTCTTAAAATGATCACTCTCAAAGACTTTACTTTGGAACCCAAATATACCTACCGTGCGGGTGATGGGTGACTGGGAATTTCTTATCCCACAGAAAAAGAGTGCTACCTACCCACTTCATATGAAGTCACTGGATGGTCTACAAGAAAATGTGTGTGCTGACGGGGAAAGGGTTTCTTCAAAGTTCTTTACATTCAGCAGTTGGGGGCACTAAAATTATTTTAATGTCTGCTGCTCTTTGGAGCATATTGATGGAATTGCATGAAGGTAACAGTATAATGGGATACAGCAGATGACTGTATCATACAGTGTTATTTTAAAGAGGTAGATATAGTTGGTGAGCCAATTACTAAATCATAGTCTTTTTTCTCTCATTATTCAGTAGCCTTGTACTCAACATCACTTAAATCACAAATGAAGATAAATTTGGTTTATAGTAGTTCAAGTGAATGTTGCAAAACCAGTCCAGGTTTTGATCAGCTAAATTGAATTCTACTTTTCAGATGGGAATAAACAGCCAGGTCTTTTCAAACCGAACTAGTGGTGCAAGGACAGAACAGTGGCAACAGTGACACTGCAGCCCCGTGGGGTGCTGAGCACCCTCAGCTCGTGGCCGTGCCACCAGAGATTGAGGAACACATCCTATGGGATGCAGCCTGAGATGCTTGCCCTTGCTCATGTCTCGCCCAGCAATGCCTAAAACTGTTGTTTTGTGAAGTCTGTGTTTGTTCACTGAATTTTGAAATTGGCCCCTGAGACTGACACTCTCCAGAGCCTGTCCCTGAGGTGCTTTAATTAACTTACCTATTTCCCCACCAAAAGATTGCACCATCCCCTGTGATCTGAAGAGGAAACTAAGTACCGCTGTAGCAAAGGAAACAGCTGAGACAAAGTGAAACGGTCTCTTGACAATGTCCCTTGGCAACATCTAGACACAGCCCAAAAATCACTTATGAGCCAAATGCTATTCTGAGGGTTTCTAATAACAAATGAATTAAGCACTTTGGGGAAAAAGGAAAAAAAAAAAGCAATAAACAAAAACCTCACAATGATTACATCACTACAAAGGATGCGATCAAAGTAAAATACCAGTCTCATGCTCCTGAGGTAGGCAGAATTCTCAATGAAATCAATGAATATTTGTTTCCATCAGGGCAGCACAATTGCGTTTGCTCAAAAAAACCCCCCAAAACTAAAAAAAAATTGGGTTCTCTTCCAGAGAGTAATGAAACAGTCTAGCCCTCTTAAATATTGCCTTCCCTGTTCTCTGAAACATTGATTCTGTCCATTAACTGGAATACTATTATGCTGCTGATTGATCTGAAACATTTTGTGGGAGGGCAAAAAAAAAAAAAAAGAGGCTTGTGAGAAAGTTCCAGTTCAGATATATGGTTTATTTCCTACCGTGGTCCTGGTGGTTTACTTTGTTTAATAAACTGGGTTGACTGATGGCTAAGGGGAGGTCAGGTGAAACGCCTGCCACTCTACATCGCCCCCCGATTCGCAGCTTCCCCTGACTTAGTGTAGCCCTTACTTAAAGGCACTAACTGCTACCCAGAGTGAATAAATCCAGTGACATTTAGGAGCTTTGCTGGAGAAAGGTGCCTTTCATACGAGCAGAGGTGATGACCCAGCACCTGCTGAAGTGATCGCAGCTTTTCCACTGCACTGAGCAAACCTCTGCTGAAGAATGGGTGCATCTCGGGTTTTTCCTCACCTGAGTGCCATAAGTTTGGCAGCGCAGTCTCTGGCCATGACCTCCTGAACTTGGTAACGCTGGATTATCTCGATTGCTTAGCAGGCCTCTTCTCTCGCTGGCAGCTCACCTGTTTGCTAGCAGCATAGGTTTTACCACTGCAATTGCTCAAAGTACTTCTCAGTGCAATGGTGTCCATGTGGTGGTTGCTGAAGAAATTCTGTATTTCACAAACTTTAATAAGCAGCTTAAAGATCTCGGTGTCTAATACCATGTTCTACTCTATTCTGTAACAGGTCTACTACTATAATTTATCTTTCTATTTTCCAGTAGAGATAAAATATGATTAAAATAGCTGCAGTTCCTCTTTCCACCTTCCCTTATGCTTACTGGTCTACAGTCTTCTTTCTAATGCAGACTTAACACCTGCCATTTTCTCTTTATTCCTCTTTTTGCTTCCCTGTCTCATACGGGTGAGCTGTACTGTTGAGGAAAGGCAGCAAAATGTGAAAACAAAAGAGCTTTATATTGTAAAATCACCATTATCTTTGATCACGGTCCAACACTGAACCCTCCTGCGTCATTTGACTTAAAGAAGTGTTCATTAATCGAGAGCGTGCTGCATATATTAGCTGAGGCTCCCCATACGAAGAGGCCGTGCTGATCGTTTGCAGGGAGCAATTGCATCAACAGATGAGCGAACTCGAAAATAATCTCAGACTTTGTAATGGCAGAAGAGGAGATGACTAATGTAATTAGTCATGTGAAGTGACTGGGGCACAGCACGAGGAGACGACAGATTTTCACCAGGTCTGTCAGAGTAAAAAAGAATGAACTTCTGAAGCGCCTCGGTTTCCCCACTTGCCACCTAAATATCAAAATGACCTTTTTGGGGGGGGGGGGAAGGCATTTTGAGATTGCGAGTGCTTGTCTCCATGCAAGTATAAAACATTGTAATTGTTTGGCATTACAGTATCTGGAAGCACTTCAGGCATCCTCATAAGCATCCAATGATTTGACCTTGGCTTTTTGTTTTGTCTGCACTTTTCAAAATTTATGTAGATCATTCATATTTTGTTGCAACTGTTTATATTTCTGAAGAGCTACATTTATATCAGAGTATTTGTACTATCCAAAATGAAAGCACTAAATGACACCGTAGCGTCAATGTGACTGCTTCTGCAATCCCTCATCTACTAGCCGTGCACTTGAGGAGGTGGAGAAATCTGGAAGGGGGAGGGCAAAACCTGATGTTAGCTTTATCCAAACTGAAAGGTGCTATGAACCACAACAGTGTAGCAAGGAATGTCCGCAAAGCTGCCTCTCTCTTCCATTCTTGAAATTTTGCTGTAAGGAATCTCCTCTCTTTAAAAATTAAAAAAAAAAAAAAGATCTTTGGGTATAGGATGCTTACTTTCTATTTTCATCCATGTAATGGAAAAGTTAGTGGTGTCCTCCCCCCCAAACAAACAAGGCTGTTGTCAGTGGACAGTGCGCCCTATTGTCCCTGCAAATGGGAGAGGATGACGATGACTTCCTTTTCTCCTTTTGACTTTCTCCCCTAGGCTACCATTAAGCTTAAAAGTAGCTGAAGTATTCTAACTGTGCATGGCACCTAAGGGCGGGTTTGCTTCTCTGGTTTTATTTACCTGTCTGGCTGTCTATATATAAAATAAAGTCATCTTTTGTCACTGGTACATACACACATGTATACAGTACATATACATCCAATAGTGCATTTGGAGCTTAATCATCTTTGCTCTATGAAAATGCTCTGACCTGTTTTCTTTCCTAAGTGTCAGCTATACCTACCTGGCAGCAATACTCCTACTAACAGAACAGTCCCCAGGCATTTAACAGCATAAGAGCAGTTATGTTCTGTTACGACTCCTTTATTTTATGATACTAGCTGGCAAATACAATCTCTAATTTTGTTTTTTATATTTATCACAGTAATAACCTGGTAAAATAATTTTCTATTCAGAAGAAGCAATTAAGAAATTAAAAGTGCAGGCAGAACTAATAGAAAATTGGTGGTTTTTTTAGTCACGCAACATTTTCCAGAGTCTTCAATAATTTTTTATGCTTCAGTTATGTGGGATGTGGATGTCTTAGTACGCAGCTGCCGTTAAACCATCGGTGATGCTCAGGGTCTGGGCATTCTTACTTGTACTTCTGAAAGATGAGAGATCCAAATCAAGGGTACCTTACGATTTTGGAGAGCCCTAAAGGGTAAATACTGTTATAAGCCTGCTTATGGTTTCAGAAGGAAATTTTCCTTGTCTCACCCCACCCTGCCAAGCCCCAAGCAGTTTATAACGTTATGAGCATCAAAAATCGTTCATCCCTGAGGCTGGTTGTATGGTTTCCTTAGCTCTGTATAACAGGACAAAGTTCTGTAGTATGAGAGGTGAGAGCCCCCGGTTTGTATTAAGCCCACACAGTAACGAGTCCAACATAAACTCAGAGTGTGATTCTGCTTCCCTTGAATTCAGTTCAGTGGGACCTGGATCGCTTCCTGCCTGGCACACAGACTTTCAAAGGTCTGCGGACTTCAGAGAAGAAGGAGATGTGGTAGTGACCTGCCATCATCTCGGGAAGGAGGGTGCATCAATCCACACCTCAAAATTTGTATCTGCTAGTTGCAAAAAATCCTTTCCGTAGCAGAAGTGAAAAGTCATGTCAAGCACTTAGTTGAGCCCACCTGCTTACACAAATCAAGCGCCAGAAGAACTGGGACTTCTCTTCTTCTGTCATTCTGCCCAAGCTGCTTCTGTGAAAATCTTCTTTTGTATCTTCTTGGACATCTCCTCTCTTTGCTCCAATCTGCACAAACCTCTAGGAGCCTGCAGGGCTTGCCTGAGCACTCCCCTTTCCCTGCTTAGGTGAAGGCAGCAGACAGGTACGTGGCATACCAGCCCTGGTGCTGTCTGAACGTTACCCAAGGACCAAAACTGAAGTGCAGTGATTTCCTCTGAGTTCATCAAGCAGGTTTTGCAGCTGAACTATACTCGCAAATGGCTTCCTTCATATCACAGGATACTCTTTTATCTGGAATACTTTAAAGTTATTAGTGTAGTGAATCCATATATCTTGAATCCTACCAAGTTACAAGAGAAACTAAGTTTATCAGTTTAAGTCAACATATATACAGGTATGAAAATAAAAAGAAGAGAAATATGTTGACATACAAATAAATCTCTGAGGTCCTTTCCACTTTCGTTCTTTCTCAAAGTGGGTTTGGGGGAACTTGGTATTCACTAATATTTGGCCGTTATCAAACTGGTATTCGGCTTCTGAAGAGAAAGTAGCAGAAGTGGTTAGACTTTCAGGTGGTTTGTTTGCCTCTTTCAGATTGAATAATCACCTTTGCCAATGATAATGCTCTACTGTTTGAGGCTGCAAGGAGTTTTGTCTTGGCTGTATCCCTATGCTACTGCCCGGCTGTCCCGCTCGGTTTCTGAACCACTGCTAGCACAGCCTCACCGAACGCAGTGTGAGCTGTCCTTCGGCTTCAGAAGAACCACTCAACGTGAAGGCCAGATGAGACTTCATGGCAAAATTTTGAAAATCATTGTCTAGATTCCAGGTTACTTTAAGAAAAAAACAAGCAGAACTTTTTATTTTTCTTTCTCTGTGTGTATATGTGTAATTTTACTAAAGAAGCAAGCCCAAAATGAGGTATCTGTGCTACCCCTCTGCTTTGGCAAATTTATCCACACCAGAAGTAGAAGTAGTACAGGGTGTGCGATGTCCCAGGGTAACGACACCAAAATCCAAGTTGTGACAGAGCCAAGGAAAAGGTGAAACCTTCATCAATAGGATGCGTACACGGAGACGAAAGTACATAATTAAGTCCATGAAATGCCCTTAATTTTTGTGTTTCTTAACAAATTTTGCATATCTTTCACGTTTTAGGGGAGATGGCGAGCAGTACGGTATCGGCCACGGGAGCAGTGGGACGTTCTTCCTGTGCAGGGCTCTGGCAGCGCAGAGCTCCCTGAGGGATGTAACTTCCCACTTTTTTTTTGCTTAGATCTTACAACGTGATCCACCTGGGAAGAAATTTGTGCACGACTTTCAGCCAGCAACCCTGCTTTTCACAAAGAAGGAGCCTTATTTTCTTTCCCATCCCGGCTTTGCCAACAGCAAACATTTAAAACCCCCGAGTCAGGCCTTAAAAAAATATCGAAGTCACACAACTGGCTTAAGCAACGATCCATAATGCTAGGTTGGTGGCTTTAATGAGTTGTTGGTGGGGGCTGGGGAGGCGGCGGGGGGGTCTCAGCCCCGCAGCCCGGGAGCTGCGGGAAGATGGCTGCCCCCTCCCAGGGCCGCCCCGGGCGCCAGGCTGCGCGGCGGCCCCCTTAAGGAGGTTGACCCACTCGCCGTCTCGCCTGCCCGCCCGCCTCTGTTTCGCTCTCCCGCCCCTGCCCGAGACACTCGGAGTCGAAGCAGGTGCATGCGCAGAGCGCTGGCAGCCTGGCGCGCCTGCGCAGTCACCTGCTGGCTGCTTCCCCCCCCCCCCCACCCGCCGGTACATCCGGGTCATCGCACGCCCGCCCGCACGGCCGGTCCCCTGTGGCGCTGTGCAGCTCGCTCCCCCTCCCCCTCTTCCCCCCTCCCCCCAGCGCGGGCGGCTCCGGCTCCGGCGCTGTCGCCATCCGCGCCCTCCCCTGCGCGGGGCTCCGGCCACGCTGCTGCTGTCGCTGCCTCCGGCCGAGCGGGGGGAGGCGGCGGCTCCGGCTCCCGCTCCGGCTCCCGCTCCCGTCCGCATCGCCGTCCGCGGGGCGGCTCGGTGAGTGTCAGCGGCGTGGAGGGCGGGGGGCCGGGCGGGGCGCCTCGCTTCATCCCCCGCGTTCCCCTCAGCCCTGGCGGCGCGACCCCCACCCGCTTCCCGCCGGGGCCCGGCCTGCCCCTGAGGGGATGGGGCTCCCCCCCCCGCCCGCCGCCCCGGCTCCCATCTGTTGCTCTCCCCCCCCCCCCTCCCCGGGCCGAACCCGCCTCCCCTCAGCCCTCCGCAACTTCTCCGCGTCTTTGCCCTCCCCGTCCCGCCGCCGCTTCGCCCCCGCAGCGCCGTCCCCGCTCTGCCCGGGGCGCCCGGCAGGGCGAGGAGGGGCAGCTGCCCGCCCGCCGGGGCCTCCCGCTCGGGGCGGGGGGGAGAAGCGGCGGCCGCTGCCTCCCTCGCCAGGGGAAGCCACGGTAATTGCCAGGGACCTGCCCTGTGCTGAATAACCCTCCTCTGGGTTTCCCCTGCTCTCCGGCGGGGCTCCTTCCCCTCACCGCGGCGGGTCGGAGGCAGAGGATCCGGTTCGCTCCCTGGTGCAAGTGCAGGCAACTCCCGTGGCGACCGCAGCTCGACCGGCTTGTGGCAGTAGCTGGTGGTGGTCTGAGGAGCGCGTCCTCCCCGCCGGCCTTCAGCCTGCCTCGTGTGGTGCAGCCCTGCGCTCCCAGCCCCAGCGGGATGCAGGTAGTGCTTCGGGACGTGCAGATATGGAGTGACAGTGTTAATGGTTAACCAGGAGCAGGAAACCTCTTGAAGGGACATCTGCAGTCTTTCAAACTGTAGCTAAAACAGGTAGTGAGTTAAGCAGAATACAGAAATCGTTGCAAATTTGTCATAGTTAGGGTGTATCTTGCGGTTCTGTGTGCAGTAGCTGTGATGCTGGGACTGTAATTCCAGGTAGGGTTAAGATGAATTCCGAAGCTGTAACAGGAGGGTGTTGTTTCTAACCTATTCATTAAATAGCTGATAAAATCAAATTTTAATTGGATTTTAATCCTCTCCTGTGCAATTCAAGAATAAGGACACGTGCAACTCCATTCTATTTTGTTACTTTTTAATCTGATATCGTATCTTAAGTGGTAATAAAATATAAGAAGTTTCTTCACAGAAACATTTCAGGTATCAAAGAAGTCAAGAGACTGTTATGAAGGTTTTTGAAGTGTTTTTTCTTTTTCTGTTCCATTGCATCAGCATCCTGGATCCAAATGTCAGTGACAGTATGACAGCTGTCTTTCTGCTGTGATAGCGGAGTCCTACTAACATTTAAAATCTGTCATTCTGAATTTCTGATAATGTAGTATGGAAATACAAGTGTTGATTAGCATGTATGTTAATCCTCAAACCAGTAAAACATTTTCTAGATTGATCTAATAATCTGTGCTCTTCCTTATTACTGATTCTGTTGTTAAAAACTGCAGTCTGTTTTGGTCAAACTTCCCCGCCTCCCCCCCTTGACACAAACAGTTTTCTTTCTCTGTGCTCTGACTGCTTGGACTTCAAATATACCTTTAAGCTAATGAGCATTTTCTATAGTAGGTTGTGGCAGATAGGGGTACTGGACAGGAGACATTTAGTAATTAGCCTGAGATTGCTATTGTCAAGGTTGGAATGTGAATCCAAACTTAGAAGGTTCCACCTGACAAATATCTTTGTTTGGCAAGGTGCATTGTTTTGCAAAATACATCTTCCGTTCTGTGTGGTAAGTTTTAACAGCAAAATCCTAAACCACATGAATAAGGTACTGCTGTTCCATGAAGTAGGAATGTTTTTTGTCTGGTGTACAGAGAGTATTCCATTGCTGAAACAGAAGCTTTCAGTAGAAGAGTAGATAGCTTTTTATCCAAGTCCAATTTGTCAGATTTCCTATTGCATATATTAGCTGTCAGAGAGTAGGGGCCGTAGAAAGAAGCAATCCCAGAATCTATTTTAAAATATCCCTGTCAAGAAGTACCATGGTTGTATGAAGGTAAGGAGTGAATTTGATCCTGTCTGTCATACAACTTCCATTTGTCATCAGGTGCTCTAGATTTTCTTCATTGTTTGCAGTTTAGCTGGGGCCACCTGAGGTGACGGATTATTGAAGAGATAGTCTTCTGAAATTCTCTGCCTCTTCATCTGAAACCTTTCCTGCGGGAACCTCACTTGCTGTAGAAACGTGATGTTGGCTAGTTCTGTTCTTGCATACATAACTGTCCTGTCCCCTTATCTGAGTTTTGCGGGAGTCTTAGTGTCTGGATAAAGAGAAAAAGGAAACAGTTTTTTATTGTGTTGTTCAGTAATTATATATCTTAGCAGAATAATTAATTTTGAAATTAATTGAATGCAATAGCTAAAATAGTTTAGGGACAGTTATGTGGGGAACTTAATTCAAGGTGTCTGTCATTAGACTTCTAATGGTGCTTACTAGACACTTGGAATTAATTCTGTAAAGAGACAGAAGGGTGGGGAATATCTGTATTGCTAACTACTGAATTATTGAGTAATACAGTAACAGAAGTTGGCTCTGTCATTTGGAAAAGCATACGTGGGGGCCACTTTGGATTTCTGTAGCTGCTTAGGCATGGTAAACGTAACTGCAGGGTTTTTTCCCCTCGCTGTGTATCTAGGAGAATACAGATACACAAGTAGCCTGCGGTACCCTTTTTATTTTTTTTTTTTATATTGCCCGCCAGCTGGGGGCATAGATGGAACCAATGCATACCCTGTAGTGGAGAGAGGCAAAATTAAAGCTTACGTGCAAGAAGTCAGATTTGTTTTTTTAAGCAGTCAGGTTTGTGTGTTGTGTTTTTGGTTTTTTGGGTTTTTTTTTTAAGAAATAATGGCGCTAGTATAAATCAAGGTTATCACCTGTGCCTTGTGCTTCCTAAAAGCTTGCTCTCTTACAATTACACCAAGAGTTTTAGTCAGTGGTGTAGATGAGCTTAAGTTGAGAAGAATGACTCCTGTCTATTAATGTAATATTAACTACCCTGAAGTATATTATAAATCAATTTTATGAGACTTATGCATCGTAAAAATGTTTGAAAATACATCTTCAAAGCTGAAATATTTTGAGTGTTGTCAAATTGCATCTCATGGACTATCAGCTGTCAAGCAGATGTGCTACAGGCGAGGTATGCAGCCCAAGTGAAAGTATGTGCTGAATCCACACAAGGTTTGAATGTCAGTGCCGTGCTGCTGTGCTGAGTACCAGGGTGCAGAGAGTCATCCTGGTAGTCATTTTGGTCCAACTGAATCCTTCCAACTCTGTCAGCATGCCTTCAGAGGTGATGAGAGCAAGGGGACTGGGGATATGAAGGAAGCTGTGCTTGGATCGGAAAGAGTTAAGTGCTGGGGAATGTGAACTATTGGCACTGCTTACTAGCTGTGGCACCTGAAATACATGCATCAATTAGGCAGGGTAAGATTTACTTCAAATAATTTTCCAGCTGTAAATGATGGCCAGTTGTTAGCACCTTTTGACATCTTTTCTACTCCCATTCATTTGCATGTATCAAGAGCACTTCTAAATAAATTGACGGTCCTCTTGCATACCTCATAAGTCTTCCTTTAATATTAATCTATGGACGTAAAAACTTTACTTAATATTTTCTTCCTTGTGATTGTGGAAAACTTAACACCTCTAACTACCCAATGTGGAGAAGTCTGCTTTTGTCTTCATGTGTATGAAGACAGGGGCTTATTTGATTGCCTTTAATTTCAGGATCTCTTATAAATTCACCTCAGTTTCCCCCCTTCTGTGCTTCAGGAATGTTCTCTCGAGTGCCACAAGTTGGCTGCTGCAGCTGGCAGAGTGTTTCAAACTGTCTAAAATTTGCTGCGAGTGATAAGCTCCCTTATATAGGCGCTGTTTTACATTTGCAATTCCAGTGCTTACTGGGGATACATGTATTGCAATTATATAAACAGCAGAGCTTTACAGAAACCAACAACAATGAGCACTTTTAGAATTGACTAGGTAAAGCTGAAAGTATTTTTAGTTACAGCACTTTCTGCTGTGTTCCCCATCTCCTGTGGTTTTAATTGCATTCTCCTTTTTAGAAATGGCATTTTGTCTTCTGTCACGTGAAAGCCTGATGGACGGAGAATACCTTCACTGTGGAAATAGTGAAACTAGTTACAAAGCATATTGAAAGGTGCAAGTAAAATGGTGCGTTCTTTTGCCTTTCACTCATGATAATTTGAATTTCAAGGTAGTTGTAAGACAGTCCTAGATGTAAGGTAAAGGCTGACAATGTCCTGCTTAGTGTGTGTGTATGTGGCTTATGAACTCACATCTGTTGTTACAACCTTTGTCATCTGGTTATGCTACCACTTTAATTTACTGTTGCTACTGAATCAGGTGGTCTTGGTGAAATGTTTAGTAATTTATTTCTGGTTCACTCCGGAAATGTTAATACTGGCCATGAAATTGATTTGTAAAAGGACTTTTGGTACCGGACTTACTATTTTTGAGTGTTCTTTAACACTTTTTCAGCACCTAGAAAAAGAATTTTTACGTTTCTAGTACCCAGACAAGTATTGGCTAATTTGTGTATATCAGGAAAGATTGTTGTTTGCCTTATTTGCGCTAACGTAAAGTTCTAGTATTGCATTTGGGGAATGATGTATGACTGACCAAACCCGGCATTTTTTTCTGCTACACAGATTCATTGTGGGGACTGTAGGAGAAACTGGAGACTAAATATGTCTGAAACAATGAGATTGTACTTACGTACAATCTTCAAGTGTATAAAACTAATTTCCTCTAATAATGTTTGTATGGGAGGATTTATTTTTACTCTTTTACTCCTGTTCAGTGGAAATGCTCTATGGTTTGTGGTCTTGTTTACTAAGTGTTTTGCTGATTCTCTGGCTTACATCTACAGCATTTGGGATTCCCAGGTGGTCCCTGTGCAAATAGTATAATTGGGTCTGGGACAGCTTAGCTTGCGAGATTGAGTGCATTCAGTTTGGTGTGGCCGTAGCTACAAAAATAGCATGCCTTGCAAAACAGGCCTTCTGTCTGCCACCCACACCAAAACCTAAAGCTTGATCCTGTAGGCAGTTAATACGTTTGTCTGGAAGGCTGATTCCCATCAGCAAATGCTTTACCTGAATCGGTGACCACAAGGCAAAAAAAAGTTTTGTATCCGTAATCACTTTATATGTAAGAAAGTGCAGCAGAACACTGTCCTAGATACATTTTTAGAAGCACTTTTTACTTCAGACTGCAGGGCTTAACCATTCCCCGCTAGCAGAAGGCTGTTCTGTGAGCAAATTCTGTTTAACTGGCGTAGTTCAAAAGACTCTTAAATTCAGCCATGAGGCAATTCTGGTTCTCCTTCAGTACTAGATGATTAAGTTAAATGGAGTGTTAGCGTGAGTAACTTTTTCTGGTGTGCTATACAAGGTAATAGATGAGTTCCTAGGAGCCCTAGTTGTAAATTAGCTGACTGGAAAGCCCTGTTTCTGTGACTAGTGGCTCTAGCAGTTGTGTAACTTCAAAAGTTAGATCTAATTGCATATTCTTCCAGCCAGGTGTGGCGCTGGATGATGGCTGGTTCTCCTTTTTTTTTTTTTTTTTTTTTTTTTTTTTTTTTTTTACTGTCAGTCTTGAGGGTAACATCCTCACAGGCAAAGGGAATTCTTGTCTTCTTGTGTTGGGCAACAAAGGTGTTTTGGACAGCAAAGATGTTTGTTTCGGCTTCTGATGTACAAATCAGTTTGACCTTTCTACTGCAAAAAAAAAAAGTAGTTTTCTGAATTCTAGCACTGCTAGTCTGGGAAAAAAAAGCTGTAAGAATTAGTAAGAAATATATTCATAGCTCTTATTTTTTTTAAAACAAAACCTTCCTATTTAGGGTCCCTGAAAGTGAAACTTCTCAGGCAAAGTGCATTCTGGGCATGAAAAGCCAGTTCATTTCTTTTTGTTATATTTGCACCTTTTATGTGCTGAGACATATGGTTATTTGAAACTGTTCCTTCTTAATGTGGAAGTGATCTGTGTAACCACTAGACTTCATGAGGCTTCATCTCGAAGATAAAATTGCTGACCTTTTATATAAATGCAGATCATACAGAAAAGGCAGAGTGTTATGTAAGGATTTCTCATGGATAGTAGTTAATTGATTTAGAGTTTAGATTTCCTACTTGTGTGTAGAAGTCTTATGCGGGGAGATGTGGATTTGTCAGCTGAACCAGCAATTGAATTATAATGATAGTTTCCAAATTTTTTGCTCTCGGTACTTCTTGTAGAAGATTACTTGCTGCTTGTTCCCACGTGCAACTGGCTAAAGTCATATTCTCCCGAACACTAAAATAGTACTTTAAATGCTTTAACTGTTCTTACCTTTCCCTCTCAGAGTTTAGAGCTGAATTAATTTCTTAGCAGTAGTAACAGATAACATGACCTAGTTGATATCTCCTAGCTTGAAGTTTGGAGGATGATCTTACAAGGGCTTTCAACTAGCCTGACAAACCGCAAGTTGTTTTCTTACCTTTTCTGAAGTTTCTGGTTTTAGCAAGGTTCAAACTTGTTATGGAGAAACTACCCGTTTTTCTGTAGCTATGGCTTCTTAATAAACACGGGATAGAATCCTGTCCCAGTAGGGAACTTACTGTAGGTGGGACTGGCAGTAAAGTCTAGTAAATGGTAGTGTAGGAGGCGGTTGATTAAGACCTAATACTTTGAGCAAATGATGTTATATAATATTGATGTTAATATTGTGTCAGGTTTTCAAAGGAATTTCACTCAAACTACTTCAGTAGCTGCCAAAAGTGAGGCTTGGGAACAGATGTTGTAACTGTAGTCTTAAAATTTTTTGACAGCTCTTCAAATAGCTGTAGTGTGTTTCAGCTTTACAGCGGAGTGTTTTTGCAGGGCTTATGCCTCTTTCTTCGCTTCTCTCCCTGTCCCTAGTCCAGAATGGGCCTCAGTTTGACCCCATTACAGTCCTATGAAAACTCATGCTCTAATAAACATGTATCCAGCCAGGCAGCATGGGAGAAGAAACGGGTTTGGATGGAGAGGACAGCGGAGGTGAGGAGTGATGGCAATTAACTAGGAGGAGGAGCAGCTTACTTTGAGCTGAAAGCAGGGAAGGATATTAATTAGAATCTGGGACTGAGTTGAGGACAAGTTGTTCAAAAACTAGCGGAGAGGTTGGGTTGGGAGCTTGTTGGCTGCGTGGAGATTATCGGTCGGGTACCGAGGGAGTGTGTGTGATGCTGCCTCTCACCAAGCATCTTGGGGACATCAAGGGAAATGGGGACTTGCTGGACAAATTAAATATGGAAAAGAGAGCTGGTGGGGAGAAGGCTGGACAGGAGAGGTAAGAATAGAAGCTAGGGTTTTGTAAAGAAGGCAGATAGGTCTGTTGGACAAGGAACTCGGGATGGTAAAAGTCGAGTCAGAAAAACTAGAAGGAAGGGACTACAGTGAAATAAAACATACTGAGTTTTGTCCATTGCCATTAGTAGCCATCATGTCTTCAACCCTTTAGCATAATATGTATCTCTAAGTGGTAGAAATTGGTGTTGTGAGCAAATGCTTTTGATTCTGGTGATGGGCCATGTAGCTACGAGGATGAATTGTCCAGGCTCATCTCCTAGTTAAGAGTTTATACTTGGTCTTTTCTGTTAGGCTGAGAAGCAATGCTCAAAAGTAAAGAAACTGCAGAAAGAAAGCAGCCTTGAATACATAATGTATGCCATTTCTTCATCCCACGATGAAGTGGCTGGTGCTAGTTTAGTGAACAAGTGCTCAATAGTTTGTCTTCGTTGCTTAATACTGTACCATGCTCTTGCTAGATTGCTCCAGAGATGCAATTAATTTCCTCTTGGATAGTCTGGTACTGCTTTCTGTACAGTTACTTATTATCAGAATGGTCTAGTGAGATGGGGAAGTGGTTTGCTTCCTATTTTACACATGAGGAGCAAAGGCACGAAGAAGAGAAGTTCGGCTAGTTTTGCATGGTAAGAAATGACTGGAACCTCAGTCTTTTTAGACTAGTTTACATATTGCAGCCACATCCCCATCGAACTCACTGCTTTTCTCTTGCTATGATTCCATTTTAATACTATAACTTCACAGTTGTTTCTTGTGTTCGCTTATAGTCTCTTTGGACATGTAGCTACCATAACCAAATTGGAGAACGTTGCAGTGCTCGAAGTCATTCCGTTTATCGCAGCAGCAGAACATGGCCATTTCATTTTGTCAAAGAGGCAAAGTTATTTCTAGTTTGTTCTTGTATAAATATGTTGCTTGTTCAGAGAAGTGAGGAAGGATTAATTCTGGCATTGTGTGACTCTCAAGAACTCATACTCTGGTATTAGTAACTCCCACAAACTTTTGGTATTGATGCATTCCTTAGCTGTACTGCATTCACACAGCTTTAGGGCCAAACTGCCACGTGTTTTAAAAAGACATCTATTTTTAGTGTTTAAATGTTACGGAAAAGTCGAAGTGGTGCTGCAGCTTTAACAGAATTGTGGGCAATGAATTCCTTTCTCTCCTGTATGGTGAAGGAAGGAGGAGTGAGCTGGTCTTTATTTTTCAGTTGGGACTCTGTTGTCCACATTGCTCTGCTTAGCTGTTTAATTTGACAGATAGTTCTGTCCTACTCTAGCCACTGGAAAGAGGAACCATAAGCTCTTTCTGTTTTGTAGAGCCTTGTGGCTTCTCAAGTTTCTCTTTAGAAGAGAAACCATATCAACCAATGTAAGAAGTATAAAGCTGCTGTTTCTTCTGTCATTAGAAGGAAGGGTAAAAAAACCTTTGCTACCCTGTTGGGTTTTTTGAGTTTGGGTTTTTTTTTGAATCCTCTTACTAGCTCATCACTCAAAGTTTTTCTTGGGAGCTGCTTTTTTAAAGAGAAATACTATGAATGAGGCTTATGCTGGTTAGAAAACTGTAGAGTATTTAAAAAAAGAAAGTGTTTACTCCTGGGTAAAGAAAGGAACAGCAGCCTCTGCTGATGGAGCTGTGGTTTTTTGCCTTTTCTTGCCAGGCCTACTGTGTTGGCTTATGTTCAGTTAATATTTGCCTGATCAGCTTTGCAGCTAGCAAGACTAGGAATGCTTTTGCTGTACATTAAATTAGGTGGAAACTTGCTTTCTTTTGAAAGCTTTGCATTCATTGGTAGCAAATCTCTTTTTGGGTCTTAAGGTAGAGATTTTTCTCCCCTGTTAGGGAGGGGAATGACCACAGGAGTGCTTTTGATCTGAAAAGTCAATCTGTACTCTGGGTTTCTTAGAAGCACAGCTGGCTTCTGATGTGATACTGGGTATGTGACAAACATTAGTGTTCAAACTTGAGGTACTTTCATGTGGAAAAGGACGCATAAACAAAGATTTTAAACAATGAGAGCCTCAGGTGCTGTTTTCTGGCCTTATGTAGGCTTTTTGTGTGTTTAGTTATGTGATCAGTCAGCTCTGCCCACCTTTACCTCTGGGGGTGGATTTATGCAATTTAAGTATCTTCAGTTCAAGTAAGAATTATGGTGCCACTTTATAAAAGAACATGAAGTGCAACATGCTGAAGCATAGCTACATGTGGGTGAGTCAGGAGAGAGCTGGGAGTAGCAGCACTAAAAAAGAAAAGGAAGTACAGTCATGATAAAACTTTGTTTAAAAAGGAAAAAAAAAGAAAACAAAAAACCAAGAACCATCTGTCTCCAGAGGATGGGAATGCAATAAGGTGATATAATTCGTATCTTATAATTACACTCTGTGTGTATAGATTTTTATATGCATATGTGTGTATATATCTATAAAAACACATGTGCACGCACATACTTGCATGTGTGTCCATACAGTGTTCAGTATAGTTAGCTATATTATATGTCAATACAGTACTCAAGTAGTGCGGTTTGTATCCCAAGCAAATTTGAGCTGATGTAGAACCCACGTGTATTTTTAGGAAACTAATATTTTAATTGCTGGCCAAAATACTTAAGTGATTCTCAAGCCTCTGTTTTGGTATACCAGTGATACAGGCTTTGGTTATGCTCTTGTTCCATCTGTTGAGGGCAGATTCTCTCTGCCAGAGGACAAGCATGCATGCACACTATGTGTGCAAGCATCAGCGCACACTATGTGCTGCTGATGGTTGTCAGGAAATAAAAAAATACCAAGTACAACATAGTTCAGTTTTCACAATGTGTTGGCTTTACAGCATTGCCAGAATGATTCAGTGCTGCTTAATTTTGTGTTGTTGATGTATATGCAATAGCTTCAGAAAAAGAACTAAAAATCACTTACTAACTTCAAGTACTTTATGTTTAGCTTCCACAATTATATAGCTTGAACTTCCTCAGAGAACATGTAGTCTTCAGTCTTAGTATTTTTGTATGTTAAAAAAAAAATTGAAAGCCAAATGCTTTCTTTAAAATGAAAAGCACAATTGTTGTGCTTAGAATTGGTCTGTTTCCTGGTTCTGAATCAGTGTTAATAAAAAACAACTAACTGTATTTACTTTAGTCCTGGTAAAATGCTGTTCTCAGCAAAAGGATTGGGTGTTTAATTTTTATCATGTGTTGTAAACGAACACAGATTTGATTTAACAGTTCAAGATATTTCTTAATAACATAATCAAAAGAAAAATAAGCTATTTTATGTTGGTACTTAAGTGTATCTTTTTTTCAAGGACAATGTTCAATCTTAAGTTGAGCTAGTGTTAAAATTCATCTTTGGAAGTTCAGAGAAAGAAAACAAAATTGAAGACGGTGAGTGAAAGCCTTGTTATATATGTCTGATCATCAGTCATCTAAGTATTTCATAAATACCCTAATTTTTTTAAAGTACTTGTGCTCTTGTGTAGTTTTTTGTTCAATTTAAAGCTGGTTTAGTTAAGGTATTCTTTTTTCCCCCCCTTGCCTTAGGAGGTCCCAGAGTACAGATTTCTACACTTTATCTGCTGCCCTTCGCTGAAGGAGGGCACCTCATAAAAGTATTTTTCCTCTTATCAACCAGTTATTGTGTGTAACATCATCTCTTCCTTACTACTGTCAGCTGTGCTCTGCTTCGTAAATTGCTGAGACTGCTATCACAGGGTAGGCTTGTAACGGAAACGCAAAGGCTGTGTCCTGCCTGTGAATGCTGTAATAGAAGTAACTGGAAGGTAGGGTTCATGCTCTTATTTTACGTCTGATCAGATAGTTTCACTCTTACTGCTCTGTCCTTTCTAATCCTCTTTTATTTGGCATTTATGTAGAAAGTTCTTCTTACTCGTACTTCAGGAAATATCTGACATAGATAACATTCTTTGTGTTTTCTTTTGCTTTTATCAACTGTACTTTTCTCTGCTTTATTCTCCCCTGAATACTCGTAAAAACGAAGTGTTTAGAGTAACTGCTACTAGTAGCATCTAATTCAGTAGTACAATATCTCTGGTTGTTATCCTAGTGCTTCTTTCATTCAGCGTCATTAATACTTGTAACCAGCTCTACATAGTTGAGGCTAGAACTGCCTGAAAAGGAAATTGTTTGAATTTTGTCTTTGAGCTTTCCTTTTTTCTCCACCACCCCCACCCCCCTTCCCTCACACCCCCCACCCCTCCTCCTGACTGAGCAGGTTCAGGGATCCTGGAAGCATGCTTGTTAGGGTCTGTTTTTCAGCTCTGAATGCGGGGCCAGTTGGGCCAGTAGTCCAGACAGGTTTTGTTTGAACTGTGCTTTGGAATTGCGGATGGCTTGCTGAACAGGACATGGCGCTTTTTTTTTTTCTCCTTCCCTTCGCTTTACACTGTGGTTCTCAGGGTTTCTCAGTACTTGTAATTGGGGCAGACTATGTGCCTGTAGTAGTCTGGTTTTCTGACAAATACTCCTTTTGGGTCTGAGTAAAGTCTACAGTGCAGAAGCAAACCTTTATTCTTTGTGAAGAGCCATGAGCCCTACTCTTATCCTTTCCAAAACAGTGCTTCCAGAAAAAAAGGATAAAATTCTCACTTTTGCAGTGAAACTGATCTTCAAGGTCAATACTTCAAGTTTTTCTAGTATCATTTGAGCAGAAGTAGTAAATTCAGCTTCTCCTATTTTTTTTCGTTAACTAGGGTGAGTAGTGTTTATCACAGGCTGCAGATAATACCTGTTGAAAGATGCAACCCTCATTTATCAGTGTCTGTTACTGCCTGAGACTTTATAATGGCATACATTTCTTAGTTATATGGGAGTAATTCTGAAAATCTGGCTGGGCTTTTGTAGTTTGTCTTGAACAAGTTTGAAAAAGGTGATCTTCTTTTCTTAGACAGGTGGGTGTTTTCGTGTCGTCCCATCTCCCCGTCCCCCCCGTGTCCCCCCGCCCCCGCAAATTTTGTAGGTTAATTATAAAAAGAAAACCTTTTGGGGAAGTTTCTCTCTGACACAGTAGCCATGTCCTCAACCTGGATACTTAGTGTTTAGTTCCTCCTTTGCTGTAGCACCTGTGCCAAATAGTTGACTCTGCATACCTTGCAACATGGCACTGATTTAATCTTTAAATGGAAATAGTATGGTCATGGTTTTTAAATATGCTGCATTGTTTTAATAGCTAGCTAGACTTCAAAGAAATTATTTTAGAAAATATTTCTGAAAGCCAGAGCCCCAGAACCGTCACATGCTTAATGAGACTTGCACCTTTTTTACAATTGACTTACATGTGTTAGTTTTATCTAAACCTGTGCTTATAGAAAACTACAGTACATATCAAGATTGAAACAGTATATCAGGGCCTTTAGCCTATCCAGAGCAGAAAGGATGGAAGTGTGTTATCTAGTCTGTTTGCCTGGTAACAGGGAATCAGTTCTGTCTGCTTATCATATTTATGAGAAAATTATTACATTTGCATTTGTCTCGTTGCCCAGCTTCTGACTCACTGGAAGGCGTGGATAGTAATGCATAATCTAATGTGTAATACATATAAACATACTATTATAATATCAATATTAAAATATATTTAAACACAGTATTAAATACTATGATATGTGAGTAATTGTTTCAGAATCTGATAGACAAGAGTATGCAGTTGAAAGTCACACTGACAAAAACTGTACCAGCAGATCTGGGATGTTACTTCATTGTCTTTGACTGAGGTGCTCGAATCCCAATTGCTTAATTGTTCTGATCATACAAGGGTGTAATGTAGATGATCTGAAGAGGCCCATTCATTTCACTGTGATGAAATGAACTGTAGTAGTACGTTGCATAAATGGGAGTAGCTATCGAAAGCTTGAACTTACTTGTTTTAAGTTAACAGTTTTGCTTGCCCCAGCCTGTGTACTGATTGGGCTGTGCAAAACTGACTTAGGAAACTGATCCAGATTTCAAACAAACAACTTGTGGGGTTATAGCAGTTTTAACCAGGGAACTTAGCCATGTTAACCCAGTGGTGTTCAGGTTGGTACAATAGAGGAAGTAAGGCAAGAAGTGTTTCTTCTGTTGGCAGTCATGGCTTAAAATATAATAGGATAAAAGCTTTCTTTTATTTGAAGTGCTAGAGAGACCAAAGGAAACAAATACAGATCTTAATTTTATACTGAACTTGCTCTTTAGAAAGGCATTGTCTTTAAAGGTAGTTGAACTTTCTGCTTTCTCCTGTATGCGAGGGGTGGTTTTTTAATGCAGTAATTTCAAGGAATATGTTTGCACTAATTCACTCCTCATAAATGTTAAAGCCTTTCATTTATCTCTGAAATCCTTTGATGAAGTTGTCTGGCTGTGAAAAGCACCAGATTTTGCTTCTAGCAGGAAAAAAGGTGTGCAGTTCTGTTGTCTGTGTCACTGCAGAAAACGAGCCAAAGAATTGAACTGGGGCCTGTGTCAGTGCTGTATATTCTCTTGAATGCAAGGCTTCTCCATTAAAGACTTTTTTTTTTCTTCTAACATGGTTTGTTAGCTTTCTAAAAGGAGACCTAAGGATGTGACTCAACCTTGCAGAAGGAAGGAAACATGAAATGTAGGCTGTTCTCCTGTTCTGAACTTACAGCAAACCTTTGCAGAGGGCTCAGTATTGTTGCTAAATAAATGTAGAACAGCTGTACTGTGCATGGAAAATAGGGAAGGCATAGCTACGTGTGAGTGTTCTTGGCTTTATGAAAAAGACATTATGGTTAATGACATCCTGCATGTAAGTAAAACAAAAAAGCAACCTACCCCCTAATTTAAATAATTTCAGTCCAAAGGAGTGTGAAGTCCCGTTCTTCCCTCCCCCCCTTTCTTAGGATGTGAGAACAAAATGCTATGTATCCTTGTTGGTATGAGATGGGAGTTTGAGATGGTGGATTCAGGTTTGCCGACACTGGTGTGCAAACAAGCGAAGTGTGGAGAGGACAACAATAATGCTGATAGTTCTTCATTTTTATAGATACTTGAATCATTTTATCATTTATAGGTCTGAGTACGATGATTCCTATCATCTGTTGATCCAAAATGAGTTTGTGATCAGTACAAATTTAGAAGCCAAAGTGGTGAGCATCAATATTAAACTTCTTGTTTTATGGTAGACTTTTTTTGTCTAAAAATAGTGTGCTAGCTAAGGAATAGAAGATGCAGCAGCCAAACATTTTTGTCTTTTATTCCATTTATTATACAGTTAGTGCTGAATGGGCTTTCTGTAGTCAGAGGAAAGATATCTTCTTCATGGTAAGGTGTGGTAAGGGTGGGTTTTTTCCCCAGACTGGGGTATGGACAGTGTACTGAAGTACAGTTTTATAGTAAGTAAAAAAACAACAACAACAAACCCAAACAAACCCCAAAAACCAACGCCCACCCCGCAAATCACAACTGGTGGTCCTTCTGAGCCAGGGGAGAGGCTTGCACAGCCATACAAACAGTTCTCCTGGCATTTATTGCAGCTGAGGGGAGTGGAAAGTCCCAGTACTTTGGGGGTAGGAACAAAAGGTTGTGATGTGATTGAGCCATGTGATTGATGGCTGATCCAGAACTTCTGCACTATATGCTTACTCTTGATCTGTTGTGCTGCTTGATAAATCTAGAATTTGAGTCATAGGGTAAGTGAAGAAGGGGAGACCTTCAGAAAAGCAGAGATGGGAGGAGAACAGGTGGCAGAAGATGGACTTTAAAAGTGCAGCCTTTTTGGCTTGACACCGGATTAATGATCTGTTCAGATGCCACTCTCAAAGAGTACAGTCATCCAGGGCACTAAACTTTAGTAACGGATTAAAGAAAAACCATGAATCTTCTGAAGAACTTGCTCTAATAAAGGCTGAAGAGTTAAAACCAAACAGACAAAACCCCACCATACCGTTATAGCCTTTTTCTGCTTGTTTGCAGAGATTGAATCTGCATGGATTTCAGAAAATGGTTGACCTAGTTTCTTGGCTAGTAAATTAATATACATGCCTGCTATCTGTAAAATCTGGTCATAGACCAAACTAATGTTTAAGGTGATTGAAAATCGTAGAATATAAAGGTGGGATACTAACCTAAGCATCTTAGGCCTTGATTTTTAAAGAAATTGAGAGGCGATGTCATAAAGGTATATGAAATAAATGATATAGCACAAGCTGACAGGGAATGAGTAGCTTTTCTTCATGGCACCTGAAGTTGACACCCAGTTATCAGGCAATAAGTGTGAAGTAAATAGGGCTTCCCCCCCCCCCCCAATACCAAATTGAGCTGTGGCACTTGCTGTCAGTATTGGTTGAAGAGGCTGAAGATGTGCGTAGCTATCAAATGTGCAGATATAACTTCTAGTTCAGACAGTCTCTGCACTACCTTTGAAGTGGTCCTGAGGATATTTCCCTAAATACCTGCTGTCGGACTAGGTGAGCATTTGGCGTGAATCATTTTGGCTGTTCATTCCTTGCCAAAAAACACCCATGTGCAGTCAGTAAATCTGCGTGTAATGGTAATAGTCTATGTTCAGTGTCAAGACCCTTTAACTTTTAAGGAGAAAGTTCAGGGCTTTTGTTTGTCCTCAGATTTTAGCAAGTATAAAGGCAAAGAAAAGATATTCCAGGAAAAAAAGGCTTCTGTTACAAACTAAAGCTTTACTTAAAGCTGAATATCCTCTTTGTAACTTCTGTAAAAATAGGAACGTGTGTACTTATTCTTGTATCAGTGATGAAAATCAATGTATTTAAAGTTAGTGGTAGTGCTGATTGTGATATTGATTGTGAGACTTTTTGACACCAAAAAATGGGGAGTGAGGGGAAACTAGTCTCCTTATCTTGATAAAGGCCACTAGATATGAAATCCTGTACCTCGAGAGCTGCCTCTGAAGTAGTCCTAAATCAGGATCTAATGTCCTTCCTGTGGTAGTCTTTGTTATTAAAGATGCTAAATGATTATTAATTCATCAGTATTCTGTGTGGAAGGTGACTTTGTAAAGCTGCTGATGTGGGGCTCTTAATTGACACACACCCCCACACCCCCGTCACTTGCATACTTGCATCAGTCTACCAGTTAGCATCTCTTGCTCTGCAAATCCAAATTTTGTGACTGAGTTAAGCTTCAGTCAGAGTCTTTTTTTGCTACTGTGTACAGCAGGAGAAACAGATTAACCTGCTGAATGGAAAAGAAACAAGTTCTCTCTCCTTTTGTTTGTGTGACGCTAACAGTGCTAAAAGGGGGACAGATAAGGGCAGGAAGAATGTACTTGCAGATTAACAGCTACTGTAGTTTTCAAACAGAGAGCTGCACTTAACATTATTCAGTGCTAGACAGTCTTGTTTAGTATGGAATTGTACAATTCTGCATAAAGATAATGCTGTATTTATTGTGTGGTTACTTTTCCATGCCAGTATTGTTTTTCTTCCCTTTATGAGAATACTGTAAAAACTGGATTGTTGATACTGGTCTGCACGAAACTGAACTTGATGGCTTTTGCTGCTTGAAAGTGGGATTTTTCTGCTAGCAGGTGTAGTTCAGATTGGTTTTTAGTTACAGCAATTCCTGCTTGTGTTAACATACTGTGTAAACTGACTTTTTGTAGCTATTTTGGTGGCTTAACTTTTTCCTGAAGTTGTGTAGTTTAGCATGCTACATGAAAAAACAAGAGCAAAGGTGTCATGACAGCTATTATACTATAACACCACCCCCCACCTATACCACCACTTCCTACCCCTCCCTCCCTTCCTCCATCTCATCCCTGCTGTGGGTTTAATCCTACCTTCCCACCCTAGTACCAGCTGCCAGACCCCTGCGCTTGCTGGGTGGGTTTGGAAAGGTGCTCTTCTGCTTTTCCCACCGCTTTTCTGGCCTGCCAGGCTGGGGTGGTGGCGAGTCTGTCCCCGCATCCCACCATGGTTCCTGGGGCCCTGTCCCAATGGTGTTGAATTGCTCTAGGCTCAGGAGTGCGTTGGCGGTCTCAGGGATGCTGTAGTTGGGGGTGAGCAACTCCGTGGGCAGTGAGAGCGAGCCGATGTCGCAGTGGGAGATGGCTCCGCCGGTGCCACCAGGGTCCCAAGGCATGGGGATGCTGCTGGGACTGTCCTGGCAATCCAGTAGCATCGCCTTGGGCAGTGGAAGGTCGCCTGCCTTGTCCCCAATGGCTTGGATGTGGGGGGCAGCACAGTGGCTGGGGACCTTGCTGCCCAGGGGGATGTTGCTGCCCAGGGCTGTCTCCACGGGGGTGGCCGTTTCAGAGAGGCTGAGCTGTGCAAACTGCCTCTCCATGTCCTGGTACCTGGGAAAGCATGGCGGCAGCACTGGGGGGGCTGAGGCCACAGCTCTCCCCTGAAGGTTGAAGGGTGCGAAGTGTTGTGGTTGGCCCTGGGGGGTCCTAGGGGCTGCCCAGGCTGGGGAGGTCCCGCAGCCCCCAGGGCCCCACGGGGCAGCACCTGGCAGAGACACAGCACTGTGGCCAGGCGTGGAGGTGGCTGGTGGAGGCAAGTTGGTGCTCGTCCGCTGGATACAGAAGACCCGGGGGTTGAAGAAGCAGCCACGTGGAGCCATCTGCAGACCTGTGCGGGTGAGTGGGAGCTGGGCTGGGCTGGGAAACCCTCCAGGCACACCTGCTGAGCTGGCCCTGATCACCGACATCCCCCGGCTCTGTGCCAGGCACATGAGGAGCTTTTGGCTGGGGCAGTCCCTGCGGGGTGAGCTGCTGTGCCAGTGGAACAGGGTTGGAGATCGGGGAGGAGACTCGCTTATAGGAGGTGAAACGGGAGAGATGGCCCCAAGTATTTTGGAAATTCGCTGTAAACTGTGTTTACTGGGCACACATCGCCCAGGCGAGGGCAGGGACACTTGCACACGATTGCTGAACCCTCGTGCCAAAAACCTCTGTGGGGTTTTTGTACCTACCTAGTACAGAGGTACTAGGGATGCTGAAGGTGCCAAAGGTGCCATACCTGCTGGGGGTGCCTGGGGTGCCGCCCCTGCCGGGGGTGCCCAGGCTGTGGGGAAGGGCTGCTCCTGCCCAGACAGTTGGCGCGGGTTCGCTGAGCCTGAAAAGAGAGACGAGTGATTGCTGGTGGTCACCTCCACTCTTGCCCCCAAGAGCGTCCCCAGGCTGCAGGGGTTGCAGTTGGTCCCTACATCAGGTGTAGGTTTCGACACAGACCAAAGGCTGAAGCAGCCAGGGCATCGGGGGGGCCTGGCGGCTGCGCAGTGGGAGCTGCAGTGCTGGCAGTGCCGTGGTCAGTTATGCCTGTTGGCTGCTAAGGACTCTCTGGAGTTGCTGGCTCTGGCCCTCTGTTTGGGGGT
Organism: Gymnogyps californianus; assembly: GCF_018139145.2. Lineage (NCBI taxonomy): Eukaryota > Metazoa > Chordata > Aves > Accipitriformes > Cathartidae > Gymnogyps > Gymnogyps californianus. The sequence continues at coordinate 10,196,616 of NC_059472.1, forward strand.
CTCCCAGGAGGGAATATGGGGGCTCCCCGTGTTCCACCCTGCCCCCAACAGCCTCCCCAGCGCCTTATGGGAAGGGAAAGGGTGAAGGGGGGCTGGGTGCCCCCTGCCCCTACAGGCAGCTATTGGGTGCTGTCGTTGCAAATGCCTTTGTCTGGAAGCCTTGGTCAGTTCCCAGAGCTATGATATCATTGGTGTTAGTGAGACCTGGTGGAATGAGTCCCATGACCGGAGTGCTGGGCTGGAGGGTTATAGGCTGTTCAGGAGGGATAGGCAGGGTAGGCGAGGTGGAGGTGTTGTACTGTGAGGGAGAGGTTTGATTGTACAGCCCTTACAGTTAGCGATGCTGTGGTTTAAAGCCTCTGGATGAGGACTGGGGGGATGGAAAACAAAGGAGATGTAGTGGGTGTCTACTACCGATTGCCCAGCCAGGATGCTAGCACTGAGGAGTTACTCTGTAAGCAATCAGGAGAAATCTCTGGATCAGTAGCCCTTGTCCTTATGGGAGATTTTAACTTCCCGGACATCAACTGGGAAAATCATACTGCTTTGACAAGCAGGTCGGGGAAATACTTGAAGTTTGTGGAAGATAACTTCTTGTCACAGGTACTCAGTGAGCCAACGAGGAAAAATGCCCTTCTAGACTTGCTACTTGTGAATGAGGACTCCATGGTCCCCCACAATATCCTTCTCTCTAAATTGGAGAGAGATGGATTTGATGGATGCAGTATTCAGTGGGTAAGGAATTGGCTGAATGGTTGCATCCAGAGAGTAGTGATCAACAATGTCTGGATGGAGATCAGTGATGAGTGGTGTCCCTCAGGGATCTGTATTGAGACTAGTACTATTTAATATCTTCATCAATGACATAGTGGGATTGAGTGCACCCTCAGCAAGTTTACAGATGACACCAAGCTGAGTGATGTGGTTGACACACCTGCAGGATGGGATGCCATCCAGAGGGACCTGGACAAGCTCAAGAAGTGGGCCCATGTGAACCTCATGAGGTTCAACAAAGCCAAGTGCAAGGTCCTGCACCTGGGTTGGGGCAAACCCCAGTATCAATACAGGCTGAGGGATGAAGGGCTTGAGAGCAGCCCTGTGGAGAAGGACTTGGAGGTACTGGTGGATGAAAAGCTGGACATGAGCTGGCAATGTGCGCTTGCAGCCCAGAAAGCCAACCGTATCGTGGGCTGCCTCAAAAGAAGCATGGCCAGCAGGTCGAAGGAGGTGATTCTGCCCCTCTACTCTGCTCTCGTGAGACCCACAGCTGGAGTACTGTGTCCAGCTCTGGAGCCCTCAGCACAGAAAGGACATGGACCTGTTGGAGCAGGTCCAGAGGAGGGCCATGAAGATGACCAGAGGGCTGGAGCACCTCTCCTATGAGGACAGGCTGAGAGAGTTGGGGTTGTTCAGCCTGGAGAAGAGAAGGCTCTGGGGAGACCTTATTGCAGCCTTTCAGTACTTAAAGGGGGCTTATAAGAAAGATGGGGACAGACTTTTCAGCAGGGCATGTTGCGACAGGACAAGGGGTGATGGTTTTAAACTGAAAGAGGGTAGATTGAGACTAGATACAAGGAAGAAATTCTTCACTGTGAGGGTGGTGAAACACTGGAACAGGTTGCCCAAAGAGGTGGTAGATACCCCATCCCTGGAAACATTCAAGGTCAGGTTGGATGGGGCTCTGAGCAGCCGGATCGAGTTGAAGATGTCCCTGCGCATTGCAGGGCGCTTGGACTAGATGACCTTTGAAGGTTCCTTCCAGCCCAAACCATTCTATGATTCTAGGCTTCTCAGCAATGTGATGTGTTGGAAAGACCTGTTTTCAGATGTTTCTCTGATCTGGTGATTTGCACTGGCTTTGCATTATGCATTCATGGTCTGAATTGCATGTTTCCATCTTGTTCTGTTAAGGATGAGTAGTTCGTCAGAATAAGAAGAACAACTTACAGTGGGTTAATTTTTGGACTTGTGAGTGTTTTAGTCACACAGCTTTTAGCCTCCTTTAGCGTCAGTAAAGAAGGAGCAGTTTGACGAACACACAGTTGAACCTGCTCAAACAGCAAAATTGAAATGAACTTAACTTTTTTCCTAGCTAAAAACTATGAACAGTTTCTCCTAATCTGAAGGTCATCGAAAGGCATTCAATAACATGCTGTTGAGGAAAGCTAGAATTTAACTCACCCTCAGATGCTAATTACGCTTGTTGTTTTCTTGTGACACTATGCTGCTAGTGAAAGTAGCCTGGGAAATTGTAGGCATACGTAGTGCTGGCAATTGGTGGAATACCCTGAAGATCCAAGATTTTGCTGGTTTACGTTTCATGTTAAACATAAGCCCTACCAAGAAGTTAAACAGCACATTCTTTCGGGTTCAGATTTGTTTCAAACTAATGTTGCGCTTCTTTGATGCTTTCAGAAGTCTCTTCCAAATGTGCGTTCTCTCTGCACTGTGGTCATTATTTAAGAACTTGTTTTACTAACCTGTTTTCTGAAAGCAAACTTGAGATGAGTACTAGCCTCCCCAGATAGTTCTGACAAACTGTTTTGTTTAAAGATAATTGGGAGGCTTATCTTTGTAATGGCTTCATATTCACGAAGAAACCCAAACCAAAACTCTAAACTGTATCTTAGTATAAAACTGACATAAATTGTGTATGTAACTGAAACAGTAATTTGGCAGAAGAAGTATTTGTTAATGACTTTTTTACAACTTAAAAGAATTTTGCTTGCTGAGCAGCAGCTTTTTGTGCATGTGTGTAAAGATGAGCAGGAAATGATTGCTGTTCCAACTTTACGGCGGATTATTGTGCTAGCTACTGTTAAAATAACTGGCATAGTGTTATAAATGGTGTCTGGGGAGATGAAAAAATTTTACGTATTCCAGCAAATTCTTTTTGCTGTTATCTCTGTTGTACACAGACAGTCTTTTTTTCTTTTATATCTCAGTATTCATTAGGCACCATTTGATTAGATCTGTCTTTAGATGGCTACATTTAAAACTACCTCATGAAAGTGGACAGTATTTTTCTTCCTATGATATAGCTGGAAGCTATGTTAGGTAGGACTGGACTCAGCTGTATGAAAGATAGGGTGGAAAGTTTAAAAACAAAACAAAAAAACCACCAAAACTCACTGACAATAAATCTCTGGTCTGTAAACTCAGAAGATAAGATGGTCTCACTGCATAAGCATAGTGTTCATGGTGGCAGAATTGAGTTTTCCGGGGAACTTCTGAGTACTGAACAATCTCAGTGCTGTTGCAGCCTTTAAAGAGTAAGGCAAATGGGAGAGAAATGTTTGTTTATTCTTAGGTGTTGGGAGAAATTGTGTTAAATAAGCATGCAAAGTAAAACTGAAATCTGTTTGAGTACATAACAGTAATGTGTTGACTGACTATCATGCATTTTGTGTTGAGGGCTGTGTATTCTTGGGATTGGAGTTACTCTGAAGCATGGTTATTTTTATGAATGGTAAAGCCTTTAGAATAAAAGAAGGTTGATGAAAAGTTGCAGTTTTGACTCTAACCTGCAAACAAGAAAGTTGAGATTTGTTTTTAATGGTTAGATGGAGGAAAGCTCTAAGTGTATACAGATATTAAATCCTGCAAGTGCTTGACAGGCAGAACTCCTCTGTCGTAACAGAGAAGTTGATGAAAGTTTGACTCCAGTAAAAAGGCTGCTACATAACCCGTAACTACAGCTGCTTTATTGGAACCAGTTACAATTCTCTTCTCATTTATAGCATGGCTCTAACTATGTTCCTGGCACGACAGCCTTCCTCCTCCTCCCAATTTTTATAATGTTGTTGTTTTTAATTTCCTGCTCTTTCTCGCAGCTAACCTTTTTGTGCTGTACAGCAATAAAAGATGTGTTTTCCTGTTTCGCCCTGGGAGATAATGGGGACGGGTGATAAAGTGGTTAATATTACCTCCTACCACTGCCTTTGTCTAGTAGCTCCTTCTAAGCTTAAATAAATTTGTAGCAGTTCTTGTCAACATGTGTAGTTCATTGTGTTCATTTTCAATTTCAGGTTTTTAAGTCTGTGTATCTCAAGGCTTTTCTTCTGATGGTATCAGGCTTGTAAAGAAGTGGCAATAATTCTTACTAATCCAACTTTGATAAACTGTTGTCACTGACAGGTTACTCATGGGGGACCTGAAAGGGTTATGCCTGTAACTGTCATGAAATTCCAGCATCCTTCCTGCTTTTAGATGGTTTCTAAGGAAAAAAAGCTGGTAATTCAGGCCAACTGATCTTTCTTTTGTGGGGAGGAGAAACGAGCATTTTCAGGTCTGATAACAGAACAGATCTTTAAGCTAGGCACCACTTACTGTCTTGCAGATACCTTTTAAAGGATGTCCTCCCATCAAAGTTGTGAAGGCAAATGCTTTAAATAAAAGTTTGGAGATAAGTTTAATCCTGTGATCTTTGTCACAAGCAATCTCCACTGTCAGTGTGAATTCAGAAGTAACATGGGATTGATTGCCTTGATGCCTACCTTTGAATTCTGTACATTTGTGCCAGTTTATTTAATATTAGTTTTGTATATACTTTAGCATATAATGGGAGACTCCCTTCATCTACAGGGAGATACTTCATTCACCCTTTTTCTTTGCAGATCCTTGTTCATATATGTACAATAAAATTGCTTTTACAGTTTGTATGCTATCTCAACATTGAAAGCATCCAGGAATGGCATTCCTTGATTTTTATCTCCTTTCTGCCATGGAAAGGAACAGACTGCCAAGACTTCTCTGCGAATAAAGAATTCTGCATTTCTTTGTGAGTATAGCTATATAGAGACAGTGTAAATTAAAGAATGTTTTAAAACTAGAAGTACATCATTCTAGACTGATGGAGCAGATATTAGGTCTTGTTTAACTTCCCCTTTTAGTCAAGTAACAGTGGTAGGCTGAAAGCCTGCCTGCACTTTAACCTTAATACAATACAGCTGTATAAATTAATGTTTTGAATAGTTCTGAGTTAAGAGATTTATAAGAACAAGGCTGGTAGCTGCAGATAATTCTTCTTTCTCCCTAGCACCTTAGGTAAGTTCAAAGTTGACCTGATATTTGAATAATTTGCCCATGGACTTGCTTCCATATGCACAGATTTCTCCCAGAAATGTATTGTTTTGGCCTGGTCTCTTTTCCTCAAATAATTGTGGGACAGTTTTTTATGTCCTTCCTAACTAAGCCGAGCATCTGGAACTGCTTGCTCTCTGCCTTCAGAAATGGAAAAAAACCCACAAAACTATACATGTCGACAGGTTTTGGTTTCTCTAACTTACAATAGTGTCTATTTTAGTCTCTGAGTATCTATTTTGTAAATAGGGAAAAGTAAATTTGGTTAGAAATTTTGAAAGTAGAAACAAAATCTTAAAGGTCAGTCACTTCAGAAGTGCTCATTTTTCCTTAAAATATCCAGTTAGGCATTTTTAAAGAGGAAGCAACCCAGAAATAAGTTTTTATTCTTCAGCACAGGGCTACAGGCTAAGGAAAAGGCTGAAAGCTATGAATTTGCATGCTGGGATTGGTGTTTATAGTAGTGACTTTGAACTGTGTTGCAACACTTCTGAGTGCTTTACTGATTTAAGTATTTCTGATAACAATGCTTGCACATCAGAGAAGCCTGTTGAGAGTGATTAAGCATGCAGCTTGATGGCAGATGAAATTCGCTGTTGACAGATTCAAAATCATGAACAGTGACACAAATAATATGACTTACTAAAAACATTGTTAATTCTTAAGCTTTCAAAACATTTTATTAAAAAAAACTTTTGGGGAGGTCTGGTTTCTGATGAAATGCAGCGATAAATTCAGATTAAAACACTAAACTTATGTTCTCTTGTAGAACACATTTCTGACTGTCAGCTCATGAAAGGTACTGATGTGGCTGACTGAAGTTTAGAGTAAGTTCTGTGTAAAGAGAGAGTGAGTTGTTTAGGATTCTTTGCTTCACTCTTTTTCCATTGGAAATATCTAAAGTGGTGTAAGATGTGAAATGCATATCCCATATTTAAGCATTTTATTTACTTACTAGGACACACAACTGAACTTTGATACACATAAAATTGATAGAATGAAATACTGATTCAATTTAAACCAGGAATTTTAGAGCTGCTCTTTTGTGTGTGTGACAGCAGCTTTGTTGGGAGCCCAGGGTACTCTAGAGTACAGTGACTGTATTGAAAACCTTTTCATCAACAGAAGCATTCAGAAGAGTAGAATAGATCAGGTATATCCATCAGTGGGCTGGGTGCTCTCTTTTTTTTTCTTTTTTTTTTTTTTTTTTTTTGGGTCCCTGTCTGGACTTAAGTACACTTCTCCTTTTCACCTTGTGTGTTTTTGAACTTCCGTGTCATTCTCCATAAGCATGACTTAATTCTGCTTGAGTTTGGGTGCTAGGGAATGATCTCTTTTGCCATTTACCTGCTTTTACCAGTGACATAGATGTCTCCAAGGAAGTGAAGTAAGTATTCTGCCTTATGGAGTATGGGCTTATGACAAACAGCAGAAAGAGCTGCAGTTGGAAGGAGGTTGAGAGTCACTGCCCTTAGGTAGTAGCTTTTATTGGCTAGTAGAAAAGTTATAGCTATGTATTCTGAAATAAATCTGTTTCAGTGGCTTGGCACTACCCCAGTGTACCTTTTTGGACCAGTGATCTTTGACATAAGTGAGTGGTGAAGCAGCTCTTTCCTATTACAGGCAGAGAGCTCAATGGCAGAAACTAAATGTCTGTAAAATACTGTTTGATAATTCCTTATGATAATCAAAACTTTGATAGTGCGTGCACAAGGGTTTATGTTAATGAAGAAATTGCTTCCTCATAGTTTAATTTCCTACTGTGCATTGCTTTTGTAGTGCTGTGTATGTGCGCAAAGGCAGTGAATGAGGCTTGAGAAACTGCCTTACAAATACGAGGTTTCTCACAGCGAGCATGAATTAGTTCTCATCAGTGTCCTTCATGTTTGGTGTTGTTTTCCAGTATCAGTAGGATGTGATACCATCTAGGGAAAGTTCTGTGTGCCTGAAGTTACGAGGTTTGAAGCCACTTCTTGTGGGAATGGTACATTTTATTTGCAGGTTTCAAAGTTGTCAAAGAAAGTGCAGCTGCTAATGCCCTCTGCCATCTATTAGGAATGTGACATGGAACCCAGAGTTAGAGAGATATCACCTTTCTGCACTAGCCTTGTTTCCCTACCTGGTTTCTTGAGAAAACTCTTTTTCCGCTTTCTCATGAACTGCTCAAATAATGTCTCTGTTATTGTATGTGTTCTCTGTTGAGTCCTAAGCATGGTGTTCGTGATCTTGGATAATGCTCTGGCTGACCAACAAACCAAGAAGCTGGTTGTACTTTTCCAGGGGTAGTTTATTCTTCAGACTTTTGGTATATGAGATAGGATAGAATTTGTGGATTCTGTTAATGGTTTAAGTCTTGACGATGCAGAGCTAGACCACAAATTTATCTTTGAATCTCAGGCTTCCCCATGGGAGCAGTTTTTGCTATAAATTTTATTTGAGTACACCTAGTAGAATGCAAATTGTACTCTTACACTCATTTTTCGTCTTAGAAAGTTGTCCTAGTGTAAGTTCAGTGTTGTTTTTTTAACAAGTACATTCTAACTACAGGATGTCTTATGACACTCTTCTGTAATAATCCAGCAATAACCAGTGTTGCAGTTGGTTAACCTGGATGAAACTTCGTTGTTTTTTTTTTTTCTCAAGCATGTTGTGTTTAACATGTGCATCTTTTCCTTTTTTTAATTATGTTTATTTGTAATCTCTGTGAAAGGATGACTTGATTGGCAATTTGGAACACCTGCATGATGTTTTTTTGATTCAAAACAGTCTTAAAAGATTTTATAAGCAGAACTATAACCCACATATTGAAGTGAAGTTACTGTTTGTTATATCCAGGATTAGACTGGACTGTCTCAAATGATTAGTTAACTTCTTACTATCTGTAAGGCCTAAGAAGCTTAAGTTTTCAGCAGTAAAACAGTAACTTCCATTGTTTTTCAGGTTGATGCATGAGAGTTTAACATGAATATCTTTGTCAGATAGGAATGCAGTATCTGTTTTTTGGAGTCTGTACAGCTTCAGCAACTTCTGTTCGTAATGTGAGGTAGTACAGAGATTTCAGAGGTGTTCTGCATGTGTACTTCACCCAGTTTATCCTCACTGACTGCCTTGGGGGTCACTAAACAGCCTCTTCTATTGTATCCCCTTCAAGATTCATCCAATGTTACCCTTACCAACTCTTGCTGTAGCAAAATTCAAAGACTACGTACCTGTCTAAAGTCCTGCTATGCTTAGTGTTGTGTGTTTTGCCTCATTACAGATAAGAAACTGAGGTACGGCAAAGTTAATTACCTGAAAGCAAATAGGAAGTCTGAGTTAAAATTGGGGATCAAATGCGTGTTTCTCTAGTTACAGCAACATTAGACTGAGTTTCTGTAGTTGCGTAACTCCTAATAAAACATGTTTATAAGATAGAAGTAAAGTTAGTAATTCCCTGTGAAACTCCTTTAGTTTCTCTGCAATGATACATTGGCTGAAAGTATATCCAAGTGAAAACCTTTCATTCTTTCAGATCTGGTAGATCTCAGTCATTGTTGGGTTTTTTTAATACTATTTTTGGTGATATTTGTATTTTTAAGCAAATAACTGATTTTCCACAAAAATATGGGAGATGGAGGCCCAGAAGGCCAACATCAATTTCTAGATTTGGGTGATAAGACATTGAATAAGTTAATATTTGTCTTGTTATTAAATCTTTGAAAGCTAGATTAATTTTTATCGAAAGACAAAAAAGCTACTGAAAGCCTCTTGATCAGCCAAAGGGGTTTTGTGCTGCTCTTTATGAAGTTTAGTATGTTTTCTGTGATGCTCATGACAGTACCATAAGGCAAAAGTAATTTTCTAGTTTAGCCACAGTGACAAGCCTATCTTTATTACTGAGATTTATCATTATGTAAGTCTTCTCACTTCCTCTGTCTTGTTTTTGTCGTATTCCGATATTCAGAGATTGCTGGTAAATGTCTGCTGTCTTGGAAAGTTCCTGCCATAGGACGTTCTGCTATAAGAACGCCCACAGGTCATCCAGTTTTTTGGCAGTCTTTGCCACATGGGATGTCCCTGATAAATTGTGTAAGTTCATGAATGGCAATGCAAATAATTCCGTAGTAGATAATGTTTGTTCTAGCCCATGCTAGGCCTGATGAGCCTCGAACTAAACCCTGTCTATCGTGAAAGTTAACTAGCTTCACTTACTCTGAGACTCTTTACAACAGAGATGATACTGAAGATTTCTGTAGTTGCAGAGTGAACCTGAGGCCAAGAAGGCTTTAATCAGTCCTGTTGCAGCAGATGACTTAACTTCTCTGTGTGCTCTTAATTGTGTGTGTGTGTGTAGCCTTTTCCTGTCAGCAGCCAGACACGTATGTGGTGCACAATTAATCTGTGCATCTGTACTAAATCCAACACACCCTGTAGGCACTGAATCATAGTCCTTGTACAGCTCTGTAGGCACTGAATCATAGTCCTTGAACAGATGAGTGCTGCAGCACCACGTGATAGATCCAGTTTCTTCCTAGAAGGCATGCATCTATGGTGCATGTGCACGCACTTTCGTTTATACCTCTTGCCAAGCTGGAGCTTGCTTCTGGGCTTCTGTTACACAATTCATGTAACACTTTTCCAGATACCGTGTTTCTGAAGAGCTCAGGAGTCTCTGTCTTTAATTTTGTTGAACATAAGCCTCATATGTGACACTGCCTATGCTCTGGTTCCATGATGTGGTAAGAGCCCTGCGGGTTTCTCATGAAGGAGCTGCCTAAAGCATGCTCCACCTGTAGAGCAGCTTTCTCATCACATGGTTTGAAAGCACTTCACAGATGGAGTCCCTGATCTAAATTTAGAGATTGCAGAAGCCAGGCACCTTAATTTCATGTCTAGTTACATTTATTAGTACAATTTATCCCTCTTATTCTATTACTCTTGAAATTTGTGGTCCTAGAACCATGTCTCAATGCCTGCAGGTATGTGCAGTGCTTGTACTGATGCTACTCTTGTTGCATGTGCTTGCATCCACTTGCAAACTTAATGGTAAGTGGATGAAGGGAAGCTGCTATGTATGCATATCTGTTGTTTGAGTTTTACTTATGTACAGCAACTTTGTGTCTACCAGAATTATGCTGGGCATGACTCTACAATGTGAATTTTACGTAATACAGTGCCTTTGTTTCATGTGTGTATTTATCTTCATTTCTTCATGAAAAACTGTACTTCAGAATCTGTTAGTCTTCAAGTAAGTCTTTCTAGCCTTATAGTGGCAAAAAAGCTTTGCAGTGTGACCAGTCTCTAAATAGAAGTAGGTTTCTTTTCTACTTGACTGCTGTTCCAGAGTAAAGTTTGATTTGAAAAGGACGAACCGACTCCCTTGTTGCAGCCTCTAGAACATGTATGTGACTATTTGAATGTTGGTGTTTGTTATTTCACTTCAGCAGAAAAATATAAGACTTGTTCTTAAATGCTTCCTTTGTTATTCCAAATACAGGGTAATATAGAAAAATTGTTGCACTCCTATTTTGACTGAGGTGGTAACATGCACATTAAATGTGGGAAAAATGCCTCTGGAGATGATGGCGTCTGCAAGTACACTTTGGACAAAGATCTTTTGCTCTCTTAATACAGACCTAAATGGGAGGATGTGGGAGTGTAAGAATGGCTTAAAGTTCATCAGATTTCCTGTGCAGAAGTACGAGTCCAGTTGCCTTTAATGTCTCTCTAGTGAGAAGCGGATGTAAAAGCTGAGATAGTCTGCAGGCAAACTTCTCAGGGTGGGACTTCCTACTGAAGGTCTCAAACATAAGCTCTGCAGTATCTTTTTTTTGAAGTAAATATTGGATCCTAAAAAGATCATTCAGACTGTTTAAGGTTAAAGGCTTAAACTATTTACACATCAGATAGAGAAAGTTAGGTACTGTAAACATGGCTAAGAGCTGGAAGTAATGCCTGCCTCTCTGTGGACTAGATAACAAGCTTGTCTAAATCCAGCTGATTAGGAAACAGGAAGAAAAGGATAGGTTGACCAACTAGCCAGATCTAGGGCTTCATAGCATCTCTCCTTCCCCCACCCTGCCTTCAGAGTTTTTAAATGGCAGACTCTTTTGCATAACAACCTACTGATGGTAGCATAAGGGGAACCTAACTCTAATCTCTATTTGAGGAGTCTTGAATTCAACATCTACTTGTGAGCCAGGCTGGTGCCTTGCTCAGCTGAAGCTGGGACACTTTGAGAATAGGGGTTTAAGGGGTGGATCCAGGAAAGACTTAAGCACAGCAGAACCTGATGAGAAGGAATCTTTATGGGATGGGCAAATCCTTGGGTTTAGTCTTTGCTTACGGTGGATCTTTGTTCAATGGAAACATTAAACTGTTCTTGGAGTTGAGGGATATGCAACTTCTATCCTCTCATTACAAGCCTTAACTTATTGAAGAGTTCACAGAGATTGCTCATACCTTTAACCGTTACAGTAGGCTCTTTGATAGCAGTCCTACTGGTCTGCTGGGTCTGGTCACACACAGACTTTCTTCCATGGTGCCTCTGTAGAGAGTAGAAAAATTAGGACTGGTCTGATGTTCATTCCATGAGTTAATTCCTGGTTTCTACAGTGTAATTCAGTCCCTTGGTCAGATGTTGTGTATCCAAGGAGCAAACACGTATTAACTGAGATCTAGGGTCGAAAGATATGTGGCATCTGTACTTCAGAATGAAGAAATCTTCCAAGTTGTGTCTTTCTCTAGATGGCTAAAAGTTTGCAAGTCAAAGCATACATATCAATAATTTGCTCCTGACATCTGATTGCCAGAATTATCAGAGCTTTTGCAAGGATTGCACATTTCTGACCAACTTTTTATAAGTTACGTGATCTAAACTTAATTGTTGTCCACCTTTGTACTGTATTAAGAACATCATCGCACCAGTAGTAGGAAAAGATTACTCCTATTTCAGTCTGCGTGTAACTGTACGTACCTGCCCTTTTCACCCTGCTATGGAAACCTGTTCCATAACTAATCTGGACAACATGTCATCTGTGTCCTGCCTCTTCATCTCTGAGTTGAGTCACTCTGAGGACTTGAGTTGCTCTCTAAAGAGTAGCTCTATTTTAAAGGGGAACTGAATATTGGTTATGTTTTTTCAAGTCCTGCCTCAAATATACTCTGACTGCCCATAGTTAAACAGTCCGTCATACATCAGAGTATTCGGATGATTGCTATCATTACAGTTACACTTCCACATTTGTCGTTGAAACAGAGGAATATGCTAGTTGTATGGTTAAATGGAATAGGTATTCAGCAGTTTCAGTTTTTTGTCTTACACAAGAGCTACATTCTTCCTACTGCTGCATTTATGGTAAGTATAGCTATAGGTTCCGGAGCTCTGAGAAGCTGGGTGAATGAGGGCTTGAAGGTAAGAAATGGTCTGATAGTAGTCAGGACTTGTGAAGTGTGAGCAAACTCTCCTGAATCTGGTGCACACACTGTTCTTTGTTGTAATTAATTAATAATTTAAAAAAAAAGCTGATAAGGGTAGTCATCTTTTAAGATTCAGAACCTCTGTAATACTTAGAGTTGTTTTGAAAACCTGTATTTTTAAGGGAAGTTGTTAAACCATGCAAGACTACTGGGCTCATAATGTTAAGTCCAATGTTTGAAAGCTGAGATGTGGCACTGACAGGAGAAAAAGTGTTCACAGCTGGAAATCCTTTCTATGCCTTTGGAGTCACTAACAGAGGAAAAGCTGGTCAGTGTTCTGTTTGCTAAATTACACTTCAGTTAATGCATTGTGTTGGACTGATAATACTGCAGACCTGTGCCAAATGTTTGCTGTGGGGACAAGGGAAGGTTATGTGTGAGTCTCTTCCATCTCTGTCTTTGCAACTCTGAATTAACTGGACAATCTTCACTTCATGCACAAAATTAGCTTATAGTACATGAATATGTTTTGATGCTTTCACGCTCAAACCTGTAAGGAAGATCATATTTAAGTCCTGTAATGGATGTTGTTCTGGTGAATGAAGAAAAGTAGTAATTTGATGTTGAAAATGGTCAGGGTATTTCTTGAGTGCTGTGGTGTTACATAGAAGCAGAGCTGGGCAATCTTGTGGAAGCAAGTAGTTTTAACTTTGTAATGTGTCGTAGCATCATTGTTATTAACTGTATGATGTACAGATGAAGCTCAAACTATTGATATTTAGTATCGTTATTTTGATCATAAATGCTCAGTTTCATTACTGTCCTGAAAATAAAGGAATGAGAACTTAGTTTTTCAGCTGTGTAGAAGTAAACTACTGGGGATATTTTAATAGTTCTCTGACCACCAATTCCTCCAATCACAGGAGAATTTCCTCTTTCAACTGAAAAGTAAAGTTTTGGCAATATATGTTGGTAAGGGAAAAAAAGTAGTCCGTATCATTTTAGTGAGGAATAAAATTCTCAAACAAGTTTTGTTTGCCATGGAGCTATCTCTGTGAATTCTAGTATTTATAGATTTTCTGATTTTTGTAGGACACTGAATGTGTTGCGTTCTGCCTCTTTTTTTCATAGCTGCCTTACTATGAAGAGTAGTCTGTCAGAAGCTCTGCAGGGATCGTTTTGACTGCTCAATTTGTGTGCTGTCTTGTGTCTGGCAACAGAATTCTTTATAAACTACCATAAGCCTTCTGACACTTAGTTATCGTTAAGGATCTTTATGATGTTTGTTTTTTTTTTTTTTACTCCTTTTGTATACTCTACTTTGCAGATATGTTGATGGGCTGTTGTCACTAGCAGTCTGTTGCGATCTGTGTTGGGGAGGATACATCACCTTAAATCTCTGTTGCTGTCTCTTTTGTGCTTTCTGTGTTTTGGGCTAAGCAAAGTCAAGCACAGGCAAGGATTATGTGTGTAACGTGATTTTTAAATGTGGTTCATACCTATACAACAGTGTTGGGTATACAGGCTAGGTGGAGTTGTTCCTAAATGTACTTTAGACAAAGCTTTTGAGTTGAAATAACCTGCATATTAAGTTGTGAAATCTACATTTCTCTGGGCTTTTGAAGATGCTGTGTAAGTTACCAATCACAGAGGAAATGAAATGGCATCTCAGGCCACCCCAGATGGTCGCCTCGGTAGTGTCCTTGGGAGGCGAGTGTCAGACTGGAGCAAGGCAGAGACTGGAGTGCGGGTTATTGGGTCGGCAATCGAGGGTTTGTGCAGAATTTCAGGAAATGCTTTGACCTCTGTTTCCCTCTGCGTCTCAGGCCTGAGTCATCCCTGTTACCTGCTGGTGAAGACTTAGGTCCGACACAGGGCTTACCTGGGCCATGAGTGGCAGTCTTGCTTTAATGGTGGCAAAGGCTGAAAAAATTATTTAAGAAAACTTTAAGTCCCTACCTAGAAACTGCTATATCTGGCAATAACTAGCTGTTTTGCCACAGCATTTCAGCAAACTGTCTTGCATGGAGTATGCTGAATCTCTCAGTAAAACCTATGAACCACTGTGTTACTGGCTTTACCATTGTCTCCTGAGAATGTAGCTGTTAATAAATTTCTCAGAAGTGTTCTTCCTTGTAGCTCAAATGAGTGCAAAACTTGGAGGCTTGGGAAGCAGTGGCTGTCGTTCTGCCTGTTGAAACATGTATGCCAGAGAAAAACGAACACGGTGCGATTCACAGAAGATTCTTTGCATCTTTATGGTTAATAGGTTTCTTGAGCATGAATTTTGTATGGAGAACAAGATTTAATCAGGTGCTGTACTTCACAGTTTAATTCCACCTTCCCCTTATGTGACAAAACTAATGAAGTAAGGGATAGTCACTGAAATGAATAGGTGAAGTCTCCCTAACTTAGCAGGAACAAGTAGGTTTATTGTCTGCTTCCTTCTTTTGAACTCATCATCCTACAAAGCTATGCGAACACAGTGTGTGGAGGGCAAGCAAGGATATCTCCTGAGAATGAGCTTACTCTTTTGTTGTTCACCTGCAATTCTCATTAGCCTGTCAAAGAAACAGTGTTAATTTACTCTACAAAGGTCTACTGAAGTAAACAAAACTAATTTTTGAACAAATATTGACTGAAAACTAAGATGGCAGCTAACTTAGTTTTTCTCAGCTGTGTTACTTATGCCGTAGGTTACAGTTTGGGGATCTGTTATTTAAAAAGAAAAAAGCTCTCTTTACAGGTTTTATCAATTGAACCAGATTAATCTAGATCATGTATAAGGAATTGTTGCCTTGAAAGCTGGGGAGATCTTCCAAAGGGACCACATGTCTGCAGCTCTCTGTGTGTGCCGCCACTTCAGCACCCCTGTCCTTTTGATATACAGTGCTACCCAGTTGCTTCTGGCCAGCACGCCTGTGCAGCAGCCTCTTTCCTCTCCAGTTCCTCCTGTTGCACCAGACTTTATCCTGTGCCCAGCACTGGCAGATTACGTAGTTCCTCTGCATGTGGATGTTTCCATGGTCCGTCCAGTCCGCTGTACCAAGCGCTGTTCTGCCAATGGACTTTTCCCATCCAGAATTGCTACGCAGCTGTAGCTGCTGGCACTTGCTTCCCTTTCCCATCTGAAGGCCAGTCTGCAGGAATGAGTTGTCAGGGAGGAACTACAGCATGGGAGATGCTGAGCAGCCAGGAGAGGGAGCAATGCAGAGCAGTGTGAAACTGGAGGGGCAGAAGGGTCTCCAGCAGGCATAGATACTGCTTTCAGTAAAACAAAATCCTGCATGCTACTTCAGGTAGTTAAGAGGAAGTTTAAACATTCTAATTTGGCAACATGGTGATTTGTGCGTTGGTCTGCTGGAAGTGTAACACAATTTTGCTGTTTAATGAAATGATCAATCATGCTTGAAAAAAAAAATCCATTCTCTGGTACTGAATAGGAAGTTTTTCATACTGTAGTGTAGCAGGGTAGAAGGAAGTATTTTTGTTGAGCGTGTTGAAGGAAATTGCACATGTTTGCAGTTGCATGAATGGTCACTCAGCCAGCAGAACTTTCAAATTCTGTTACCAGGCTGTAGACAGTGACAGTGCCGCTCTGCTCAGTGACTTACCAAGCAGCGTGTGAATGTAAGACCTTATGGCTTCCATTCAGAAGTTTTTCAACTGAATTGTTGACTTTATACAGTTGCGTGGCAAGAGGACCGTGAATGAAAGCGACTGAAATAGGGTAGTGGAACAATTGTTAAAACAAAGCCTGTGCTTTAACAAAGTGAATAAGGAGTCTTGGATGTTTTTTAGATTTCCCTTTATGTAAGAGAGAGTAGTAGTGCTTCATACAACATCTGCAGGAAAAAAACAATTTGCCAGGCACCTGCTTATCTTAGATGCTGCCTTGACACAAATTGGCAAAAGTTATTGTTGACTGACTCTCTTTTTGTTTTTACTTTTGAACTGTCTGTTGCAACTATTTGCTTCAGTGTAGCTGTAAAGAGGAACCCTTGATTATTTTTTTTTTTTTGGCAAATTTTGCATAGTAACTCAGAGTCCTTGCCTTCTCCTCTTCTCCTAGCTGTGCCGTTCAGGTCACAAGTTTTTCTTTTGAGAAGAGGGGAGGAGGGAATAGGTGGTATCTTTTGATGATAGTTTTCACTGACTAAAATCATTCCACAGCCTTGATACTGCGTAGCTCTTCCCTTCCCTACACCCTTCCCAAGTTGGGGCAAATCAGTAATACTACGGCCTTTGTGACTAGAAATTTCACTGCAAAGCAGCATATTTTTTGTTAAATGCTTGTTAATCAGGATTATGTGATGTAAGAGGAGCTGCTGATAGCTGATTAAATACAAATTAATGCTGAATATTTCATGCCTCTTCAGCTGGATCTGCAATGACATGACAGGGATTTTATATTTCTAAAACAAGTTTATGCTAAAAACGGATGTGTTGCAGAATGTGCTTGACTTTGCTGTAGAAGCAGAAAGAGAATTGTAGTACAAAATGGGAAGATCACTCTTTAAAAGAAACCTTGAGATATGACATATTGACAGGGTGGATTCTGGTACCAGGAATAATACCTAAAGTAGGAGCAACAGTGGTTTTACTGGAGACAGGTAAAGTGATGGCGCTCATGTATTTAAATTAGCTGAAGTCCCTGAAACAGAAGCAGCCTACAAAACCTCAAATGGAAAAGGCTTATGAACCTTTCACCACAACAGAAAGGTGCCAGTTTTGGCCAGTTCATCATCCAGTTACTGTACTAAAAAAGGTAGACTGTTTGCTATACAAACCTACTCCAAATGAACTTAAACACCCTTCGAACGCTTGCAGTAGATCTCAGTGCCGCATTTTCGTAGGAAATGCTGTTCTGTCTGACCATACAAATACTAGTTTTCTAAACCAGAAACTTAGTTTTGAAGCAAGAAGTCTAAGTAATTCTAGAGTAAGTTCAGAAAGGTAAAAACTGCCATTGGCCAAATATGTCTTTAACTGATGAAAACTGTGGCAATGAAGCATTTTTCCCTGTGCGCAATATATATGACACTGTAAATAAAACTTGAACTGAGACCTACTTTTTTCTGCTGCAACTATGTGTAATTTGGCTCAGTAATGCAGAGATGTAATGCTCTATTTTTTTGTGCTGTAACTATGTGTAACTTAACTCAGTAATGCTGCGATGCAGTGCTCTATTTCTGATGCTTGTGATCATGGATAGCTAGTTGCCTTACTGGCTCACAGAAGAGTTTGTAAGGATGCCTCTCCGTTTGCTTTTGTGATTTCAAAATCACAAGCGTTTTTGAAATCGGCATGTTTTATTTGCATTCCTAAAGAATTATGTAGGTTCCTT
Organism: Gymnogyps californianus; assembly: GCF_018139145.2. Taxonomy (NCBI): domain Eukaryota; kingdom Metazoa; phylum Chordata; class Aves; order Accipitriformes; family Cathartidae; genus Gymnogyps; species Gymnogyps californianus. Next base: position 10,214,443 of record NC_059472.1, read on the forward strand.
GGCACTGCAGGATTAACTTTGATTTACCCCTGGCACTGGCTTATGTAACTGCAGTACTGTGTATTGTTTATGTTTAATGGGATTCTTCTGTTTATTCAGATTCTGAAGACGAGCTGCTGCATCGATAATCTGAGGAAGGGAGTTCTTTGTTAAGACTGCAAGAAGATACTACCAACTGGTAAACACTTCCTTAGGTGTCTTTGCTTGTAGAATGTTTCTTTGTTTTCCATAATATTTTAGGCCAAGAAGTACAAAGTATTTTCATCTGTTGAAAGCAAGAAGTAGTTGATGCAGTTTTTTTTTTTTTTTTTGCAGTTAACTGTAGCTTAGCAGACAAAAGGCTCAGTAGCAGTGGCTAACATGTGGGTATTTAAATTGGAACACAAAGTGATTAAATTCCTGCTCTCACAGTAGGAGAAAAAAGACTAGCCTTTTTTCTGTAGCGGGACGTTAAACATTGTCTATTTGCCTTTTCCACTGAGACTAATACAAGGTGTCTCTACCTCTTACTACATAGAGACTATTTGAAGTGTGATAGTGCAAACACTGAAACTTCAAATCTGATGCTTCAGAGCCTGGAGAGAGAGAAAAAAGGAAACTTAACAAAATCTAGTTTAGAAGTTGAACGTGACTAAGTATGCCAATTTGAGTGTCCAGATGCTTTGGACGATGCCATTAATGTGCTTGTAATTATTCTATGGGTGTTTGAGGCATGATTTTCACTGAAAATAATATGTGATAATAAAACTAAGGATGTATCGTAATTCACCGGCATTTAAAGTCATCTGTGGGTTGCCTGTAGGTTCAGAATGGTAAAAGGATCATCAGTAAAGAGCTATGACCACTTAGTAGCAGTTTACCAGCCTATAAGTTAAGATGTTGCGCTACACTATTACAAGGCAATCACGAAGAAACGTAGGGATTTAGGACATTTGAATATGTCTTGATGTGCTAAATCATATGCACATTGATAGTAGGTACCAGATTTACAGCTCTCTTCTCAAATACTTAATGTTGTAAATGAAGTAGCAGTCTTTGGTATGGGGGAAGACATCCACAAAGTTGTAAACTAAATATGCATTCCATTTTCCTCTGTGATTATACCTTACTATGTACCGTCTATAAAGCTTGAATCCTACTCTTCTGTTTACTGCTACCATTTGAGCTACAAGGCTAAGTAAAGTTGTGTCAGGAGAGGTTTCTTAGCCCAGAATGGGGTGATGCAGCTGGGTCATGGAAAGAAGCATCATCCTAGCCAGTGAGGAAACATTAAGCTTTTATGACCCAAATATTTACAGATGCTTTATTAATCTTCACAAGCCAGTTAATTTGCCTAAATTCTATAAGCAATTGAGGATGACTTCATAAAGTTGTGTTGTGTAGCTGTTGGTTGACAGAGAATATTAAAATATTTTGTTCTGTTACTCTGCCACTCTGCCAAACCTCGAATAGTGATAGGAAAGTTTTGAAGGCTCATAGTGGTCACTAATGTGCATCTGTCAGAAATGACACAGTGAAAACAATGTTTGACTTCATGTAGTCTTTTTTTATATAAAGATGACTTGTATAATACAGCTCTCTGTGAGCAATAATTTCAAGAGCTTTGTTACCTGGCTGTGTAAAGTAGCAGCTCCTGAAACTAAAATGTGTATGAGACGCCTTCCCAAATACCCAGTTTGAAAATGCATGTCCCTCAACTTACAGGGGAAAGAACCTGTGGCATGTAGTATGTTACAATTTGAGGTACCAAAGCACTGTATTACTAACACAAGTTTTGAACCACATTGTAATTATCTGATGATAATTTTTAGGTTAATCCTTTGGATTATTCTGATCATATATGATGTGAATAAATAATGTATGTCTGTCACTGAATTTGAGTGCATAGCTTGCCCTGTACAGAAAATTGAAAAGCTCATTAGCCTAGCAGTGAGGAGTCCTCTGTCCATTTCCCTACTTCAGGTTCCCTTCCCACCCCATCATCCCCCCATCTCTCTCTGAGAGAAGTTTGACAGGATGGCCATGCTGAGTGAAACTGGGTAGTTCTAGAAATTAGCTCTTTGTCTCCAACTGTGGTAAAGTATTTGTCTTAATTCAGCATTTGCTTTAGGACCAAGAAGTGCTTTTCAGCTCGGGGGTGGTGCTGCAGAAACTTGATTTCACTGTTTCCAGCGTTAGCTTTGGTCTGGGAAGACATGAGCTGGGAGCCTACTGAGCTGTAACACATTTTAGACCTGACCCAGGTCTCAGCTCAGGGCCCCAACTCTGGGAACACGCTGGAAAGAGAATGTGTCACATGGACACCGCAGCCCTTGGGGCAGAGCGTGTCTGGGTCTTGCATGACTGGTGCCAAATGAGAAATACAAGCCACCTGGAGCTTGGTGTGGTGCAGACTAGCCCAAATGGTTGTATGACATGCGTGCCTGTTTTATCCAGGTGGTATTTCTTTTGGTTATGATGTTTCAGCTGTCCATTATCACAGACACTGAAGGACATGTAACATTTTAGCATTTGCCCTATTTTTCTTGTATTAGCTTTTCTTTTTCATTATGTTAACTTACTTGTATGGGATTATTTTTTCCAGAGTATCAGTCATTCAGAAAAGATCTTGATAATTATCTCCTGCTTTTGCGTATAATCTCTGATAATTATTCATTCTTATTTTATAGCTTTATCTCTCATATGCAGCTTGAACTTGTCTGCATGCTTGAAGATTTAAAAATCTTTCCATGCAACTTGGAATTGTTCCCCTGTAATGATGATGGGGAGGTGTTGCGAGCAAACAGATTAACATGTTGTGGGGTCCCTGTTCCAGCACTAGTATTGCGGTGTTTGTGGATTAACAGGTTTTGCATTTTGCGCTAATTTTAATAAATATGAAAACACCTTCAGTATTATGTTTGCAAAGTGGAAGCAAATGCATACCTGTCATTTTCTTATTAATTTTGAGAACTCTTTGTTGTGGCTTGTATAGCTCTTATAAGAGTAGCATTTGTCTGGCTGACACATCTTTAAATGTTGTTCTTCCTTGTGGGGAGAATCTTTAAAATCTCTTCGGTAATGATTTCTGTGTTTTAGTGCAAATCCCTTAATATGTGTTAAACTTAAAGAGCAGGAAGGTTTGTTTCTAGTTGTCCCCATACCTGTATGCCTACAAAAGGCTAGAAGTGAAGGCCCTCATTCAGAAGAGATACTGTATTGAGTAAGGCCATATTGCATGTGTTACGGACTTCTGTATGGCTCTGACTGTCTGGGATGTTTATATAAAATCAAATGTGCTGGAAGAAATAGAAAGCAAGTTACTGTTTTGTTTTGCTCAATGCTAAATGTTTCCTCTATTAAAAAAGGAAATAGGTGTTAAAAAAATGTGCAGCTTTTAATGTGTGCTTTCAGAAGGTTTTTTTTTCGTTTGGGGAAACGTATGTAACTGACGTAGAAAGTGGTGAAGTTACAAATGCTTCTGAGCAACTTGAAAAGCTTTCACCGCAGAGCCTACCAGATACCAACAGTAGGGTAATGTGGGAACCATCAGGGGTGAAAGAATAATCTGTCACAATGAGGTTATATACTGTAAATAGATGAAGAAAAATGAATGTCTTTCTGAAGCCACTTTTACTTCCCATTTGTGCCACAAGTTAAAAACAATCTCCTTTGGTAGTGTTGCTCTAAATATATCACTGTAGGTTTGCCTATAAATTCTATTTGCAATTCAGCAGAGCTTCTTGAATTGATTTGTCATCCATGTGAAAATGGGTTTGTTGAAATGATTCTTAGTGTATGGAGGTTAAGTACTTTTTGTGGTTTTGACACTCACTATAAAATATTTTGGTAGAAATTCTGATCGTGTTACTGATGTTCTACCAGCTGCATTTATTTTGTATTAATGCAAGTATCTAAGGCAAGAAAGAGGAACAGCTGACAGTTTTTTAGGCCAGACTGAGCTGTCTATTTATTTGGTGTATTTTATCTTGGGGTTTGTTTAATGTGGCTGGCTGCGATAGCATGGGAGTAGATTGAGGGGCTAAAAGCTTTTGTTCAATCCTGTGTTTTTTAAAAGTCTAATAGTACGTATTAGCAATGAATGTAAATAATCTGCCTGTGCTGACACAAATGTGGTATCTTTTCTCCCACAGTGGACATAAAATTACTTAAAACCTTGAATGAAGATGGTAGTAAGCTGCAAATGATCAGTGACAGGGTTTTTTTACTGTAATCAAGCAGAATTCAGTGTAGAGCTCTTCCAAAATATCCTTCCTTACATGCAGTAATCCTACTGCAACAGTTAGTAGAGTACGTTTAAAAATAAGTGAGTTTTGAATCTGGTTTAATGGCTTATTTAGTAAACTTTGTTCTGCTTGAGACTTCAGCCATGCCGATTTGTTTATGAAGGTAAAGCTGCTATTTTTCTCCACCTGTAAATAATTGCTCAGGACAACACGAACTGTTTAATTCTGTTTGTCCAAAGAGCCTTCAAATCAAAGACATTAATTTAAGGGTTGTTTTGACTTTTTGAAAAGTCGCTTTTAAACAGACCAGCAAAAGATGTAAACTTTTCTCATCAGAAGGACATTTGACCTGTAAAGCTGTGCTTGTTGAGACAGGTGTCTGGATGTTCGTATTATGTTTTATGTGCTCTGTTCTATTAGGTTAATGTCAGATGTTGCTTATTTCACTTCCTGACTTACAGAAGGACTCTTAAATGCTTGTTAAAGGACATTTCTAGGTTTTGTGGGGGTTTTTTGTTGTGTTGTTTTAACTCTGTAGGGACTTGGACTATCAAGATGTAGTCCTTCAGATCTGGTTAATATTCATCTTACTGGTTGACTACATAACTGTAGTTTTATTATTTAGAATCATAGAATATCTCAAGTTGTAAGGAACCCATCAGGATCATCGAGTCCAACTCCTGGCTCCTCACAGGACTACCTAAAACTAAACCATATGACTAAGAGTATTGTCCAGACGCTCCTTCAACTCTGACAGGCTTGGTGCCATAACCACTTCCCTGGGGAGCCTGTTCCAGTGACCGACCCACCCTCTCAGTGAAGAACCTTTTCCTAATGTCCTATCTGAACTTCCCCTGATGCAGCTTGTCTCCTTTTAGCTCATCTTGCAATTAATTTTGGAAATTATTGAGCAGAAATAGTGTGCAGGTGTTGAGACTCAGTATCATTAAATTATGATGCAGGAATTAAGACCTTGTTGTATGGCTCCTGGGTTTTTGGGCCGTTTTCCTGACCGTTGGACAAAGCTGTTGAATACACACAATGGTCCCTAGGAGGTGGGCCCAGACATTCCCATGTTATGTCTCTTATGTTTGTTACCCTGTATTCTGTAATTTTTGTGCATGCTTCCATCTTAAATGCTACCCAATAAACATTTGCGGTCACAGGTTAAAGTAACATGGTTAGATTCTTCCTTTCTGGACAGCTAGTGATTGATACAACTGTTTTGAGTATCATTGTTTATCATTTTTACTTGCATCTAATCACCCATGTTTTTCTTTGTATTAGAATGATCTCAGACTTTACTGGAATGTTACTGTTTAGCTGATCTGAAACGCTTCACACACACACCCCCCCCCTTCTTTTTTTAGTTTTAGCTGAAACAGTTATTACAAACCTTTCCATGTGGGTGTGTAGGTGGAGCTCGAGGCACCCCTGGGCAAGCTGGAGGCGCTTTCAAGAGTTTCAGCACTATATGACAGTTACTATGGTCAGAGCAGAGCTCCCCTGTCCTTCTCAGCAGAAATTACTGCTTGTGCTAAGGCTCTATCATGGAGTCACTCTTGCACGGTGTTGCCTCCTGAGTTACGACTACGGAGGAGCTGCCTCTGCTGAGACTTGCTTAGTGGGGCAGTACTAGGGACCTTAGGTGGAAGGAGTTAAAGCGAACTGCTTGGGTATCCCCTGTAACCTGCTCAGCCCTTGTGTCTGTGAGAAGCATGTGGCAAAACTTATTGCTGTTGGTTTCCATAGGAAGGGCTTTTCAGGCTTTTTAAAAGCTAATCTGTGTTCTTTGAAATCTGGAATAAACAAATCCATTGCCTCTGAGCAGCAGAGATGCTGTCTGTGATACTTCTATAGCTGTAGCATAATCAGCTTAGGTCTAAATTCATCTTACAGTTTTACCTATCAGAGCATTAACTAGAGCTTTAGCGCTCAGTTTCTGATACTGTTGAGGAACCAGTTTATGGTTAGAACTCACTAAAACCAGTAAAAAGATGTTTTAGGTGGTAAGTTACTCTCTTCTCTGGTTGGTTTCCTTTCATGATAGAAGTTCCTTTCTGTTCCTATGACCTAGTATAGTCCTAAGGAAAGTAGTTTACCCTGAGCGTAGAAATCTAGATTATAAGGAATAAGGACTCCTCTGTTTAAGTGTTACTGAATAGGGCTATGGGTCTTGGGGTTGCTCAGAGCTGATGATACACTACTAATAATGTTGAATGGGAAAGCCCTTTTGACCTTTTCTTGTCTTACTGTTTTTATTACGCAAGTGGATGAGTATTGCAGCAAACTTCCTGGGACAGGGTATGGTTTTGTTTCTGCTACGCTGATACTGAGTCAGAACTCTCAGTCTTAAACTCTGCCATATTCCTAAGAAATTATATCATTTGTATAGCTTAGATAAAAAACTGTTGAATCACATGGTTGGTATTCAGGAATACTTCACAACTGGGTGTTAACAGCATAACATCAAAGGAAGCATCAACTGCAGAAAAATAGCAAAGCTAATAGTCACAGGGAAGTTAAACATGCAATAGATGGCAAATGGCAATATCATTTAATGTTGTAAAGGTATCCAATATCTCTTCCTAGCTTAGGAATACTTCAGTACTTTTTTTGAGGAGTGAAAGCCTGAATGCTGGACAGTTCTGCAAAATTCTGCTGATGTTATATACCCGGGTCTAAATCACTTCAAGATTTAGATTTATGAAGGTTCAAAAGAAAGACGGGAGATAATATGCTACCAGAAATAGCAAGCTCAGTTGTTTGAATAATTGACTATTAGACACAGGACTTGCTTCAATAATTCTTGCAGGCTTTTTTAATTTTTTTTCTTGCAGTAAAACAGGAAGTTGTGTAGCCTGGACTAAAATATCACAGTTCTACCCCCCACCCCACCACCAAAAAACCAACCACCACAAACAAAAAAAACCAACCCAAAAGTAAACAACTCTCTCTGTTTTCCTAAAAGTCCTTATTGTCTTCTGGTTACCCAACATTTATTATTCTCACTTGCTTTGAGAAGTGAGAAAGTTTATTTGGAAATATTTAAATTGACTTTCTGATTTGGTTAAAAAAACAGCCTTGTACTTGGTCTTCAACTTGCAGCTTTTTTTTTCCTATGTAAAGCTTTGAGATGCAAAAATAAGGATTATGATAGTTCATTCTACTGTTTCCACTAAGCCAAAGTAATGGTTTGTTGTGGAAAACATACCTGTAAGTGGATGAAATAAGAATTTTCATGCTGAAGATTAGTCTTGTATATGTGTGAATATCCTCTTATGCCATACAAGCTTCTCAATCATCTGTGATTGTCCCTTTTTTTTTTTAATTGGTAAAAGGGGTACACGTATATAACCTTGTCCTCCTCTTGTTAATCTATAGTGCAGCATCTAAACTTCCTTGAAATATTTTCTTCAAAGCAAACCTGATGGCTCTTTGCTACATTCCTCTTGAAGCCAAATCTTCAGACTAAGCTTTAGAGAAACTGAAACAGTGCTTTGTGGACCTCACTTGGAGTATGCTGAGTAATTAGGTGCACTCCTAACTTAGCACATGAAACTGAGAGTGCCACTAGATGTTTGGATGTGCGGTATGAAGAGCTGTATGCCAATATAGCTGAGTAGAGTACGAGTTGTATTGGCATAAATGCATTTTAATCTGTGAATAAAGGACAGAAAGCATAGTGTGTGCTTTTGGCAGGTGTCTAACACAGGTTGAGATCTACCAAGAAAGCTTTCATGTCAGATCACTCTTTCTGTTACTAAATTATAAACCTAAAACACAGGTTTGAGTGTAGCAAGTAATACGAGATACTATAAGACAGCATTGAGAAATTATATAGGAGAGGGAAAGGCTTAACATAACACATAAACTTTTAAGATACAATTTTGCTTTAGAAGGTTAAATGAAAATAAATGGAGAAGAAAGATTGGAGCTGAAGCTTTCTACAGCCAGAAGTCAAAAAGGTGGTTTTATAGCAGGCAACCAGTAGATTTGCTTTCTTATAAAGAACTGAGATCACTTTGCAGTAGTGATAGACTACCTTTGCATAGAGTTAATCTAATGTTTGATTGTCATACAGATATAGAATAATCTTCTTTTAGTATCACTGAAGTTAATGTTGGAGTTCGCATCCATTTAGCATTGAACCATGGGTTCATCTGCAGATGCCCTGAAACTTCCTTTGAAACATGATCTTAGCTATGATTTATTTTTTTTTATAGCTTAGCCATCTGTTACTGTTACTAAAGTAAAAATCAAGTTTTATTACTAAACGTTTCTTAGCATTCTTTTTTTATTACCCACAAGATGTAGGATGTATTTGACCTGCAGTTCTTGTTTTGGACTGGGCTTGTTTTTTATGTTTTAATGTGTGCTTCTAAGAGTAAGCAGTTTTTTGGAGTGGTTTCCTCAAACTTAATTTCAAGTCTGTAACTGAAGCAAGAGAGCAGGAGTGTCTAAAAATTGCCAGAGCAGTGTAGTCTTTGAGCTAGGTCCTGTTCTGTTCAGCAATATGCAAAGGGCAGTTAAGATTCATGGACTAAGAACACCTGTGCCATAGTCCACCTCTGGCTCGCACAGAGTTCAAGTTGGTGATGCTTACCAAGGGAAATCCTAGTGCAAGCTTGAACTTCAAACAAGCAATTTAAACATTTGCTCTGTGAAAGCAGCAGAGTGGATTGTGTTTTGAAGATGACTACTGAAGCCTGGGTGCCTAATACCTCACATGGAGTACATGAATCCTATGCAAGCTTTTTTAATAAGTGTTGTAAGCTTTAGGAAATAATTTTTTTCTGAAGTTCCCTGACAAGCTGGGGTACCAATTGAGTACACAGAAAATAATTTAGATTCTTATTGCAAAGTTGTTGTCGATTCTTTCTTACTACTCAATGTTTTCAGTTCTTAATAGGCAGAAAAAGCTGAGTGTTGGAAAGCCTGCAAAATCACCATTCTTGTGGCAAATCTTGACTGACAGTTGCTGACAAGTTTATGCTTGTCTGTAGAGGCTTCTTAATTAGTTCAGTCAGGGTGGGGCAGAAGACATTGGTTTCATACTAGAAGTTAATGGTTAGCTTTTCTCTTCTGAAATCTGTTTTCATGTACTGCCGAGTTAAGCTGCATCAGTTCAATATGAGGTGGATGCCCAAAACACAGGGCTTATTCAGTGGTTAGCCAGTTATTAATTTTTTTCAAGTTTCGTTATCCACAATGATGCCAAGTTTACTTAGCGCATCTTTTATATTTGGGTACCATTTGACTTGTGTCAACTACAGGCTTTTCCTCTGACAGACTGAATGATGCTTGGTTTTGTTTTCTTCTGAAAATGAATAGCTGCATTTTAGATGATTCACTGTCCCTCTCTAATGGCTGTAGACGTTTTTCCGCATTTGTTCTCCAACTGTTGTGACAATTCTTTGAATTCCTGTTGTAGTTGGCCTGAGATGTTAGCATATGCTTTGGCCTTTTTCTGCTGTGGTGAAGTTAGGCTGGAAGTCAAGGGAGGGTGTGTGTGTGTAACAGAGATTCCTAGGATGGGATGCATTAATCTTTCTGCTGTTTGACTCCATAAAATGATATTAAAAAAAAGCTAAACAAAATCAATGAGCTGTTAGCCCGTTGAATAAAAGGTAATTTTCCTGCCCAGAGCTGCTTCTCTCTGTAACATAACGTTAAATACTTGGCTGCCTCAGAATCACAAGCAGTTGAAAAAATGCTTGGTTCTGTATTATTCAGTTTGCACTACCTATTAAATTATATAGTATACATACGTCATGTTGTGCCTGTTGGTACTCTTTCTATATTAATCTGCAGATCCAAACCTTGAGAATCAGTCAGAAGGAAGCTCAGATGTTTTGCAGGTCCTCTGTACTAACTGGGAGAACCCAAGTAACGCACTCTGAACCTGACAATAGGCAATTGGTCATTTAGATACTCTTGTGTCTGAATTAAGGTGCATCCAGAAGTGCAGAAATTAATTGTGTAAAGAATCCATCACACCGTTAATTTCACATCTGACCATTTTAATGGATGTTCACTGATTATTCCCCACTGACTGCTAGAGATCGGCAAGTAAATTTCTTATCTGTTTAGACAGTGCTTTATTATATTGCATAGTGCTAACCTCTAAATTTAAAATATTGTGTGATGTGAAGTCGCGCTGTACGAAAATCAAATATCTGTCAGCTTGCCAGTATAAACCAAGTTGATAGCATGATATGAACTGTTCTGCATGAAGGCTTGCACATTGGTACTAAAAGATAGGAATCCAGTTAATGGATTCCTGTGCTAACATCTCTCTGCCTGTTAATGATGATAGTCCAACTGTCCTATAATTCTCAGCTTTCCTGGTTGCTTCCCTTTTGCCTAATGGCTCTACTAGGCCATTCACTTATTCATTGAAGCCTTCAGGACAAGCTACCTGAGCATCAGCACACTTGTCTTGCAGGTGGTAAGTGCTTGTGATTATAAGTGCAGTATTCTGTCTGGAAAGATGTAAAGAGCTGAGCAATTCTAGTTTTTTTTCTAATAACTTTATCAGTTGGAAATGTAAACATTTCTGTTTAGTAATGAACTAATACTGTTAGGAAACATTTTTTAAAAGTCCCGAGCCTTGCTGCTGTAGTGGGTTTTTTCTCTATTACTTTCATATTTATTTCTATAGTCTGGTCATTCTAATGAATTTGGACTTCTTTTTGTTTATAGCTCAGTGAATTAAGTTGGACTCTCACTCAAAATCATCTTAACCAGAGCTCTTGACTACCCAAAAAAAAAAACCAAACTAGTTTTAGGTAGAATTTTTTAGTGTTCTTAAATGTTTTGCCCTACTTGATTTTTCTTTCACTTTTTTCAGGCAATTAGCTTTTTGAAGTAATGTTGGGTCTAACTTTGGTTTCGGTTTCTCTATTCGCACTATCAGTTGTGTTCATCCCTGACCTGCAGGGGACCAACGTTTTACAGTCAGTGTTTGATTTTGGTGCTTTGTCTCAAAGCATGAATTGAGCAGTCTGCAGTCATGAGGAGGGGAAGAAAAACCCCATATTTAAAATATGCCTAGTGAGAGTAGGTGAGTTTTTAGGGAAGTTGCAGCAGCTCTTACAAAGATAGTGCTGTTAACCATCTTTTTCTCCTGTGAAGTAGTTGTTGTCCTGAAGTACTAGCTGTTGCTTACTACTGAGAGAGTAAAGGGAAGTTGAAGCCAACTGGCAAAGGAAAAAGCAGATGCTACTCAAATGTAAAGAAATCCTAATCAAGGGGGAAGCCTCTTTGAGAGAGATGCATTCACTGGAAAGAATGGAGAAATAAATTTCTACAGTTGTAACAGTGTCTGACAGTCATGTTTTTGCTTATGTTCAGTTCTGTGGGCTGTGGAGAGTTGTTCTCACTAGGGTCTCCACTCTGTTTCTTGCCTATGGTGCTGTAGATCTTCAGAGCCTTCCCTAGCTAATGTTACAGTATTATTTCCTATGAAGCTTTATGAGATGCTATAGTACTCCATATCTTCTCCTTTAAACTGTACTATTAATTATTTCACCAGCCTTAAGATGGTAGTTAGTAATGTGTATAGCGGACTGAGGCTGTCCAAGAATGCTAGGTTTCTTTGTTAAGCAAGTGGTTTTCAGTGGTGACTTGAAAATGCCTTCTCTGGACGTCGGCGTTGTAAGCCATGAATTTTTTCAAGAGCTAATTTGTGTGGTTGAATTAAGAATCTTGTGTTATTCTCTTTCTTTTTAAAGCAAAGTGAAGTGCAAGTGGAACAATTTGCCACCTGTATTTTATTGCAACTTTGACTCTTTAGTAATTAACTTTATTACGGGATATGTGTTCTTATGGATTATCTAACACAGGCAGCCTTTTTCCCTAGAAGCACATTTGTTGCCAAATAACTGTGTTCCCTGTTTATTTATACACCTAGAGATAAAACACAGTTCTGCATTCTACTTTTTTTAACATATTTTTCAAAAGTCACAGTGGCGTATAAATCCAGAACTATGTTTATGAAGTAGATCCAGAAAAATAGTACAACGTCTGGAACAGATGTGTGTTTGCTTTTACAAGGTCACATAGCATTACATTTAAGACTTTTGGTGCAAAAGAATGAATTTTCACAATCTCTTTTTCTTTTAAAACAGACTGGAGGCCAAGAACAGAGTGCAGCACTGGCTGTAGGTAAGAATTGAAACTTAACCTGCTTGAAAACTCTCCTGACATAGAAGAAGCAAAAATTATAGTATGTTAAATGGCAGAAAATGGGACTGTGCTGAACATTAGCAATTTTCTCTTCAAGAACTCATTTTCCCCCGTTTGCTTCTACAACTTTTGAAATTTGTAGTGTTCACTAGGAAGTCCTGATCTGTAACCTAATTTATGCCTCTCTGTGGTTAAAGATGCTAAACCAGGTTGCAAGTGTTTGGTTTTTTGCTTGCACGGTACCTCCCCACACAGCCTGGTCATGATTTTGAAAACTCTTCACTGTGGTGATGTGAAGAAGTCCCATTGTTTCACTAAAGGCATTTTTGGTGTGCACAGAGTATAGTAGTTTGGCCACATTTAAGAACTTACCCTGGAAGATTGTGCTTAAACTTCTTGGCAGATTTGAATGAAGAGATAATGTTTTGGTGGTTTTTCTTTCTCAGTCTCTCTAGTAAAGTTACTGTGTGACTTCTTTTCTGAACCAGATGCCTTATGCCAGAAACCAGTACTCTGAACCGGCTTGTAAGACCAAAGAGGTAGCATGTGCTCATGTGAAGGTTTTAGCTTCTAGTTTTATAACCTGCTACTTGTCTTCTAAGCTGCTGCATAGAGTGTGTGTGTTATACTTCATGTTTATTGTGCTGTGCCAGCATAGCTAACTATCTTCTGTCAGATGGGGAAGGTAATGCTACCAAATGTGAGGTAGGATTCATTTTTCTTCCATTTCCGATTAATCATCAAAAAGCTCTTTGAATTCTGGGGAGCTGATTAAATTGATTGGTCATCAGTTTCATTGACAACAGTAGAAAACATTTCCAAGTGCTGTGTCCAAAACTATTTGAATACTCCATTCAAGAATTAAGAATATATGGCACTATAAATGTGTTACTAAAGTAATTGTCCCTTATTTTAGTGCATCATTGATGTATTAAAATACTTGTTTCACAGAATCGCTGGTTTTGATGAGGTTTATATCATTTTTTTGTCATTCTTAGGAGAGCTTATGGTAATGCTGGGTCAGACCAACAGTCCTTCTAGGCTACTGTCGTGCCTCTCTGGGGCTATGGAATAAGTCTAGGAACTGGGCAAGCATACAGAAATATCTTCTAAATCTACAATAAACTAATGGAAAAACATCCAGTGCCAGCAGCAGTAGCACATTTTTAATTTGGTAGCCTTTACTTCCAAAGTCATGGATAAGTGTATTAGCAAAGTTGCAGTTTGAACTAGTGCAAACTTTGATTTACACCGTCGTGTGCATTTGCAAAGGATACATTGTAAGAGTCACTAAACTGAGTCAGACCATGGGTCCGTCTAGGCAAGTACAGTCTCCAGGAATCACCATCTTCCCTCTGCATATGCACACTTGGTTTTGCTCATCCTTTCACACACACCCCACTTATTCCTCTACTAGAACAGTGCTGCTTCTGCTCAGGAAGGTGAGAGTCATCCAGAAAAGCTAGCAAAACTCAAGGGGCATTGCTGGGAATGGTACTGCCTGCAGAAGGAGGAAGGCTGTCCAGTGAACAGCTACAGCACATGACAAGAAACTTCTGTTTTCTTTGAAGAAACTGTGAATCAACAGTATTTCGGGTCTTGAAGGGAAAATGTTTAGAAACCAAGGTGGTATTGTCCGCTAAAGTTCAGGTGTCTTGACTGCTGATGCTTCCACCTTTTCCAGCTGTGCTGAGACAAAGTAGCTGTCAAATGCTTAACAGCATCTTAAACCAGCTGGGAATCACCAGTGTGAAGGGTTTGGAGGGACTGGCAGAAGCCCTACCCAAGCAACACTTTCAGTAGGAAAGCACCAGTAAGCTAACAATAGTAAAGATCTGCAAACTATTGAAAACTTTGGTCAAGCTTCAAAGAATGGGGCGAACTTAACTAGATCTTCCTTTCTGAATAAGGTTAAAACTTGAAAAAAAGCTTAAAATCCAATAAAACCTGAACCTTCAAACGCGAGCAGATACCTAGGGAAGAGCGGGAACAGGGAGAGCATATTTTGGTGGTTCTTCTAGTATGTAAGTATTTTCAGGTCAAGTATTTTTGAGCCAGATGTGATTATTAAATGTATTCAGTATTCTTTAATGGCTTTCTGTTCCGCATATGTACCTGGTTTTCCCCAAGAACGGCTGCAAACTCCTTGTGGGACGAGATGAGAGGGACTTGTAGAGCTTATGGATGGACTGGTGCAGGAAATCGTAACTCTGCATGATATTCTGCATACTTGCTACTGATCTTAACGGATTGCAGGTTGTACAGTATCACTGGAGAATAGCAAATGTTCCTCCGTATTTCCAGTAGGTGGATGAAAATAAATTGTCTCGTGATATCTTACACTTATGGGACACCTTTAGTTTGATTTTAAGATTAAAAGAAAATTTGAGTTATGTTGGGAGGGGTGGAAAATGAGATAAAAGATGATCAGATTTAGCACGTTTAGAGGAATTGGACCGATGTGGTCTGGGTTTTTTTGTTTGGTTTTTTTACACTTGCTTTCTAACAAGAAAAACTATCAAGACACAATAAAAGTAGTTGATACTGTGCCTCATGAGGCTATCTGAAGACGTAACTGGAAATAACAAAGACAGCTGCAGCACCTTTATCTTGCAAGAAATCTCTTGTGAAACTTTAAAGAAGCGATCAACCATGTAGAGACCGGTTTTATCCCTCTGTCCTGCCTAATGCCTGTCTATTTTGTTACTGTTTCTGAAAGCAGATGGGATGGGAAGGATTATCATCCTGCTAGTCATCTTCTGTTCTACCATCAGTAACTTGATGTGTTTCATTAGCCTTCTATATTCTGCAGACATACTTTGTCTGACTGGTGTCTCAGAAAAAGGAAAATCCACAAAACAATCAGAAAGCTATCCTGAAATACAGAGATCTGTCCTTCCAGCTACGTGATTTGGAAGGCCATAGGACTTCCCTTCCTCCTTGGTCATTCAGAGCTGGTGTGTCACTGAACTGAATTTGCAGATGGACAGTCAGTGTCAGGCTCATACACACAAAGTTTGCGGTTTAGTACTGTGACATTCCAAAAAAATCCCTTGAGACAGAATATGTCAATGAATATTTATATCCATCAACTTGATGACTAGATAATTTGTCATAATATTGTTAGTGTAGGATTTGCAAGCCAAGGCACTGAAGGGGTGCAACAGTTTGGAGCCAAACTAAAAGAAAACGTGTCATTTGAGTATTAAAGAGTGATGCAGATGATTGTACTCCCTGTCGTAATACGTTAGATGGCAGTGTTACCAAGGCTGTTTGTCAGAGCCTCAGTGCAACTTCATCCAGCTTGGGTACTGAACTGTATGGGAGTCTGATTCTTCTAGATGGGAATTCAGCTACTTTGAAAGAAAACACATTTCCAAATAAAACTAGGCTTGAACAGGAGTGCTTTTTCACAAGTGAAATACCAACTAAAAGGTGGCAGATCAATTGGACTACACACTATAGTGAAGTTAGGGATTGAAAAGATTTTTCTTTTATATAGCAGTTAGATAAAACTTGCAGGTTTTGGGGTTTTTTTGGCTGTTTTTTTTTTCTTTACACTGAGATGAAAAGCTGGCAGGAGAAGGACTTATACAAATTATCGTTACTGTTGGGTTTGGTTTTTTGGAGATGAGAGCTTGACAGCTGTTAAATTACAGGCTGACATCCTTGAAATACGAAACTTTCTTAGTCATGTGGTAGTATAGCACAGTTTTAATAGGCATACCATCTTTTATAGAGTAAGAAGCTTTTCTGTAAAAAGCAATCTGTAACTCTACCACATCTCTTGTTAAATGCTTTTTTGCATCTTTACCTGATAAAAATAGAATGTTCTTAGCTTACTTCAAAAAAAGGCAGACTTCAAGATCAGCTGCTCTTTCCATGATAATGTCACAGTATCATGGACTAAATGCAGTATTTGGGCTTGAAGAAAATTGCTGGCTCTCAGAGCTGTAAGGCTCTAAGATAGTATGAACACATTTGTTAGAAGCTTCCCTTTTTCTGGAAGATCAAATTGTAAGGTAGTGACCTCTTTTGGAGGAGTTACAGCACTGCAAAAGGCTTTTAAGATTTCAGACTTTGAAGGAGAAAGCAAAGTGTAAATTGCATTCGAATATAAATGTCCCTGAACTAAAAAAAGTGGGGTTTTTTCTGATGGTTGCAATGTAATTGAATTAAAAAGAGCATTATGCAGAATTAAGTTAGAAAGCGTGTTGAGCTTGTGTCATTTTGAAAGAGAAAAGCATATCTAATTATTTTTTAGCCCCAGATTTACTCTTGGAAGAATTGTGGAGTTACTCGTTGAAGGGTAAATCAGAGCAGATTTTTGGAGCGTAGTCTCTCCCCTTCTCAATACAAGTTCTGTTTTAAAAATAAGAGTAATCCTTCCAGACAAATTGGGTTTTATTGCAGACTTGTGTGGGCATGCTTAGTTATTTTATTGTAGCTCCTGTCAAATATGTTATTCAGTGTCAGCTGTACCACTAAAATATTCCCGAATTAACAAGGCTTTAAGACTGCCTCTTCTAAAGGAACTGTGGATTCTTCAGTGCCTTTCCCTTGATTTCCTTTAAGTGGAAAAATGGACTGAATAAACACCGACATGACCATACTGTACAATTCTGGTTTTGAGGAATGTGAGCCTTTTTTCACTAGACTATTTTCCCTGGCAGGCCTCCATTTTCCTGATATGACAAGTTTTGAATTCAGTTTTGTTCAGAAAGGAGACTTTATTGATGATGTGTGATCTCAGAAAAAGTAACTTCAGTTTCAACTAAAACAGTTTATTGTATCAAAGTCAGTTTAGCCAAAAGAACTGACCTCAGAGGCAGCTTTAAACAGCTTTCAGGTAGCCTGAATACTTACTTCCCTATGCAAAAACATTTTCTATCTGGCTGTATAAATTGTTTTTCCACTATTCAGGTAAGATATTGATGATTGAAGCCCCAGGAATTCAGTGGTGGTTTTTTTTTTTTTTTTGGCTTGAATATCTTTTATTCTTATTATGGTTGATCTGCAGTTAGTGGCGTGTGGAAGAATAACCGCTAGGTGTCAGGCGTGGAGAGCGGTGCACAGATCTTTGCATCGGTTTAGACTGTGAAGTACGTCATAAAAGTGTATATAAACTGGCGAAATCTTACGTTTGCTGCAACTTGTCCCACAATGAATGAAATTACATGTTTTATGCACAACTGGTGACTGGTGTGGCACTTCATATGTGTGTTTGATTCAGCAGTTAAATGTTGGTATCTGAACTGATATCTTTAGTAATGTTACTATAGCTATGATGAGTCCTGAAAAGGAGACCAGCTTGTCCAAAATCTAACTTGTTTTAAGCTAATAGCACCAAGCTTCTCCTTCTTAAATCTAAAGCTGATAATTTCCGTGTGTTGGTCTCTTTTCCAGACTGAGTGACAACTACTATTTTTTTTTACTATTACCTCAATAATTATTTCTTGCCTGGACAATGTATTTTATTACTTTGGGATTCTGTTTAATGACAGATCTTTGTTACTTTAAACACCACTAATATCAGTAGTAGGAATTAGAACGTGTCACAGGGCATCTATGCTTCTCTAGCACTATTCAGAAGATAAATAAATGTGCATTAGACTAGGAAAAACATGTTTGGATCCAAGGAAAATATTACGACTTTCTGAAAAGAATGATTCCTGCAATGTAGTTTACAAGCCTGTTTCCATCTCTGCAGCACTCTCCAGCTTTTAAGGTTGAGAGCAGATATATTCTCGCCGCTTGTGAAGCTTAACTGCTTCATTGGGAGAGAAAATGACACTCGATCCAATAGGCTGGCTGCTCTGTGATGCCGTGTGTTGCTAAGGGCTGCCTTGGATTCAGCTGATGTGGGCAGCCACCTATTCACTGTCGTCCCCCCCCCCCCCCCAAATGTTCAGTAAGCCTTGAAACAATTGCCAGGCTGATAGGATTATTGTTCTAGAAAAACAGTATAAGGCGACATTCAGCTAGGTTTTTGTTTATGTAGTAACAATGCAAGTGTTATAACACTATAGTGTTATACTATAATGTTAGACTTTTAATGCTGTAAGTGTTTTTCACTTACTATTTTACCAAAATATCTCTGAATCAGAGGTTTATGCCACACATATGTGATTAATTGAAAATTTAAAACTCAATCCCTGAAAGAAAATGTTTGCTCTTTTATTAGATGTGCTTTCCATATAGTGTTGTGCTTAACTTCTTCCTCCAGAGCATGGATATGAGGTTTTCGTGGAGTACAGTTTTCATACTGTAACTGGACGTTCCTGTTCAGTTTTATGCTTCATTAAAAGTAGTCTTGGGAATAGTGTATACTTTTCCAAAAGGTAAGCTGATGTTTTCTTGAAGCAGGCATTCTTCAATGGTCACAAACACATTTTTTTCATCTATTTATTTTTAACTGGGGTTTTTTAACTAGTTTGACAGCACGCTATTCTTCCAACAGAATAGAGCAAAATTAAAAATGTCACTTACGAATGTCTTTGTAGTATTTTACCTTTAACAAGAGTAAGTTTTCCAGCTGCTCACCAATTGCAAGCAAAATGCTTGTTAATGCACAGTTTTTCTTTCAGGTGTGAGAGGAGGAAATTTGTTTAGTGCTTGGCTGAATTTAGTTGCATCATGTATTTCTATTAAATTTCCCCTGGGCTTAGCTTGGGGGGAAAAAAAAATTGAAATGTGTCAGGGATGTTTTCAGCATGAAGGACATGCGTGCAAGACTTGTTTTGAAAATATGCCTTTGCTTTCCGCTTGTCTGATCATGACACTACACGCAACATCATACAACCCCATAAGGCTGTAATGGGCCAAGTCATTGTAATCAAATGTGGCATTCCGTATGTCTTACTCTGCAAGTAGGTCAAGTTTAAACCATGTTCTTGGCTTGCGCTCTGATTTCCCATAACCTGCTCCATGTGGCTTGAGTATTGTGCTGGAGTACAGAGCATGCCAGGAGGGATTCTGGGCAGCTTCACAGGGACAGTCAGTTTTTGGACAGAGACTAGTGGGTTTTTTCCTGCTGTGATTTTATGATGTTGGATTCATGGCAAGAGAAAACTTCAGTGGTCTAAAGTGTGCTTATACTGAATCTTAGACTGTCAGTTTGCCTAATGAGTTACCTTTGGACACTGCACTATAAAATGTTAAAATCAATAAGACCCTTGGGAGAAAAACCAGTTTGCAAGTTTTGAAGTGTACTATATTCTGAATGAGCATACCAAATAAAATTAGACAGAGGCTGACAATCTGAAGCTGTGAAAGAACAAATAGGTAGTGACCTAAATTGTACTTAAGGCTGGGCAGGTGAATATTTTGATGTTGGTGATTGCGATATGCAAAATCCTTCTTGATAAGGATTACAGCTTCAGTGTGGATTTTGTTCCAGTTGTGCTGGAACAATTGTGGGTCAGAAAGTGTGTTAAGACCCACGAAAGTCACCTCCAGTCAATGTTCTGAGTCAACTATTTGGCTCTGAGACAAAGCCCAGCTGCAGGACATAAAACTGAGTCAGTAGTAGTGCTTTGGTCTTTATACAGGCTCAAATCGTTCTTGAATCGGGGCTGACTGATGTGGCAGTGTGCTCAAGAAGGATGCAGTTAGTGCTGGAGGATGTCCTTGACTAGACAATGATAGCTCAACATCAGGACTAGTTAACTGGAACCACATCTGACTTTCTAAAACAGTAATTCTGCTTACTTCAGCTGAAGTTGTGGACTTTCAAGGAAATTGGAAGAGTACTTGGTAAATCAGCACTGACTGGGCATGCCACTATGGTGGTTAATTACCAAGATAAGTCTTCATAGAACTACCAAAATCTTCCGTGCTGGTGATGCTTTTACAGGACATCAAATAGCAGAAGAGGTCCCTGGAGATAACTGTAATGGCTAGTTTTGTAGACTGTTTCTTTTACATGCAGATTGTCATCATCTTTAATATTAGAGCCAGTAACAGACCTTCTTTTCGTGTGTTTTGGGCCCAGCAGAAATGCAAATGACAAGCCATCTTGAACAGAACAAGAATCTGGCAAATCAGGATCTGTCAGGAGCCTGAGGCATCTCTGAGCTAGGTTGCTTTACCCTAGATTGATCCAGGTATTCTGCTGACATAGCAGCCTCTCAGAAAGGTCAGTTTTCATTTTCCCTTCTATAGGGTTCCACCTGAGTGCAACAGGTCAGCTCTTCCTGCTGCTTGGCTATACCTTTTGAAGGAAAATAATGTACAGAAGTGTAGAGCCATCTAACCTGAGCCCTGGCATGTTGACCTGCAGCTGCTTCCATGAATCTGGGAAGTTCCACACTGTGACACCACGGTCTCGTTTCTAGAAGGCCATTTCAGAGCTCGAGAAGCTAGTGCTTAGCGTCGCCAGAAGAGTAAATTCTTATCTGTTGGATCTTGCATTCATTACCTTGAGTGCTAAGGAGAGAGAAAGTGTCCTCCCAAGAAATGCTAGATGAATTATATCTTCTCAACTTTTGTCTAAATTGAGTTTTCAAGCTCCCTTTCTAGCTTCTTAAAGTCTTTTTGGATTACAACTTGGAGGAATGGTCATTTTCACAGTTCTTAAAACACAGCAAATCTTCCGGTATTGAGGAATACTTGAGATCCTTGCGTAACTGTTAGAATTCATCTTGATACAAGTTTCAAAAATATTGTATTTCTCCAGTTGCTGCTAGATTTCCATTCACTCCATAAAAACTGACTATACGGTGAATGTTTTGCTGCTAAAAAAGCAAATGTGATTGCATAGCTTTTATGCAAAACTGTGACATGACTAAAGTTTGTCAAGATTTTTTTCAGTATGGTGAATGCACGAGGGAAGAGGTCTGTTACCAACTTCATTACAAAGAAGTGTTCATGCAGCTTTGTATTCATGTGAATTGAAACGTATCACATGTTGTCATCTTGTTGCTGTTGTAGTTGAATTAGTCCTTTCTCATCTTCAATTTCTCTCGTTTTCTCAGAGAGGCTGTTCACTCAACTGTTACCATTAGGTTGGTTGCATCTTCTGCTTGAATTTTTCTTATCTGCTGTTTCATTGTAGTGCCAGACCTTTTATTGTGCTTCTCTATTTGTTAAACTCACTCCCAGAAAAGAAACCATATATTCTTATTGGAAAACTTTTCTGAGGGATGAAGGTCTGAATGAAGGTATTTGTATTGCAAAACTGAGTCCCTGACCCCTTACTCATTTTAGGAAGTGGTAGGGATTCAATTAAACAATCTGTTCTGCAGTGACTATATGCTCTTCGGTAAATTTATCTTCAAAATATTTCAACCCTGTAAGCATGCCCCTACTCTGACCTTCAGAAGTAATGTTATTCAATATTTAAACCACATGTATGACCCTGTAAACTCTGAGGAGACTGGTTAATGTCAAACCAAAGGCAAAACCTACATAGAGGCATTTACTTGAGGTATTGAAATTATTGTGGGGATGGCGCAGCTGAAGAGCTGAAGCATGGCGGTACTTGTAGGTATAGTTAGAGTTCTCTTTAGGCAGTTAACACCGTTCACTGCTATGCATTTGCTACTTGCTTGTTAACATTGGAATTGAAATATGTAATACGCTGTTCTGAGACTGAGGTTTGGTTTTTAAATCTGAATCTACAGACTCAATCACCATTAGGCATCTTGTACTTTTGGCTTTTTATTGCCCCTGTTGAAAATATTTAAGAATGCCTCTGTATTTCAGCTTTTTCCAGATTATGAATGTCCTTGTTGTTGGGGAGCAGACCAAGTGACTTATTCAGTCCTGTGTTACAGAACATGCTTGCGAGATACGGAAAAGTAATTTCTCTGCTTTCTGATGTTGCTTGTTTATACAGCACTGGTGCACGTGTAGCATTTGAAGAGTTCGCTAAGCTATGGAATAGAAAGCTCTGAAAAAGCTGCCTCTTTGAAGAAACATGTTTTGATGGACTAGTTTTTAAGATAAGTGTCTAAACTGGACACCCTAATTTAAAACTTCCTTAAATAATGGGTGTTTCTCACAGGCTCAGAAATCTGATCTGACTTTCCAGAGAGCTAAGTTCAAATGCTTCGGAAGCAGGACTTGCATTTTCTTGAGTTTCAAGGAGAAAGTTGAATGTGCAAAAAAGCAAGCGTACACCTAGTGATGAAGTTCTATATGCAGAATCTACTGTGATCAGTTGGATTACACTCAAAGTCGCTTTTTTAAAAAATCTAGATTTTTAACTGTTTGGTCATTCTGTGGAAGTTATTGGAGCAAAGACTAATGTAACTAGTTGTTGGAGCGAAGACTGAGTCATTTTCAATAGCCTGGGATTAATTCCCGCTTCCTTCTCTAGCTTTTTTTGATTGTGTGAGTTATTGCTGAATCTTGTGGATCCTGAAAAATAAATCATGTGCTGTTCTTAGTTCGCTTTTCCCTCACACACCAGTTGCATTTTTCTTATGAAACTCAAGAAATCTATCAACACAGGTTCTAAAACTTGTTTTTGCCAGACAATTTGTTTTGACTTCACATTGCTTCAGTTTTCTTGATTCCTAATAAATTAATGATTCTTACTGTCAATGCTACGTCCCTTCAGGTAAACATCAGTCTTCAGTAAAAGTAAAAATCAGAAAAAAAAAAGGGCATACACTGATAGATTGGTATAGTTACACTAATTTGAAACTTGATTTTTTAGATCTTATGCTTGAATCCAAATGTCAGACTGTTGATGGCTTATTCTTAAATAATTTGAAATCAGATTTTTGGGTAGTGTCTTGTGTTTGTCTTGCAGCAGCACTCCAGTGAACTTCTGGTATTTCAGGGCAATTGTTCTTAAGTATATTTTCAGCCTCTGTAAAACATGGGTGGGTCCTTGAAGAGGCTGCCTTGTTATGCAATGCAGTTTTCATAGTCCTGCTGAAGGTATAGATTTCTGAAACTTATGGTAACGTTTGAAACTGTTTCATTAATTTCTCTGACCTCGAGTAATCTAATGACTATTTAATTTTTCTTCCACTTTCCATTTCTTTTAGCTGGGATGTGACAGCAAGCATAAGAAGAACTGTTGAAACTTGATTGTCTCCTGTTTTTGGAAAAGTCTAACTTGTGTTTAACTCATCACTTTACGTGATTTGACGGGAAAAACTGTTCATTGACCACAGATGACTACTACTAAGAGGCTTTCCGAAATTTGTTTTGGATTATGGAGAGATAGTAAAAGAAATCAGACTTATAATGACACCAGTTCCATTTGAGGTTGCTTTTGTCCGAAGCAATAACAGCTTTGTTGGCTGTGGGTTGCTGCAGTATGCAGAACAATTGCTCAGTCATCATAGGTAACATATTCTTTAAGTGTATAAAACAAAGATGAAAAAGAGCCAGTAATTCAGATCTTTATTTTTGTCAAAGCTATAACTTAATTTTTTCAACAATCACTCTTCCCTGAGAAGAAGGGGAGTGGAAATGCACTGTACAGTGCATGTTTTCTACTTCCCACGAGAAGGTGATGAATTCAGTGTGCAAAACCCAACGGGAGCCCTGCTCCAGTGAGCCCCAGGCGTGTACTTAAAATAGGAAATGGTTATTGGAACTAAATTATTTTGCCATTTTTATTTTTAGGTTTGCTGGCATGGGTAATCTCATTAAGGTGCTAACCAGGGACATAGACCACAATGCAGCACATTTTTTCTTGGATTTTGAAAGTAAGTCTCTCGGCCCTTCACAGCTGGTGCATTTAAAATGGTAACAGTAGGGTTGCTTATACCTGCTGCAGTGAAGGCTAGGGGACTCAGTTGCAAATCTGCAATTTGAGAAAGAGTTGCATGTGTTTTTTCCATTCCTCTTTTTTTTTTTTCTTTTTTTCCCCTCCAGTAGTAGCCAAGCCACCATCATGCTACTGTGTAAATTTTCTTGTGCTTAGTCATTTTGGGTCTCTGTGGTCAGTGATGTCCATCCATCTGCCTGCGAATCAAGTAATCATAAAACAAAAAATTCTGTCAGTATGCCATAGTAATCTGTGCTGAGCAGTTGTTCACTGTAATCCTACCTCGTACAAGAGTGAGTACTAAATTATTCCTGATCCTGGTTTGGTCATTCATGGTGCAGTTAATGTGCATTTTTTACATCCAAAAGTCCAAAGTGGAATTGCCGGAGCTTCACAGATGTTTTAGGCACCTTGTTTAAAAGATCTGTGGCATACCTGTGTTAGCATTTTCTGCACACTGAAATGATGTATCTTGATGCGTTTTTCTATAATGGCTTTCTGACAAAATTGTAAGGGCTGACAAAATTAAAGCTCTTTCCTTCTGTTGTCCCATCAGGTAAAAATCTGTAGCATGGCTACCATGTCAGTGCTTGCAAATGTGGTACTTGGCCCTCAACGTGGTACTCCTGCTCAGGACGCTGGTGCTAGGGTGTACCGGGGCAGAATTAGTCACTGGCAAGGCTTTTGGTTGGAGTTCTGCCCCTTTCTCAAAGGGGTGGCTGTGAAGATGTTGGTGACGTAGTCACTTCTTACAGGAAAGCTGCATTGCATCTCTGGGAACGCCAGCTGTACGTCCTCGAGGTGGGGCTCTCCCTCCACCCATCAGGGCGGCAGCCTGAAGGACGGGTTTGTGCCTGATGGAACTCTCTGGTCTTCTTTCCCCCGCCGCTTCAATCAACTATATTTGGGCTGTTCCTTCTTACAAAAAGAAAATTTTCTTTTCTCTCATTCTTGTCTTGGCAGGTACCTTAACATGGGGAACCTTCTAAAAGTTTTGACATGCACAGACCTTGAGCAGGGGCCAAATTTTTTCCTTGATTTTGAAAGTGAGAAGATGATTTTATATATCTATTACTCTTTGCCTGCAGTAGACTGCATTTGTCATGTACTAAATGTATGTTTTCACTTTGCCATCCTTCTAACAGCTTTGCATGCCTGAGCTATGGATAATTGTTCAGCGAACTTTTGTAGAAAGCAATAATCTGTTTTAAAATAACCTCAGTTTCTAAAATGCAAAATCTTTGTTTCATGGAGGGCTTTCAAATTATGTTTTACTGTTGGAATCTGATATGGTTCTTGTTTTAAAGCAAAATTCTGTCTGCTTTTCATCAAAACTTTAAAAAGAATTTGAATTATTTGAAGACTTACTGAAATTACAAGAAGATACATGCACTTTAAAGGAAGGACTGAATATGAAACCTGATTCTCTTTTCTTCACTTCCAGTGTGCCACTGAATAGTGCTGCTTATAGCGATTGGCTCACAACAGCTATCCATAGCTCTCCATCATCATCATGTTAAAGGTGTATATGTGAACCTTATTTGATTTGGCATTGAAATTTGATAGTTAACCTCGTCCCTCCTTAAAAGGGGGGCTTACAGAGTATAGAGACGAAATTGCTTTCGAAAAGAAGAGACTTTAAGCTTGTCTGATCAATGCCAAGCGTTCTGGAAGGTTCACATATTGTTAGTATTTCTGCTTTTAGGTTCTTTTGCATGATACAATATAGCCTAAGAATGGCAGGTAAGTGTTGTTGGCTGCTGCTATGCATGTTTAATTGCTTTCTTTTGGGATATGCTGTTGGTTTACCCAGCTGTACATCAGCAAGCATAAAATAAGAAAACTAATGTTCAAGTGCATTTTGACTATGTAATAAAATACAATGGAATAGCATAACAAAAAAATTTATGAAGTATTGTGATATGGATAATTTGAGATTCATTATATCTTCTTTCCTTCCCCCAAATTATTTTTCAGTTGTGTTTGATGAAACAGTAGGAATTGGTTATTTTAGTTCTAACATGAAAGCGAATGCTTGGAGAAATATGTTTTTGCTCCAGTGACATTTAAAGTTATAACTTCTCTAAACCCTTATCCTGTACTGTTGATTTTATCAACTGTCTATTCTGAATATATTGTTATTGGAAGATGATAAGCATACATATTATTCATGAAGGGAACATAATCAAGGGCTGTGTTGTAAAATCAGAAAGCAAACCTGTTGTTTAAAACCACTTCAAATCTCACATCATCAGAATAGGTATGACAGTGAAGTAGGGAGAACTGATATGGGAGAATATTGGAGTTGTGAAGCTCCAACTTAATCTGCAAATACTGACCATTTAATTGGACTACATTAAATTCAATTTAGCTGGCTACAAGAGGCATAATTCTAAAATCAATTGCAATTGATGCTATTTTTAAAAAAATACTGATTCTTTAGCTATCAATTTTGTTTTGAAGTGCATGTTTTGAGCATGAACAAGATTTGGTATGAGAGTAAGCAGGTTGCTGACATGAAATGTTTACATACGCAGTCGAATTAAGTGACTTATATTATGGCTGAATTGTTAGACTGTTCTTTATTCATTTTGGACCCTGTCCTGCGTTTGTTTCTGCTGCTATACTGTGTATCCATGCTTCTTTCTACTCTCTTGCCTTGACAGGATCTTGGCTTTGACACAGTCAAGATCTTTCTTCAAGACTTGGCACTTAATCTTGTGGTACTTAACATTGTGGTTTTATGTGGAAGAGCAAGTAAGCTCTGTATTAAAAACAAATTTGCCAATTCTATGTTACGCCTGGCTCAATAATATACAGTTGGAAGTCTTTTGTTCTTAAATCCATATATATCTTTGGAGTGAGCAGGCTAGTTAAACGTTTCTTGCACAATACCATAAAGAGCTAAAAATCTAATGTCCATAAAGCTTTATAGGGATACAAACTCCAAATTTAGAAAGGTTTTAGACTGGTTTCTAAGTTGTTCCTCCCCCCCGCCCCGATATTTGTCTTGGTGCTAGATTACAGTGATTTGTGTGACTATCAGAACACATGCAAAAAAATGTTCCAATAAATGATATAATAGGCTGTTGGCTTTTCCTTGCCTTAACACTGGTTAAGCTTATGTTTTCTTTGGTCATCCACCTTACCTACTTGAAACAAATAGTTGTCTTAAGTATTCTACTGAAGTCTCTGCAGTGCCACTTTAACATGAGCAGAGGAAAATGCACAGCTTTGTAGGGACAATATTGTCAACATAAAACAGCCACCTACAATGTGGGAAACTTACAGCTCAACTTTTATGTTGGTGTCATTACTGTCACAGTGCAAATCCTTTCCAAATTTACTGATTTGAATAGTAGCTAAAATACAGAGTACTTTTGGTTGCAGATGGTGATCTCAAGCTAGCGCTGAAAGTACTCTGCATTACCTCCAAAGAACTTGGCTAGGTTTCAGAGGAGCCGCAAAGATAGCATTCTCCATAGTAATGATGATAGAGATGAATAAATCATTTCATCTCCAGCAGTCTGGGATTTTTCTCTCCCTTGCTTGTGAGTTTTGTCCCAGCCAGTTTCAGATGACTTGATGTGTTCTTCCCTGGGAAAAATCTCAGTTTAAATAGTGTTTACTGTGCAGTATAAACTTCTAACCCCAAATTTCTCTCCCTGCTAGTTCTGTAGGCTAGCCAAATATTTTTTTAAATAGTCACTAAATGTGTGTGTTCCCTGCATGCAATATGTTGTCACACTTCCATAACATTTAGTTCACATAACAGCATTTGTATATTGTTTCAAGTCTACTCTTTTGTCTTTAATATGTTATCGTGTGAGCTTTCTGAACTCTAAATGTATATTGCATCTAGTGCAGTAACATTCTGATTAAATTTAAAAGTAATTTGAAGATGAACTCTCCATTTACTTGAGGGACCTCAGTCTTCGCTGTTCTTACTATTGGATTAAAAATGGGGAAGTTGCCCTGAATAACCAGGGGTCGGCTCCCTTGGCAACAATATCAACCTCAGAACATTTCAGCTGTGCTGTGCTTACTGTATTTGTTCTTTGTATGGAAAACGTTGCCGGGTAAAGGCAAAGCCTTGTCATAAAGTTGTAGCAGGAACTTACATCCATGGAAGAGGAAAAGGGAGATCCCTGAAATTGCGTGCCTCCTTCGTCCTGCTGTTTGGATGCCTGGCATTGGTTGCTTTTTCTTAGTTGTCAAGATTAACTCCAGAAGTACAACTCCCTTTCCTGCTCTGTGCACTCCACATTGAGGAAAAAGAGTTCTGCAGTTAGTGATTCTCAAGTGAAAGTCCTGTAGCTTGAGTCCTCAGGTACATACTGATACGTGGGAGTGCTTCCTCCATCAATTCAAGATTACAGGAGTGCATAGGAAGAGGAACTTTTCCCTCTTTCTCCACCTGTGATGGGCTTTCAGAATGCAGTGCCCTAACCAGCACTGAGAAGCAAATAAACCAATTGCTCTGAGCCAGCCAGCACTAGGGCTTGAAGATTTTCTATATTGTGCCTTTTAAATCTGTCCTAATAAAATCCTAAATGTATTGTGAAGTGAATGTAAAAGAATTTAGGTTTACTTTTTAAATTTGAGCTCTTTTCTAGATGCAGAAGAATTACAGATGGGAGAGGAACTTAGTTGGGACAAATCAGGTTTACAGATTTCTTCTGTTGGAGAGGACTAGGTGCACCAAAATGAAATATATACCAAAAGAAATAATCCAGTGCCTACTGGATTTTAAAACATATATATTTAGAAGTTTGTCATAATCAAACCAAACGGGCAAAAAAAACAAACAAAAAAACCCCACCACCCCAACAAATTAAGTCTAAATCATTGTTTTAGGTTTCCTGGAACATTTTAGGGAAATGAAATACAGTAGTTGGCTGATACATCCTAAGTGAAGCACCTAACAGAGGTGTTGAAGGTGTTGACTTGCATAGCCAGCTGTTCAGTGAAGACCACTTAATTTGTATCTGGAAAATGATTTTCATTTCTAAACCTGGAAGGTCATAGTACTACATCTGTTGTGCTTGTTGGTGGGTTTCAAAATGAGGAGGAAGAGTTCTCGTGGGCTCTTCTGCTATGCCCCCCCCCCCCATGTTGAAAAATGAACTCTCCTTACTAGAGAGGGTAGAGAAAAAATGGCATGAAAAATTAAACAGACAAGAGATGTACTCAGTGTGAGACGATCCAAGTGGCAAGTCTTGATTGCATTATTTAACAACACAATCTGGAATGCTACAGAGCTTCACGTTTTAGTCTGTATTTCACTATAGCATTTCATGTTTGTGCATGAACTGCTGCCAGTCAACTGGTGCTTACCTGTCTGCTCTTTGCCCTCATTTTTTTTGTCTTCATTTCTTACAGCAGTCTTCAGCAGCTTTCAAAATTATAAATGTTGACCTTTGTCATGATCTGAAAAGCACTGGCCACTTTTACTCGATGCCTAATCAATGTGGTGCTCTTAATTTTTCTTTAAAAGGAGTGACCAGCTTTTTTTTTTACCCATGCTAATTCTTGATGGTTCTCAAAATACCACAGTCAAACTGTTGCAAGGTCTATATATAGGTATATTTGCTAATAATGCCCACTCTCTATGCATTAAACCATAAAAATAAGAAGTATTATGCAAAAATTACAGCAAAATCCAGACAGGCAATGCACGTGAAATTTATCTTCTCCTAATACAAACTTCGTTTTCTAATTTTTTTTTTCTAGTGTGTAACACTAGGATACAGTGATTTTTTTTTTTTCTTTTTAATGTAAGTATGTACCTCACTTCCATCACCGTTAGTGGGAGTTTTACATATGGATCATGGAAAAAGCACTTTTAAAAAGACATTTTCCAGACTCTTTAAACTGTACAAAATCATGAGGATATATTGTCCATAGATAGCTTTTGTTTATCCCTATAAAAAAGAACATATTGTTAATACCCTGACTTTTGGCATCAGAAATCCTGGATTAAAATATCGTGATTTGATTTCATAACATATTTTGCCCATGTAGACAGAGAAGGGTTTTTTGCTAATAGCTTCAGTAGCAGCTTCAGTAACTAACTGACTTTTTTTTATATCAATCTAAAAGGAACTAACCTTATAGCTTCCATCAGAATTTTAAAAGAAATATTGATCTCATATCAGGTAAACCAGGTCTAAGATATTTGTACTAGGTGATTATTTTTAAAGGCTAAAGCCTTTTGTTGATTCTTCTCAAAACATACTTCTTATTGAATCACATTTCTTTAAACATGTATGTGTAGCTTTTTAAAATGATGATCAAATATACTTTTGGAAAGTCTTTAGCTAATTATAGAAAAACTGGGAGACAGCATATATCCTTAAAGAGGGGGGAGGGAAAAAAAAAAGGTGACATTTATACTAGATCTTTTTGTTCTCAGCTCTGATTTTGAAATTAGTGCAATAAAGAATATGTTTTGAGAATTAAATATATGTAGAAGTAAAAGATACGACTCCTTTCCCAACCAGTAAAAGGGGAGGCAGGGAAGATGGAAAATAATCTGATGCAGTGTTTCTAGATAACAATAGACATGAACACCTCATGTAATATCTGCAGTGTCTTTTGAGTGCTTACCTAAGTCTCTTCCACTGAGCCTGTACTGCACCCCAAGGTGAGATTGATATGATAGTCATAAAGACAACTTGTCAGGATTTCTTCTCCTAACTCAATTTTAAATAAGTCAGGAAGGATAGATACCAGGTGGATTTTTGGGATGCTGAATGAAGCTAAAAGATTACTAAAATTAATACAATTAGTCTCTTGGACTTCCTCATAAGTTGTAGTAGCTCTTCAGAGAATGAAAATTCTTGATGAGTTGCTGCATGAAGAATTTGTTCCGTAGGTGATCGTGTGCCTATTGAATTCCATATTGTTGTTAAATATATATATATTTAATATGTTCTACTGTTTAGATGCCCAACCTACAGAATCTGAAAAGGAAATTTATAATCAGGTGAATGTAGTGTTAAAGGATGCAGAAGGAATACTGGAAGACTTGCAGTCATATAGAGGAGCTGGCCATGAAATACGAGAGGTGAGCTAGAGCGTTATGATTGTGCACAACCTGTGGTTGTTCATTGTCTGATCCTAACCAAATACTGCTAGATTTTAACTTTGCTTGCAGGAGCTGTTTTGGCAGAGCATGTTGTCTATTAAAATTGCTGTCTTGAATTTCTGCTCTGGAATGTTCCTTTTTAACAGCAAAACAGATGTTGCTTGTTTCAATAATATTAATGCACATATGTAATAGCAAATGATGCATCTCAAACTTTTTATGGAATTGTTGCTATTGATTTTTCTTTATATTCCCACATAAGCTCTTCTTGAGTTAGTGGTGAATTTGGAAAGTGCGTGGCGTGACTACAGTGCAATATTGAGTAGTGTCGACATCTTTTTGTACGCTAATTGGAGAAGTCTGATGTGTGGTAATCCTAACACAAAAGGCATCTCGTTTTCAATCCCTTTTAATTGGCTTTTATTTACTAAAGTAGATGTTTGGAACAGAAGCAAAGTTTCTGTACAGTGTGTCACTCCATTTTTCCTTTACCTTTAAGAAAGGGTGGAATAAATACTCTCTCAACCCTCTTCCCTTCTTCCTCAGTTGCAGCAATGGGGGCTGCTTTGCTCCTAAAGTGAGGAGTTACTCGCTGTAACATACTCTAAGAAATACTATTAGATACAAGGAGCCTCTGCTCACTCCAGATGAATTTGAGATACTCTTAGCCATTCAGCTTTAATTAAAGTACCATGAGCTTTTCTCTCTGTTGAATCCATAAGGTAGGTTTAAGAAGGGTAACTGTATCACACAAAACCCTTAGGAGGGGAGATAGCTTACTTGTTCTTCAAGGAAGGAGCATATTCAGGGAGAGGCTGTAGATCGGGCAGGAATGTGTGTCTCAGCAAGGAAGCCTGCAGCTCCCATGGAGAAAGAAGAGAGACAGTCCTGAGAGCAGGTAGACATCGCAGGAAGGAAACTTGCTAGGGACCAGAAAGGAGTGTGCTGCAACTCACAGCCCAGGGTTGACTGAAACAGATTTTGGAATCAAGGACTTGGCCGTGAAGGTGCAGCAGGAGAGTTATAAGCATTTTTATTTCTGTTTTCTTAATAATTTTCAGTTGCTAAGTAGTCTAGTTTCTATCATAAAAACCTGGAGAGATTGAAGTAAAGGCTTTATCTGTCTGGGAAGCTTACTGTAAAGACAAGGTCTATACATATATACCTCAAAGCTCTGGTAGGCACCATGTCTTGGTGGTGCTTTATGTTGTTGATAAGTGTTCCTACTGTAATATTTAGCCTGAATTTCACAGCAAATTTGTTTTGTCTTGTTTTTCCTTCACAAATTCAGAAATTGTTGATAGATACCAACATTAGGATGAGGCTTTGATCACTAAACTTTTTTGCTTGGAGGTACCCCAATAAAGATGTTGATTTTAATTAACTAGATCTGGTTATGTAAATTTTCTTATTTGTGTAGCTTTATTTTTAACAATTTCTTTATACTCCAAGTTGTTTTCCTGTTCAGGATACTTATTTTCAACACAAGTTTATAGAGCTTTTTGGGACAGACATGGGTTAGTACAGGCTTGTCTCTCAACTGGAAACTTCTGAGTAGATAGAATTTTTAATTCCTAGCTCTTCAAACAATTTCCCTGCACAGATTTTTTTTTTTTCAGTAGTGTATCAATTATTCTTAATCTAAGCATACTTTTTTCCTCTTTTTTTCTAATTTAAGGCAATACAGCATCCCAGTGATGAGAAGCTGCAAGAGAAGGCATGGGGTGCAGTTGTTCCACTAGTAGGCAAACTAAAGAAATTCTATGAATTTTCTCAAAGACTAGGTAAGTGGAATGGTATTAACTTGGGGTTTTTTGTCTTCATTAATTAATACATTTGGCATATTGAGATGTGATCACATCTAGGTCAACCCCTTGTTAGTAGATAAAAGCTCGTATTGCATAGATTCCTTCCATACACTGGATTGGATCTTATTTATATCTGTGTACTACCTTCTTGCATGTGAAACCAAACTTACTTCAGTGGTTACCTGAGAGGAGAGAGAGAATGGGAGCATACTTGTCATGCTCTTTCTCTACCCCTTTAGTAACACTGGAAAGCACTAACCAGGTGATTGTTTTGAAAATTAGTAGACTAATTCATTGGGAATGAATTCAGTTAATGTTTCTGATACCAAGAGTACTTAAAAATGACTGTAGTATTCCCCCCTCAAACACCAGAAATAATTTGGTCTGTGGAAATGCCTGGTCTTGGTTCATGCAGATGCAATACTTAAGATGGCGCTTCATGCCTCTTACAAAACCAACTTGACTGATGTTGTGTGTAAGCTGATAAAGCCTATTAGACTTGATTTGTTTTTTCACAAACTATCTGTTGTTACCTCACTTTGAGACAGTTATTAGCATAGCTCATGAAAAAATGAGCTCAAAAAATGGAAGCTTTTTGCAGGCAAGTTCTGCTTTGTTGAAGAGGTGAGGTATTTTTCTGAAGAAGATGAGCAGGAAGTTGGATTATAAGTTTATCTTAAAAACAAATAAAACATGACTTCTGCTGATAGGTATGTACCTCTTGAATTCTGTGTTATCTTAAAGGCTGCAGTCTGCTAACACAGGTTATTGAAATATGTTTGTTACACAAATGTTGCAGACAAAGCTTGAATAAAACTTTTCAAGAAGTTTTTTCGTGGGTGTCTGATTAGAGCTGGTCTTTACAGCAGTTTGTAAGTAAATACAATAACAGTGGCACATAGAAGCAATTCATCAAGCCCCTTTATTATTAATTACTATGTATTTTGGCAGATGTATATTTTAAGTCTAGCATGCAGAATATCAGTCAACAGAGATATAAGAAGCAGGTGTAGTTGTATATTGCAAAATATTCTCCTCTCATTTAAGAGGCAGGATTGCGAGGTCTGTTGGGAGCCCTGACAAGCACTCCATATTCACCAACGCAACACCTGGAGCGAGAGCAGGCTCTTGCTAAGCAGTTTGCAGAAATTCTTCACTTCACACTCCGATTTGATGAGCTCAAGGTAAGAACTTGTAATTTTGTAAGCACAAAGGCTAGCAAAAAGAAAACAAGTCTATTTACTGAAGCGGTCTGGGTTGTGTTGTGTTCTGTTCTAGAATAGAGCACGTAGTAGATACCTAAATATCTGCTGTGCTTGGCTTGTTCGCATGACCTAGAGTCAGATTAAACTGGAAAGTGGATGAAATATCATACTAGCTTTAGGCACTTGTTATATTTCAGTTCATATTAATCATGTTTCTTCATCCGAATTTGGCATCTCTCTTGGGATAATGCTGCTGCTTTTAGTATGTGCACACCCATAGTCCAGCTATTTTCTTGCTAATGTGCAAAGAGCTAAGCTGAAATGATATTAATTTGCTGGTCTGATCCTTGGAGTCAAACTAGCAAAGCCATTTTTTTAACCTACTAATTTCAAACTCCTAATTAGGAGACTACTCCTTTTCTTGCTCTTGTTAGATCTTGTTCTGAAAAGTCTAAGAACTTAACCAGAAAGCTTTATGTTCTACAAATCACTTCCCAAGGTCGCAGGCTTTTTTACTTCAGAAGGCTGAATATTTTCCTGTTCTCAGTATTACATTTTATGAAGACTTGTCCTTATATTTTTCTTGAGTTCGTCACAACTCTTTTGCTTCTGTATCTATATAGATGACAAATCCTGCTATACAGAATGACTTCAGCTACTATAGAAGAACTCTGAGCCGTATGAGGATTAACAATGTCCCAGTAGGTAACCCTTGGATGAGATGAAATGTAATCTTATACTACCACGTATCTTTTTCATGTACAGAACAACTAAATTCTTTTTTCCTTCTGTTTTATAGGCAGAGGGAGAAAATGAAGTAAATAATGAGTTGGCAAACAGAATGTCTTTATTTTACGCTGAAGCAACACCTATGTTGAAAACCTTAAGTGATGCTACAACAAAGTTTGTGTCAGAGGTAAGAGTATAAATCTATGGCTTGGATAGTGTACTTCAAAGCACTGCAGGGCCAGACATAATTTTGGAACACAAAACTCTTACCAGGCTTAATCTGGCATCTAGAAATCAAACTTGTTTTTTGGAGCCTAAAGAAACATAAAGTATCTTTCTCGGATGCCATAGAGGTTAGAGAAAGTTCAGCTAGCCACCTTGT
The DNA here is from genome assembly GCF_018139145.2 of Gymnogyps californianus. NCBI lineage: Eukaryota > Metazoa > Chordata > Aves > Accipitriformes > Cathartidae > Gymnogyps > Gymnogyps californianus. The sequence continues at coordinate 10,249,804 of NC_059472.1, forward strand.
GGATGTGTCAGAAAAAGTTAATGGATAGAATTACGACATTGGTAGCGATAGCCTTCCTCAAGGAGAGAAGTGGGAGAGGTGAGTATGTTGCCTGCATTTTGGTGGTGGTTTAGAGCAGAAACTTCAGAAAATTGAAAGGGAAACAGCTTGATTCTCTGTGCTTGAAATAGGGAATGGAATTGTAATGTAGCTTCCTTTTCTCCTTCCCAAGACACTTTTGTTTTGCTGTGTAAAGTCAAGTATACTTACATTATTGCAGAATAGGGGAGGAACCTGAACTGGAAAAGTATTCCAACATTTTGACACATCCCTGTTTATCTTTAACTAAATAAATACTAGTGGTAAAATCCAGTCACTACAAGTATTGTGCTTGTCTTCTGATAACTGTGATGATTTTTGTCTTACACGCAATTCTGCACACTATTTCTTAATAAAAAATAATTGTACATTACATGATTAATACAAAGATACATTTGTCTTTTAATATTTTTTCCCAGGTTCTGCTTTACACTTGAAATGCCTTGAGAAAAATGGCCTCTTATTTTACATTTCTTTGAGGTGTTTGTCTGCAACAATTTTAAGTCTTACTATTGCAGCAGATGCATGTATTTGGCTACAGAAATTTCTGTCTTTAAAGAGCAGGTTAGATGATTCCTTTAAAACTTCCCAAAAGTCAATAGTGTCAATGGTGTATTTCTTTAACTACAAACAAGCAAACAAAACCTATATGGTAGACTTTGCTCTGTAAGTTAATCTATATTGTTACATTTTTAAAAACCAGTGTGAGGCTACCCAACTTACTATAGCTGTGTTGATGTTTTTAATTCCTCCACATTGCCATGCCAGCAGATCACTGATTTGATTTAGGTTTTGTAGTATAATATTTCACAATAATTGAATTGGAAACTGTTTATCTTCTTCTGCAGAATAAAAATTTACCGATAGAGAATACTACAGATTGCTTAAGCACCATGGCTAGTGTGTGCAGGGTCATGCTGGAAACCCCGTGAGTATAAACAGTGCCTGTATTGTGTATGAATCATCTCTGTATTTGACATGACTTGTGATGCATAAGGTGAAAGAAATATCATTGGGGTAATTAGGAGCTATGGTGTTTTCTTTTTACCAACTTAGTTGTTTACCTTGACATGAAACTAACTTGTCTCATTTTGCTAGCCATGCAAATCATGCAGTCTACTTTTCTGAACATATTAATATTTTAAAAATAGAATGGCTATGAAAGCTAGACAGCCTCTTGGCACTCTTTATAAATGGTTTTCTCATGTATAATTCAGGAAAATATACTATTTGAGCGTGATTGCCTAGGGCCTCCTGAAAGAGGGGTTATGGGCAATGCCTTGGATGGTACCTCCTTGCAAGCTGGCTTGGCTGATGGCTGTAACAAAATTACAGTGCCCCTGTCTGGGGAATTATGAGACGAGTTTTAGGCACGAAGGCAGTCTATTGTCTGCTGTAAATTTGAGAGGCACTGGGAGTATGAACAAAAAGTCACACTAAACTTTGGGTTTTTTATCTGTTTCTTCTGGGTTCTAAATAGTTTCCCATTAGTAAAATTACTCAGGCGTGAGGTATGTCTTATTTAAATAAGTTTCTGTCCAAATACCGCAGGACATTTGTTTTGGAGCACATTAAGAGATCCGGACATTTAAATTCTTACCCTTCTTAGGAATGGTCTGTCCCATTCAAGAAAGTAGTTAAGTCTTGTTCATTAAGCTTACTTTTTTTGGTCTCCCCCCCACCCCGAATCAGAAGTTTGGGTTGTGTGTATACTAGAGGGTGGCGGGGAAAAGGGCAGGAAGCATTGTAAGCAAAGTTAGCATGTATTGTTTAATCTTTTTTTTTTTTTTTTTTTTTTTTTTTCCCCCGGGGGGGGTGTGGTGGGGGAAATACCTGAAATGGTGTACCAGCAGGGCACTATTTTAAGTTTGAGAATCTTTGTTAATCTCCAGATAACTCTTTCTAGGCAGTGGTCTGACTCGTAGGCTGGTTATTGAAAGGAAAAAGGAAAACTCTCAAAAGGTTGTGGGGTTGGTGGGTTTTGGGGTTTTTGTTTGTGTGGGTTTTTTTTTTTTTTCTGAGGATTTATAGTAGGATTTTTCTCTTTAATCTTATTTTGGGTGTTACTAGTATGTACTCTTATCTTACGTTTGATAGATAACAATCTGTGTTTTTAAATTACAGTGAATATAGAAGCAGGTTTACAAATGAGGAAACAGTATCGTTCTGTCTGAGGGTAATGGTGGGTGTCATCATACTCTATGACCACGTGCATCCGGTGGGCGCTTTTGCCAAAACTTCAAAAATTGATGTAAGTTTATTGTTACTAAATAATCTTTTGAGTATTTAAATTGTGTGTAGGCTCCTTTTCTGTTCTCCAGGTTCTAGTAGCAGATGTACACTTCGGATTGATGCTAAATGGATAGTGGTAGTTGTTAGCAAACCATATACATCAGTAGTGAGAAGCACAAACTAGCCCTTCAGACACATAAATGGTCATTGTTAGGTCATGAAAAATCTGTTTTGATGGAATTCAGGTAGTGTCTTGAAATACTTGTAAACAGTAGTTGTGTTGAAAGATCCAAATCAGAATGACTGGAAATAACAATGGCATCTGGCTTGTTCCTCACTGTCTGGTAAACAGCTAGGTTCATCATGCACCAGTCTTCAAGTCTCTAACTTTCTGCTGTTGTTTGATAGTAAGCCTATGGAATACATGCCGTCACGGTATGCTGCTTCATGGTTGCTTCAAATGGACTATTATCCCATTGTATTAGCTACAGTTTGTCATCATTTCACTGGTTCAATGTAATCATTCTTAATGGATTTATGATAAACAAAGACTTCTGTTTTCAGTTCCTTTTTTTAAAGGTTGATAAAGCAGAGCTTGACATTGAAGTTGCATTGTCTAAAGATGTGCAGATTTTTAAGTAGCTAAGCCATTCTGTCACAGGAAAATGTAATACTGAAAGCTGAATTCCTTCCTAATATCAAGAAAATGTCTTTACACTGCTGCAATTTTTAAATACTTTTTTCTCTCTGACAAACTGAATATAAAACACTTCTGTAAACTTAGAAGGTATTAGCATGAAAAAAATTGTATAATTTTTTTAACTCCTAGATGAAAGGATGCATCAAAGTTCTTAAAGACCAGCCTCCTAACAGTGTAGAAGGCCTTCTAAATGCTCTCAGGTACCCTTATTCTTTTATTTGAAATATTTTTGTGTGAATTTTCCATAAATTGTCTAGGGCATTTCCTTCAGCAGCGAAGTATTCAGTCAGTGTTACAGATAAAAGGTGAGTGTGGTTATTGCAGGCTTCTTTTCAAATGTGTCTTGAGACAGAAATGCATGAAGAAGCTACTGTGTTTTAAAAGCTAGGTCGTAAACTTGCGGTTGTTCATTCTAAGGTAACTTTTTGCATACTTTAGCTGCATGCAGGTTAAGAATGAATCTGTAGAGGTAAGCATGACAGAGTAGACATTGTACCTGAAGTTAAAACTGATGACAAAATATAATACATACTAAAAGCTAACTAGAAGTTAACTGTGATCACATCTACTGACTGAACTACCAAATAAGCAAATGAGCAGCTGCAGCATGCTCACTGTGATTTGTGCCAGCAAAGAAATGGCTCGATTAGTGTGCATTGGCTGTATTCTGAGCTGTGTGTGGTTTGACCATGGCTTAATGATTTTATTTATTATTAGTAGAATATAAGAGTAGTTTCATGTGATTTTTTTTTTTGTTTGTTTTGCACATAGCTTCAGACGTGTAAGGCAGGTAGTTTTTTGCTAAGTAACTAGAAATTGCTCCTTTCAGAAAGCATTTATAGGGAGGTGCTTAAGGCAAGAGTCTCAATGTTTTTGCTGTAGAATAGACGAGACAAGAAGTTGCCACATTAATTGGAGAGATAAATAAAAATTAATAATTCTGTATAGAAACCTAAAAACTGCTAATTTGGGTCATAAAGGTGTAACTGTAGTCAGTAACGTATTCTTCATGTGAGTGTCCAGCATCAGAGGAGTGGCAAGAAGTGCCAAAATGTGATAGGCAGATGAAGGCTTCATTCTCCTCCTTACATGAAACAGTATCATATTACTTTGGTAACAGTTAACTGTAACTGGGTATTGTTATTCATGCACTCACTTTGAAATGTGGAAGCTTTAGTTTGTCTTGTGTGGAAGTGTGCAGTTGTACTTTGTTTTTCTTATCTGTAGTGAAACTGCTTTGATTTCATTTGCCCTCTTTTTTGTGTGTGTGTGTTAAGATGTGGTAAGAAGTGAAATAATGTGGTATTATAAGTGATTTCACTTGCCAAGTTTTTTCAGATCGTTAGCTAAAGAAAAAAAAATAAATCTGAGCTTAATTTGAGACTTCATATGAGTATTTCCATGCCTAAATCACTTTGTTATTCATCGCTGAACCTTCTGTATTTGATCAGTCTTTGAGATGGTGATCAGTAAAAACACAAGCTTCCAGAGGGAAAATGCTATATTAGCATTTATTTTCTGACTAATTTATTGTGATTGCAGTTGCAAAGGAACACCGATCTTTACTGGTACCCCATTTTTCCCCATCATGGTTGACACATTAAAGTACATGGGAATTGTAGTTCAGGTTCTCACTCAGTTGTGCGTTATTTTGTGGTTAGTGGTGTAAATTCAGTCTGTGCTGTCATGCTGACCTTTCACCACACCAACCCATTTCATGCATACATACTTTAACAGTCCTGGTTTCATACATTTGATTACTCGTTTGGGTAGGATATTTAAATCTTTTTAAAATCACATTTGGAATTGTTAGGAAGAGATGCAGAGGTAAGCTGCTATGTGCCTGTGTGGTGAAAGCAGATTCAAGATGATGTCATGAGAAATTAAGTCCAAATCTAAGTCTTTGATTCTGGAGGAGTGTTAGAAGTTCTTGTGTTTTCTCAAGAGATAGATAATGTGTCTTAAAAGCAAATGGAAGGTAGTATGGATTTTGGAGGGAGATAGCTGTTTATAATTTGAAATGTGTGTAAGTATTGTAATCATGTTCAGCTTTTTCACATGGGCAGAATACCAAGTGCAGTAACTTTTCAGGATTTTAGAAAACATTAGGCCTCTTGTTTGTGGAAAGTATAAATTACCAAGAAGTGCTGAAATCTATATTGATACTAATTTTCAAAACAAAAAGTCATTGTATATTCTTCAAGTGAACGACTAAAATATCACTGCAATTGTGGATAACAATGAAAATGCTAATTTAACATGTTAAATTTAAATTACAGAATAAGTTTTTACTTGCTTTTAGATTACAGTTAGGGAAGGAAGATCAGGGAAATTAATCATACAAAGAAGCCAGCATTGAGGGTTATACAGTACTTTCTTTTGAAATAGGAGATGACTAAGTTTTTTGTAGTGATTTAAAAATGTGCTAATGTCCTAGAGAATTTTGAAGGGGGAAGGGGCTGGAATAAACACATGTGTATACTCTTTAGTTTTAGCAGCACTGTTACTTAACTAAGCAGGAAATTAGGCTGAAAAGCAATTAAATCCGTTCTCATTGAGGGATCTTAGAAAGGTTTGGTCACTGGAAGTTTTGAAGAAAAATTTCTGAAGCTGTGTTTTATCTGAAGATGTTAACTGAGGTATCTGTCCATAGGAAGTCTTATTGATAATTACCTATCACAAGTGGTAACATGAATTTACTATGAAATGGCCGATCAGCACGAAAGCCAACATCCAGCTGAGGCTTGTTTTTAACTCCCCTTGGTGCAAGGCTGTGGGGTTATCATTCTGATTGATTTTTGATCATTTTCTGATCAGAAAGTCGGATTTGTGTACTTGGTAACCGTGGAGTGGGTGATGGTCAGTGGCTGAGGGTTTTACTCTGGTACAGTCAGGTTGAGCCATAAACAAAGAAATTATGTATTTTTTAAGCCAAAGTAAAATAGCATCCATTCTCTTCTCAAATTGATTTTTATTTCTGTGTTTAGGTACACAACAAAGCATTTGAATGATGAGACTACCTCCAAGCAAATTAAATCCATGTTGCAATAACAATTACCTGGAATTCGCACCTGCTGTAGACAGACAGTATTCTGCAATGACTGAGATGCACAGATACTTTTTTTTTTAGTGATTGCAACTACTATCTCGTTCATTCTTGCTTTTTATTTTCTGTCTTCCTGTTTACCCTTTTTTAATCACTTTCTTGTTCTTAAGTAAGCTCAGACTTCTTTTCTGTGCCAAATCAATGAAAATTATCAATTCTGGAAAGTATTTCTACTTTTCAGAATAGCCATCCTAAGTGGCAGCTAATTATGCGTTGCATTTGGATTTCTCTGTACTGGGGAAAGATTTGTGACTTGAACTAAATATTTTTAAACTTGTGGTTTTTTTCTTTTTTTGAAAAACTAATATTTAATATTGCTTCTTCTGCATGGCAAGACTGCCTACTTCTGCTATTTAAAAATCCCTTGATGACTTCATTTTCTATTGCAGCTTATTTTCATGTGCAACCATGAGGAAACTAAAAGCAGATTTGTTTAAATTAACTGTGTACAAAATGGTACCCAACACAAAGGTTTTTTTAAATGAGTAAAAACTGTTTTGTTTAAAAGTTACGTTTGCATTTTGACTCATTTTTGTAAGGATGTATGTTGTATGTTTAACCTTTAATAACTAACGTTAAACTGTGGTGTGTGCGTAGCAAAATTACGTATGCATGTTCATGTCAAATGATTGGCTGTGGATAAGATAATAAAATCAGCTTTCATTTTTCTAAGTGTGGTTTGATTTACCAGTATTTTGAGTGAGATGTCTTCGTGCTCTTTGGATTTTTACAAAAAAAATAAATTTATAAATTTTATATAGTGAAAACTCTGCTGTTTCATTACCAGTAACCACTAGTCTAATCCACTGATTTAAGCCTAGCATGTTTCAGGGTTCTTGCTCTCCTCTCTGTGCTGCTTCCCTGTCCCAGAAATATTACTTGTACAGGGTTTGGGGGGAAGAACTCTGTGCAATTCATATAGATCCCAGTGGACATCGCTGAAGAACCTGCATCTTGGCTACCCATGTTGAAATCTCAGCACAGTCATCAGAAATGATGTTCCAGATCAGGCTGCCAGTTTGGCTCTTTCCGTACCAATGGTGGGGAGATTAACTTCCCTCTCTCTGTATACCAGTGGATCTAGATATTTTGAACTGTGTGTAAAATCTGAATAATCTTAGCATACTAAATAATGTTTCCTGTTTGGCTAGCATTTTAACAGAACAAGTGTTAAGCTTTGATAGGTTAGTGAGGAAAATCTTTTGGGGAGGGGAAGAATTGAAGGGGAAAACAAGAACTGAGAATTACTAGAAAGAACATCTCTGGGAAACGGCACGTTTTGCATTGATGGGCAAACATTGGTGCACCTCGTGTGTGTGGTGCTGTTGTGATTATGCCTAAAATGAGTTGTCAGTGTTCTGGAAAGGAGATATGAAACCTGCAGGCAGGTGTGAACACCCTCAGCTTTATTTGCTAGACAAATAATATTTTGTAACTGCATGGCACGGTAGCTCCAAATACAGCATACTGGTGTGACCGTGCTGCATTTCTTGTGGCCACCCTTCTGCACCATCAGGAAAGATTCTCCTTTCTATCTTTTGTTTGTTTGTTTTGGGAAGTAGGAGATCTGCAACATTTTAAATCATGATGCTTGAGGAAGAGTTCAAAGGAGGTACAAGTGTGTATTGCTGCTACCTGTACCTACTTCTCTGTTAGGTGGGGTAATACTTTTTTTTTTTTCTTTCCTGCCAAAGATGCTTAGCAGAGGTCCCTGCTACAGAGAAACCAAACCATGCGCTGTGCTGGGTGGCTGCAGGAATAAAATGCTCTTGCTTTGACATGATACTGCTCTCTAGTCCTTTTGGCAGCATCACAGTTTAAATCCAGCTGAGAAAGGACAAAACTTGATTTGTGGGGGTTTTTTTAAAAGGAAAAAAAAATCTTTCCCAGAATTGTATGAATGTTACAGACCGTATACAACCAACCATTCTGCATCTATCTGAAAGGCTAACTGTCCTCATGAGTTCATTACCCCTAGGAAAAAATTAATTTAATCTCAGCCTTGTTACTGTGAATACAGTTATCAAATAATAATCACAGGAGGGACAAACCGTACTCCTGTCCAGTGTTGTTATTTGGAAATAAAGCTTTCTAGAGGAAACCTAATTTACAAAGAATAGATTTTAAGCACAGCTTGGGTATTTGACAGTTTTTATTTGTGATCTCATTAGAAAACACTTGAAACAGTAAATCCAGCCTGGGTGCCATTACGGAAGAACTAGCCGTATAGCAGACTACTTCTTTGTCTTGCCTCAGTGGCTACTGGCTAAAACAACACAGAATTTCTTCAGCCGACTGTTTTGGACAGCTCTTCCTTTGTGCTGCCCTGCCAGTGTCTTTGCTTTTAAACATCGTTGTTCTTGTGGTCTGAGAATAATTGGAGCTTTCCTTTTTTTCCTCCGGCATTTGTGTTCTGCAGTTTGTCTGTGTACGCAGCTGGGAAAGGAGATTAGAGCTGGCGTGCCTTTGAGTTGGCTGGCCCACAACTCTGCAAGCTTCCCTACTTGTGAGCTTTCCAAGAGAAGAAAACAGGCCTTCCAGTGCATCAGGCATCAGCTGTTTGCATTTTTGAACTGAAACTGCTGCGTGTTCGCTGCTCAAGCTTTGGTGCTTGTTCCTTGCAAAACCACTCTTTAATCTTCTCCTTCTCTGTTTTAATTCTTCTCTTATCTGTGGTAGTGGACAGAAGAGCAGCTGGCAGGCTCAGCACTAAGTATTGGCCACTAAACAGCCTTTATGTAAGTTTGGGGGGAAAATTGCTCACTTTGGATGGCACCACCCTGGCGTATGTGATAGCCTGGAGTCTTGGGGTACTGGCCTGGGTGGCACTTGATGGTTTAAATAAATGCTCTGCTCAAGTTAGCCATCCTCCCTCTGCTGTGAGCTGGTGTAACCACCCTGTAGCTGCTGTGGGTGGAAGGCCTTCTCCTCATGATGCTGTGTCTCTGAGTGTAAACGCTATTGCTGCTTTCTTATGGGCCTCAAATTGCGGGCACAGGTGGGTCGCGGGGGGAAAATCGGTCCACAGTGGCTTGCGTAATGCGTGTCACCATTCACAGACAGTGAAGTGGCTGCATAGCTTCACTCCTGATCGCAGGGCTAATAGTGTGTGCTGCCCTACAAGCCCTGGATTTTTTTCTGCAGTTCTTTGGTACCAGCCTGCTTATAGGATACTGATTTGGATCTTAACATTTCACATAAAAAGTACACAAAATATGGAAATGTTTCTCCTAGGAAAGTGTCCTTTCCTGTCTGTATCTTCTGCTTATAAATCACATCGGGATTTCACTTTGCCAGGAATGCTGCCTATTTCCTAGTAGTTTTATTATGGCTGGAGCAGATCTGGAGAGGGAGATCCTGACATGGCTTGTTGCAGGTGGTCTTTAAGTGTTCCCAGGCAAACATCTCATTCTGGATGCACCGTCCCTGGCTGCTCTCTCCTGGCTCACAAAGCCGATGCCAGCGTGTCTTCTGCAGCGGGCATGTGGTGACTCTTCAGGCTGTTGCTTCACTAGAAGGAAGCTCATCCTCCTTTTCTTCGGGTTTTCTAAACTTTGTGTTGTCTTTCTGTCCCTGAAAAGACTTATGCCTGTGAAATAAATGTAAATAATTAACAAGGAGTAGTTTATGGCGTCGCTGTGAGTTTATAGTTAGTTGTGGCATTTCAAAAGCGCATCTGTGTGGAAACTCACTGCGATGTTTACTGGGCGCTGGAGACACGTGTGCTAACGAGTCCTGCTTGAGGCAGGAGGCATCCTTGAGGATGCCCTTCCTGGCTGGGGTGATGGGGCTACTTGTTTCTCCAAATTTTGAGAAACACCTCTTTGTTTTATCAAAATAGAGAACTAGCTCTGAATTACCAGGCTCTTTGCTCTTGCTCTTTCTTTTGGTCTTTTTACTGGCCTAAGCGAAGTTTTTTTCACTCCTTTTCCCAAGTCCGGTGTAATGTCTGCTGGCTGATCCGTAGTAGCAGCTCTCCGTCTGGCGGCAGTGAAGCAAGGACTAAAGCAATCCCGGTATAAAGTTCACGCTATCAATTTGCATATGAATTTTGTAATGAATTGCTGTCACATGGGATATTTAAAAACTGGACGATTGCATCCAACTTGGTGCCCTGGATCTGAAGCAGTGCTTTGCTTCCCCCCGCTTCAGTGCTGATGTTCCTTTCAGGTTGGTCTCATCCTTCTGTTTTCTTACCGTGGTGATACAAGGGTGCCTGGACGGGCTGAGCACTTCTGTCAAAGTTAGGACACAAGAAGGGCTGTACCTGGTGAGCAAATCTAGCCAGGTATAATCTGACCCTGTCTCTTGAATCTGAGCAATGTTCTGGTGCCTTTTTGTCACGGCTGTAGTAGCGTGAAGTGGGTGTTTGTGGAGTTGTGTGGGGCAGAGGTGAAGTCATCGAGTTACTGCAGGGACGTTGCAAGACTTGGGCAAGTGGTAGAATAAAGCTTTCCAAGTGCTGTAATTATTTCACCAGCAAATGCTTGAGTGCATGGCAGGCTGGTAGCAAGTTACATGGACTTGGTGTGTTAGGAACATGCTTACTGAGGGTGCCCTTGTGTGCGAATGGTCTTGGAGCTCCCGGGGCCACGCTTACTTGCAGCCTTTCCTTGGCTGCCCTGCTGAGTCACGTCTGTGTTTCACAGTTACAGCTTCACGCAAGACCCTTCATTTTCCTTTTGAAAAGCATTCATGTAATATATGTGGAAACGCATTGGTGGTGTCTCTTATCTTCCCTGTGCTCCTATGATTACGAATGATTGAGGCCAGGTCCTGGGACCTCAGTTTGTGCAACAGGAGTTGGGAGAAATTCAGAAGGTCTGTTTGTCTTCTCCCCTGTAGCAGTGTGCTATGAAGTACAGCAGTCTGCTACCTCCTGCAGGCTCCTGCCCTGGGGACCTACGTTCTCTGCTCACGCCTGAGCCTTATCCAGAAGCCAACAGCTTGCTGCAGGGGTCAGAGGTGTCCAATAAACGAGGTGAGGAGTTACAAGCGCCTGATGACTGATGATGAAGTGGGACATTGGAGAGCTGTGCCCTCTCCTGGCTCCTGCCATGGGATTCCTCGTTAGTGATGGCTCATCTTTTGATCCCAAGGTCTCCAGAGGTGTCTCTCTGCACATTCTCCCCTTCCTCACCATCCAGGGCATATCGCTGATGCCCCTGTCTGCAGAAGCATGGAGAGCTCCTGCTGCAGGTGACATCTATATGTCCTTTATGGCTTTGTTTCTTGCTGGTAAGCATGTACACCATGAACTGACTGAGGCAGAGAAGAGGTGGCCTCTATAGTCATGGGAGTCTAAGACAACCCAAAGTCAGAGCTGGCCTGGCAAGAGCATGTATCTGGCCTGATCTGTGGCCCATCTTTTCCTTGGTTGCAGGCAAGGAAGAAACAGAGTTGCTTATTTTATCCTGGCTCCCCATCTTCCCGCATTGCGTGATTTCACATGTGCCCATTGTGTCAAAGTGGTGCTCAGACATTGGCCAAATGATGGGCTGGTGTCCAGGCTTGGGAAAGGAGTATGTGTGCACATCCAGCTCATCCCATGCGGCTGGAAACACACCCATCATGTGAAGGGGCAGATGAGACACACATCCGATTGCAGGGTGGAGGGAGACGTTGCAGTATAAAACTGATGTCCCCATAACCAGCTGTGTGACCTCTGGTCGGCGTTGGGGTAATTAAAAGCAGTGTGGGAGTGCATTTGCTGAAAGACTTCAGCTTAAGTAATGTGGCAGTCTTAACTGTGCTGTTTCCTAGCTTTTAAGCAATTGCCTTTATCATCTTTGGCATCCTTAAAGTTGTTTTTAAGGTGATACACTCTATATTCAGCACTGTGCATCTTTGAAGTGGCTTGTGGTGCCTGAGAGTGAAATGCCACTTTGAGACCCAGGCTAGAGGTGCTTTCTGTGTTCACCAGCTGATGACTGCGTTCTGGCTAGAAGAATGATGATTTAATGCCATGGGAAGGAAAGTTGGCTGATGTCATGAGGAGTTTCCTAACACATCTCTTACGCTAACATAAACATCTTGCAAGAGAAGTGGAAGAGGGTGGCTCCTTGGAGACATTTAAGCTAGGCTGAATAAAGGGCAAGAGGTGTCCGTTAGGAAATGTTGCTGCACTGAAATGGGCTGGACTGACCGACAGGTCTTTTCCGTCTTAAACTGAAGTCTGCACTGGAAATTATGCTTATGAAATGTTCCTGCGTAGGCAGTTTGAGGTGTCAAAATTCAGAAGCTGGGAGACGTTGGACCAAACCATCATCCGCAGAGCGTCAATAATAACTAAAAATATAACTTTGGCCGGAGTTGCAGAAAACGCTTTCTTTTGTATTGCGTAAACCAAAAAAAGCTCCCGGGAAAGCTGCCGCATGGCAGGAAAGCGAAACTGGCTGTCCTGAAGATGGCAGTGATGCTCTTCTCAAACGAGCCATATTTACTGGCTGAATGCCACTGTTCTTTGAGAGCGACTGTCCCACCCACAAACTCTCCCTTCTATAAATTACTGCAATATTACTTTTCCCTTCAAAGACTCGGTGATCCATTGCTCTCTTTATTTCTCCCCTCATTTCGACACATTAACTCAACTTGCTTCATGCTCTGGCTTTGCAAATGAGGAACAATTGATACCGCGGCGTAATTGCGTGTCTGCTCTCAAGGAGGGAACTCGTTTAAAAAACGAACGGCCCCAGACCCCGAAGTTGTGCCTCTGCTGATCTGCAAGTCTCTAAAGAATTTTGAAATATGCTGTTAATCAAAAGCTAATTAAATGTCTTAATTAGTTTTTACAGGGTGGGTTTGGTTATGGAAGACACTGTCTAGGTCTTTGCGGCACGGGGAGCTCGTGCTTGGGGAGCAGAGCAGTAGGGTTTCAATCAGTCGCTTTGCTGAAGGACCTTCAGCCTCGAAGGCACCATCATCTTCAGCGTCTGTCGCCCTTCACCTCTAGCAGAGATAGCAGTGTCTCATCAGCGAGGCTTTGGGGATGATGCTGTTTGTAGGGGCAGCATCAGCTGCTTTCAGCCAGCCGAACGGCTGCTCCGTGCTCGGCAAACTCACGGCCCCTTCCCACGCTTTGGACTCGTATTTACTCTTCGGGTCTGAGCTTTGGTCTCTGCAGCCCCAAGCAGCTCCTCGGCGCAGAGATGGCTCATCTGAGGCTCGGATCTGGAAACTCTTAAAAGGCAGATCCGATGGGAGACCAAGCCCACCCCATCTGCACCGGGGATAGATTTCTTCTGGAGTCGGGGGGAGCAGGAGATCAGACCATGGGAAATTTCTGTGGTCTGAACCTAGATCAGTATTTACAGCTATTGCTATGAAGAGTGCTCTGTGTGTCTGTGTGTGTGTAGGTATTATATATCTTTTAAATAGCCTACTGTATCACTACTGTAAATGCTATAAGTTTACAATAAAGCCTCTGTTGCAGGTAAGGGAGGAGCTGGTATTGTGCACTGCAGTGATTTCTTCAGTCTGCTGCATCTCCCCCACACCCCTGGGCTGGGACGTGGGCTGCATTCTTTCCCAAAACTGTTTTTTTTTTCCTTTTTTTTTTTTTTTTCCCTTTTTTTCCTTTTTTTCCCCTTTTTTTCCCTTTTTTTTTTCTTTTTTTTTCCTTTTTTTTTTTTAATAATGTCATTAACAGACGCAGCTTGAGACTCTTATACAGATCCAATGCCGAGAAGTTTCTGGGGTCTGATTAGCCCAAGGTTAGGAATATCCCACACTCGACTTCTCTTGTAAAGGAGGAGTTTGGCTCTCTGAATCCTCGCCGCATTTTCAGGTCTGAGCAAGCGGCTGAGGACTGTGCTGAGCCGCCCGGGGAGCGGCTTTGAGGGGCTGTGTAAGGGGATCGGAATTTGGTCAGTCTGCGCCGCTTCCTCTTCAGAAAGGCGTTGGAGATGGAGGAGGGCTGCCCGGAGCAGAGTGCGGGGCTGGTTTTTGGGGATGTGCCGGAGGAGTGGCAGGGGGTAGCAGGCACACTGAGCACCGCTTCAGGTGCAGCCTGAAGCTTTAATAAAACAAGCAACGCATGAGCATCAAGGAGCTGGGCTCTGGAGCCCAAACGATATCCATGTGACCAAGTCACTGATGAGATTTGGGGCACCCTTTAAAAGCTGATTTTTGTGCAAGGATAACATGTATGCTGACAAGCACAGGGTGGGCTGTAAATGGGGAAAGCAGACAAACTTGCATTGCAGAAGTTTCTGGGGATGCTAATCAAATTGCATCCAGAGGCAGAATCTTCCTTTTCTTCTTCAGGAGTGATTCAGCCACTCAGCAATCCTGTCACCTCTTCTAACCAGCAGCTCGTTGCCAGAAATGCCCGTTCCTCAGCAGGCAAACAGCATCAGTGCTTGCTGAACCTCAGGTTTCAAGCACGGGCTTTGGATTCAGGCCAGGAGAAAGGGCTGGTAACTCTTCAGTAGCATCATTGGAAGATCATCACCTATCAGGACTCGGAGCCAATGCTGCTGACCATCCCATCGGTATCTATTAGCGCTGCTGACCATTAGGTGCCATCTCGCTGAGGAGGAGTGTTCCAGGAAAATGCACCAAAATCATTTGAATTTCTCATAGATGGGTTCGCACAGTGAACAGCAATGCCAAACGGGCTGCCCAGGATTGGTGTTGCTAAACTTGCCAAGTCCCTCAGGAATCAACCTCCTCCCACTTTTTTCTTTTGACGTCTGCATGCAACCACTAGTGAAACTCGTTAGGCGGGCTCAGTCCTAGTGCAGGCGCTGCAATGATTGCAAATCGCGTTGCATGGTCTGTACCAAAGACAGACCATTGCTCCCAGCATGCCAGCTCGTGGGTGGATGCGCACAGCCCCAACTGGCTGACACCACTGGTTTGGAGGTAGTGGTGCTTCATGGTGGCATTGTCAATGTTTGCCGGTGCTGCCACTGCGTCCCCTCGTCTGTTGGTCATGGCACTGGCTGGTCTGCCTTGGAGTGCTTGTGCTTTCCATGCTTTGATTGACGCCAGGGGCTTGGCAGATCCCAGAGAAACCCGTCCACTCCTATTCTCCTCCAGTTCAGCCACAGCTCAGCAGGGCCCCAAAAGGAGCCCAAACAGGCACATGGACTGGGCATCTCTGCTGAGGCTTGCCTGCTCCCTGTATCGGCGCTGGCTGACCTAGATGGCTGGGCTATTTCCGTATGTCCTCCTTGCAGAAAGAACAGACTCACCCTTGGTGAGACTATGGCTATAGGGTAAATCTGGCACAGCCTGCAGCACGTGGGTGGCTCTCAGTAGTCCAAAATGCTGCCGTGTGTCGCTGGACCAGCACTGGCTGCCCCAGCACATCTTTTCTGGCACCTGCCCCATGTGCTGCTTTCCCGCGGTATTCCTCATCTTACACCTTCTCCAGGGGATTGGTGGGCCCGAGCCTGTAACATCCAAAAAATCACTAGGTGTTGGGGACAGAAGTTTGGGGTTGATCATTAAATCCCTTTGGTGACCTGCTACAGCAAAAGAAAACACATTTGGGCAGGAGGTGAAACGTTCTTCTGTTGAGGTTGTGGATCTGAGGACAACCATCAACCTTCGCGGCTGTAAGAAGCATCTGTTGGCCTTCCTTTGTATAGGACTTGCCCAAACCCAGCCGCTTCCACAACAAACCACTCCACTCCTTCCTGCCTTGGCAGACTGAAAGCAGAAGGGATGGTAACCTGGGTAGGTACAGCTACGTGTGTCATGAGACCTTTGTATTAAAGGGCCCAGTCAAGGTTGGAGAACTATTGCTTTGGCCATTACAAAATGGGTGGTGAAAATAAGTTTCCCAAAAAAGAAAGAAACAATTAATGGATCCAACACTGTATGGAGGAAAGAGAAGTAAAGCAGGCTGCACATAATAATTAAAGTTTCGGTGAATTGAATAGATCATATTGTATATCAATAAGTACTATGGTCTTTACTTATTTTCTTTATACAGTTTATCCGTAGAAGTGTTTGAGCTTGGGTCTCCTGTGGTGGGAAGCTGTTTTCTCATTCTAGCTTTCTCATACACCAGAAAAGCATTTTGACAAATAGTTTGCAGCATCTAATTTGTGTGTATATATACATATATATAATGTATATATTATATAAATAAAAAACAGATGCTTGTAATGGACAAACTATTAATTGCAGCTCCTGGGGAAAAAAAAAGGTAGCTATGGTAATGGTTTGCCCATAACAAACCATCTGATTTTATATAATAATATATTTCTATAATTTGTGTAGAAAATCAAACGTTTGTAGCAAGCAAAGTATAAGTTACGGTTGCTTTTCTAGGAATTTAGGAGCTGCTAAGCTCACTCGGACCTGCGAGCCTTCTAGCCCAGGATTTTGACAATGACCAGAACGGGGCAGACCGAGGGTGTTCCAAGAAACCCTGCAACAAGCAGTTAGGTTATCCCTTATCTCAGAAAAGTTTCCATTCCTCCCCTTCCCTCTGTAATTAGAGGTTAGCTAATGCCTCAAATCATGAGAGTTTACATCTTTCCTGAGACTTCATTTCAAAAATAACTTTAAATATTTAGTGCTGTAACTCTGGACATGCTCGTTACTCATTGAAATGTCTAATCGTGGTTGGAGTCTTGCTAAGGTTTTGTTATCTTTCAGCTTCATCCCATTTTCCTGCTGCATGATGATCTAAGGATGGGTGAGAGCAGTGATCTGTAGAATGACCAAATAAAGAATGGTAAGAGTTTGGGGAAATTACTGGAAAGCAACAGATTTTTCCTATATATAGTTTTTCCGTTTCATGTAACTTACTGTAGCAGGAGCAAAAAAGCACGACCCTAGGCTTTGACGCCACATTTTGGGATCGTTTGCCACCCTGGTAACTCCGTGTCGATGGCAATCCCGAAGCGTGCTGCGCAGGCCTGGCCCCTCCTGATGGGAGCTGCGATGTGCTGCTGGCTCGGAGCCATCTCAGGTGCCGGGGTCCAAGACCTCAGCGGGACCAGCCCCCTCCTCATCCTTTTCATGCACTAAGGGCAGGTCTCAAGGGCAGAGCTGCAAGTATTGCCCCGCAGGGAGTGGACAAGAGGACCACCGATGACCCAGGCACAGCGATATTTGGGGGCGTGAGATTTTGGAGAGCCTGGGCACAGCGTGCTGGGGAACTTGTGCCGTCTGAGGCAGGTAAGTCATGCCAGCATGGAGGCAGATGTGGCCCTGGTGGGTGACTTAGCCACGTTTGGCGTAGAGATGAAGCAGAGTCAGACACAGAGGTCAGCTTTGTGGAGATGCACAGTGGGCTGGACACATTCAGTGTGCCTGGGGCTGTGGGATTTATCTGCATGCATGCATCCCGCAGTTGCTTTTCTGGTAACTCAACAGCTGAATGTCACGCTTGTGCTGATACATGGTACCAAAAAAAGCCCATGGCCATGTCTGTTTTTCCTGTGAGCCACAGACTGTGGCACTACATAACAGACATCTGAGAGCAGCCTCATTAAAGGGGCGAGGTACGAGGTGATGGTCGTTCAGGTCCAAGAGAAAAACTGTAGCTGGCAACTCCTTAGAGCACAGCGCTTTTCTGAGACACCTTGGTCCCTCTGGGATTAGCCTTGGGGGGTCCGGACTGGTCTCTCTGCCAGACGTGCTGTTACTTGGATGAAAGCAAGGCACTGGGGAAATGAACCCGGGTTCTGGTGGGATGATAACCTCGTCACAGACTCCCTGTTTGGAGTTAGTGATGGATGAGATCCTGCTGATAAACTGTCTGCGGTGATATTATCAGGATGGATCTCAGTGTTAAAAGCTGCTTTGGTGTAGTGGAGTTTGGTTTCCTTCTCACTCCTATCACAGTGATAAGACAGTGATGTTTAGCTGGGATAAATACTCTGCTGTATTCCACAGCCTGGCTGGTTTTTTTTCCTCATTTGTATTAATAGCAGGCATTATTATAAATGTATTATTGTGTTCAGGAGGGAATTGTGAAATTGGCAGTTGAGGGGCCCTCTTGCAAGAGGGAGACAGCCTCTTCTCAGGCTGAGTGAATATTTAATCTTGGATCCGTCCTTTCCCGTGTCTCCCTCCATGGTCAAAGCTGCTGAACAGAAGGGAACACAAATTTAATCTGACTTTGAGAGTTCAGTGAATATTCAGTAAATAATCTGTTCACTGTGGAGGAGGCCTTGCATTTGCTAGAAAAATTCATAGGCCCTTTCCAATGTTGATAGGTGGATCTTCAGAAAGCAAAGCATCTTTCTAAAAATCTACCAACAATATCGGTGTGCTTATTTGTATTTAAGTACAAACCAAGGTACCTCAGGACCTTTGATTTAAAGATCAAGCCCTCGTAGTGCTAGGAGCTGTAGAAAGAAATAAGAAACTGGAGAGTTGCTGCTCTGGTGGTCAGATCAGCATGATGATTAGCGGTTACACGCTGGGATGCAACATGGAATGGAAGAGACAAATGAACTGGAAGAACTGACTAGTCATAATATGAAGTTTTTCAGAAAAGACAATATCCTAATTCACTTAGCTGTTGTCTTCCGGACATGACTTAGTGGTCCCCGGGTGAAATAGGCATTGTGGCATGATTTAAAGTAGGGCAGTGCTGCCACGTAGCAAATTTTGATGGGAAGTTTGCCAAAAAGTGGGAAAAAGCTGTGTGACTCAGAACAGTCGAGTCTCGCAGCTCCCAGAGGTGAGGAATGATCTCCTGGATGCCTTGTGACCTCCTGGGCTGCCTCCTCAAACACCTTGAAGGTAAAGGCAGACACCTCAGGTCAGCGCTGGAGGGGATGCTCAAGAGTAAAGCTGAGGCTATTCAGGGTGGGTTTTTTTACCCCATCTTAACCATTGCTTAAGATCACACTTGTTCTTCAGGCTTCGGTTATTGCTCTAACAGGCAATTTATCTGAATGAGCAAATAACACCACGGTCTTTTCCTTCAGCTACAGCTGATTCAGATCCTATTAGTGTCTCCGACTACTTGAAATTGCTCTTTGTCGGATTCATTGCCTGGTGCTTTCCTGCACGCAAGCGTAGGGGCTGATGCAGTTGAAGTACAAGACTTTGGCCTCCATCCCCAGCGTTCCTGACAGAGAGGCTGAGGTAGCACATAAACCCATCCTCATGCATTTAGATGTCTTCATCAACAGAGAGCACCGTTTGGGAAGGAGACATTTAAAAATCTCTTTGTTGGGTTTATAGGTTCTTTAAAGCCACTTAGTCATTTGATAGCAGGTTAAAATTAGTCCATACAAGATAAGGCATCAACACAGTCTTTTCCCAAAGCTCCTTATTAGCATTGATTTTTCAGTCAGGTGAAGAGTCGAGCAGTGGAAGATTAAATTAATGATACTGTGGTCTGTACGGTTTGCCTGGAAATGCCTGGCATCTTGTGCAGGGACCTTATCACGTGGTTTTCCATGATACAAAACCTGAAGATTCAGCAACAAGAACACAAAAAGGTCATTCCCATTTTTAGGGTGTTATTTTGACCGGGACAAAAACCATTTTTACCCTCTGTCTTTCATTTCACTAATAGTCGGTGGTTGACATGACATGACCGTCGTTATTCAGAACTTCATTTAGATAATTTGCTGGTGATTGTGGTCTTTGAATTCATGAGTGTACTTAGAAATAATACATTGATTCTTTCAGAAAAATCCAGTAGGGATTTTATATATATATATATTTTTTTTTTTTTTTTTAAGCCATGTGTGAGGGAATGCTCTGCAAAACGGTGTGCTGGAAGGACAGGACGCATTCCTAGTCCTTGTGTCTCACTGCTTGGCTGTTGCATACAAAAGGGCTGATGCAACATCTGTTGAAATTAATGGGACTTTCTCCCCTGGCATTGGTGGGCAGTGGAGCGGTGTGACAGGAGGAGGCAGCCTGGCCGAGGCAGGAGCACGCCCTGCACTCCTCATGCTCTTCGACAGGCAAGAATCCATGCGTGGGCACCCTGCAGCATATGCTGGAAGGAATTAGTTGTTAAAGAGATGAAGATAAAAGGGTCTAGAGGGTAAGGAGCTCCTCCAAGCGCCTTAATTTCTGGCAAGTCTTTTTGTCTTGGGCTAGTCAGACCTACCTTGAACGATGCCGAAGTAGGAGTCTCATCTAAGCTCTCTTGACAGAGAGTGAAAAGAGACAGGTGTGTGTCCAGCTTGATTCATCCTGCTCTAACGTCATTAGATAGACAAGATCAACATCTTTCTGCAGGTATCTCTCTCTCCCTGTGACTACCGGGAGAACCTAGGTGGCCGTGTTTGTTTCTTAGATAAGTCAAGTTGCGTCAGATCAACCCTATTTTTTTGCTGCCTTTTTCTGAAGGACCACGCTTGAACCAGCACAGGTATATAGTATATACTCATGGCACGGACACTTGAGTTGTAAGGTGTCTGCAAGGTGAAGGAGGTCACAAAACTCTGGCACAAATATATCCTGACATTTTCCATTTTCTTTTTTTCTCCTTTGGAAGCAGCAGGGACTGGATAGCCTGAAGTCGGTGTACCGGTGATGGTAGGTGATTGGACCATAGAGCTTTTTTGAGAAAAATCTGCAGACCGGCTTGTTTTGCACCAGTGAAATCACCAGAACTGTACTCTTGTGCAAAGCTGTAATCACAAACTTCTTAAATGAGAAACAACAATGACAAAAAATTAATCATGAGCTTTGTCTGACAATCACCAGCATTCTCCATAGACATTGTCAAATACCGGTTGATAAGTGAAAAGTCCTTTTTTGGTTTGTTTGTTTTTCCTTGCAGCATTTCACAGACCCATTTCCAGTTCCTTGCAGCCCATCACTGGTTGGTCCATACCTTACAGGCTGCAAACCACTGGTTTAGCAGATATTTGGGAATTGGACCTATGCATCCCATGGGAGGAGGATCTCAGAGCCTATGGAGAAGCTGATGAGGTGACTTCTTTGAAGGAGCAGGCCTGAAGGTGACCATGGAGGGGCCGCAGTAAGGAGCCAACTCTGTTTATTAACTGTCAGTGGGGCGATGGTGTGCTGAGCCCAACGGGGGTGGTGGCCTCTCTGGAGAGAGGGGACAGTAGCTAAGGAGAATTAAAAGGAAGGAGGGACTGGAAATAATGACTGCATCTCCTCTTTTACTTATTTATTTTTACCTCTAGGCTCTCCCTTAGAGGGATTATGCAAGTTTCCAAGCCCAAATTTTTCCTTGTGGGAAAAAATGTGTTCCAAGTATTGTTTCTTGGGATGCTAACATGCCAGGCTGAGGTCCTTGAGGAAGATGTGACCCCCTGTCCCTGCAGCTTCATTAGCTCTCTTTCTGCCTCTCCCCAAAACCATGTGTTTGAGCACTGGAGGAACATCATGTCATCGACGCCGTAGCAGCCAGTTACTTTATCCTATTTGATGCCATCATTTCATAAATCAGATCAGAAGACGACACTGGGTCATTCTGTCCTGACTGAAGTGATTAAGTAGATCTGTGCTATTAACTGCAGTTATCTTCTGAAAATGTCAGACTGCCTGCCAAGATCTTGCCATGAGTTAAATAAGCATCTGCTGGCTGAAGATTCAGACTCTGAAGTGGAGGTGATCGTACGTAACTGCGAAATGAAAACCCACGGATCAAGCAGTCCCCTCGGACCACTGGGTCCTGCATCTTGCTGCCCCTCCGTGTTGTGGTTCTGCACAGAAAACTCACGTGCCCAGCAGTTTTGTCCCAGCTTTATGGGTTCTGTCCAGCTGAGATATTATTTTAAAAAGATAGGATTTTTTCTGTGTATTCACTGTATTAATTCGGTGGCTCCGCCAGACATCTGGCAAGTATTGTGGCTGTGTCTGAGAGATTTCGGAGAAGGAGCCTTGGCACTGACATTAAATGCAGTACAAGAAAACCAAGAGGAGAAGAAATTGCTGCTTTAAGGAGGGAGAACGTTTGCAGCATTGCAAAATGGCACAGGGAGCTTTTACTGCAGGCTGAGATGGGATTAACATCCCTGCAGCAGTGTTTTGAACTACCTCCTGGTTGTCTGGAGGTCATTCAGGACCTGCCACCCCCCCGCCGCGGCAGTGCCGGCCGTTAGCATTCTTCATCCACAAATGGATGCTGGCTCACACGTCGGCTCTTTAATAGTTCCCTTTAGGATCTGAGGACATAAAGCATTAGGAAACTTGCAGTGTTGTAATAAAAGGCACTGGGGATGTTTGGTAAGACAAAGTATTAGAGGTTTCCTTCTGCATAAGTAGTCTGTGTATATATATATTTATACACACACACACACACACACGTTTGCTTCTGGTTAAGTGCATAGACAGAAAGTCAGGGCTTACCGCCCTTTCCTAGGTTAGGGAAAGACCATTGATGTTCCTAACACATGAAAACACAATTGATGATGAATTTTGTGTATTGGTTTTTATTTTTTTCTTAGGATTGCTTTGCAGCCATATAAGGATGCTGCAGAAGCATAAGTGAAGAGTCTTTACAACAGAAATGCCTTTTATATTGGCAGTGGGAAGGCAGGACTCCCAGGTTTTATTTCTCTTGGACTTTTAAATGTTATCTTGCCTATTGCGGTAAACCTCTCCAGACCTCCAGTTAACTTTGTCACTAAAACGGGAATTCCCCTGGTGCTGTGAGGCTGCAGGAAAGCAGACCAGACTGGTGGGACAGTAGGAGAAGGACAATTTGTGTTGTTTGGCCAGTGCCTGTGTCCTAGCCTGTCACCGTCCCAGGACGTTTGCTGTATTTACCGTTAGCTTTGCTTCCAGTGGAAGGATTCAAAATTGTGGATATTTGGAAAAGTGTGTTCACCTGCAGGCGGTTCAAGAAATGGCATAAGGTCATTGTCACTCAATTCCTGAATGTGATTTAATGGCAAGGTTCAGCTAGGTTTGCTGGGTTCAACTTCTTGTTTATAAGGGTGTCTGCCTCAGCAAAGAAAGAGCATCTCTAGGAGCATCACAGCAAGAGCGTCTCAGCTTTAGAAGAACGATTGACCGTGGGACCTAGGAAGGATGGGGACGGTAGCTCCTCCAGCCCGCGTTGTGCTAAGGGGGGTCTCCCACACAAGTCCTACGGGATTAACCCGTCTCTCCAGGCGAGGAGTTTCCATTTGTGAAGGTAACAGTACTGAGCTGTACAGAACACATTTCTTTCCTGCTAATTCAGTGCTGTGCCGGGAGAATTGGCCCCTTGTGGGCTGGTGTCAGTGGCTACAGGCATTTCCCCTCTCGGCATGCTGCAGCCATATGGACGCAAGGACACACGCCGCTTTCACAGCCGGCGGTTTTGCTGCAGCTGACTTTTTTCCCTTTAAAGTTTTGATTGCCTGCAATAATACTCAAGCTCAGAAGCAGTGTGGCAGTGATGATCCCTTGCTTGTTGGCCATAAGAATTTATTTGCTTCTTTATCACCCACTCTTGTAATACCTTAAGCGCAAGGTCAGGACAAGAAAAGATTAAAAAGCCTATTCTATAGGCTCATGTAAATACCAGTGCCATCAACGGCATTATCCCAGCAGGATGTTAGACCTCGAATTCTTACATAGAGTTTTAAAACAAATGCCCCAAATAGGACATAGTTCAAAATCAGTTAATTTTCAAATTAATTTTATTGAATTTTTGCATAACTTTGTCGACATTCAGAGGGAGTGAAAACTGTTGTGTCACATCCTCAGCTGCTGCAAACTGGTGTGATACCACTGAAGGCAAAGATAATTTCCATCCATTGAGGTTTTGGGCATTGT
The DNA here is from genome assembly GCF_018139145.2 of Gymnogyps californianus. NCBI lineage: Eukaryota > Metazoa > Chordata > Aves > Accipitriformes > Cathartidae > Gymnogyps > Gymnogyps californianus. The sequence goes on from NC_059472.1 coordinate 10,273,599, forward strand.
GAAGTGGTGAGGAAGGGACACAAATGGTTTCCCCACATGCCCCGTAGTGAGTGACCCACTGTGTCCAACTTCTGCATGGCAGGTTTATCATTTTCTTTCACTACTTGGCAGTTTCAGTCCAACCCCTTTTCCCCACTTCTTCCTGCCAAAAGTGAAATACAAGAAATGAGTCAGGTCTCCCTCGCTCTGGATGCATCTCAAAATCTCTTGGAAATAATGTTACTGCATTCTAGTAATAGTTGGCACGGATTTGTTCCATCCATGGCGTATGGCTACTAATTATGGGCCTTTTCAGGCAGTTGCAGAGGGCTGTCAGTGGGAGTCAAGAGTACTGAGTGTCTTAAAGAATGTAATTCATCTCCATCACAATTTGGGGTGACAGATGTTGTTCTGTGAAATATTACAAAGAACCCCAAAGTTCACTGGGAGATGGGGGCACCCTTCTTGCATTAGGGGTTTTAACAAACAGAAGTGCACGTATATATATATATATTCAATTTTTTAAAAGTTTTTTTTCCTCTTTCTCTGGTTTATCATGTACATATCGTCTCCCCGAAAGTTCCTGGAAAAACTTATTTCTTGACCATGGAATTACTTTTAGCCATGTATTCATTTCCTTAAAGACATCCACCTACCAATTATTTTTTGCTGCTTCCTCCCTTCAACTTCATTGCTTGCCACAAACAGATTCATTCCTGACATCTAGTATTAGTGATATCCAAGAGTAAGTCTGAAGTTGGTGCAAATTTGCCACGTTTTCACTGACTTCTCTGGGGAGAAGAAAGGGAGAACATTACGCATGAGCTGTGAGTGTCCTTTAGCCCCTCATATGAGTCCAAGTGCTTTATGTGGGCCCCCACACTGCAGTGGTGGAGCACAGATGGGGCTTGGAAGCATAGGTACAGAGCAGGGAGCAACAGGGGCTCGAATGCCAGGACCCTGCGCTTTACCTGCAAGGCTGTATTGCATCTCACCTCAGTGACAAGTTCTCACCTTTTTCATACCAAAATGTGTGCTGTTAAAGGGAAGAGCAAAGCAGCCTCATTTGCTTCTCGCAAGCTGCCAGTGTCCCACGTGCGGGACCTCCTGAGGCTGGGCAGATGATGGGGAGAGAAATGCCCTCAGATGAGGTCAGGTAGAGGGTGAGGCCAAGGGAAATCTGCTGTACTTCAGCCTCCCTCACCTGGCTGATCTGAGCCGCCTCTATTTCAACTGTTTGAGGGTTTGCGACACAGTGAAATGTTGTGTGAGAGCTGGAAGCCCTCCAGGTATCTCTGGTAAGGAAAAGCTGCAGTGGTTGCATCTCCAAGCTCAGGTTGACTAGGGGAGCCATCAGAGTTACAGACATGCTCAGCTTGGTTTGCATGAAGTAATGAGCTATTTTGCTGCGTTCAAACCATGTGTACACCATATGCTGTGGATGAAGAGAAGGCAGGTCGTAGTGGGTTAAAGTATAGCCTTTTCACGTGCTTTCTTCCCTCCTCCTGTCCTTCCCCCAAAACAGGAGTCTTTTTCACTCTCCTGCCCTTAACTTGAGCTCTGTAGGACACCAGCTAAGGGAACATACTTGCTTTGTATGGTGAATTAATGAGTTCAGACAGTCACCTTACCTTACACAGCAGAGATGTGTGGGAAAGAAAACCTGTGTCAATGTGAAACATGTGTGCGCCTGTCCAGAGGACGAGGCATCTGATTCATAAATCAGTGGCAGGGAGGTAAGGAGAGATGTGTGGGTTTGGTAACAACTGTCGGACTTAAATGGTGCATTTTACTCTTTTTCATCTTCAGTCTCCCAAGAAGATCATATTTTTGACTTATATGTTTTCTCTCTGGTGCTGACCAGAGTTTAAAGCATCCAGAAGGTCAGCGTGTTCCCGTTTCGTGTTGTCTTGTGATTCCCAGTGATGCTCTGTGCACATGAGCACTGTCAGGATCTGCAGGGTACGTGTTTGGGGGAACGAAGGAAGGCTGCAAAAGCTGTCTGAGAGCTGTGTCTTGCCTGCCCCTTGGAGCTGGTCGGTTACTTGGAGTGTATTAATACTGCAGTGAGTAGGACATGAGGAAATTCAAAAACTGCTTATCTATGCTGGAAGCATTTCCAGCAAAGACACGTGCGTGTGTCTTAGGGGAGGACGCAGAGAATATAGTCCTGCTTACATCAACTGCCCCTTTAAAAAAGACTCGGACTGGACTCGCAGTAGCTCTAGACGTCAGGCGGGGAGTTGTCCCATCACAGGGAAATCTGCAGTCCACCAAGAAGCTGCCTGCATACCTAGGTACAGGCAGCTCTTGGGGATAGGGTTAACATGGGTCTGAGATCCAAAACCAGCTTTGTGAACTGAGCCTGTAGTTCCCAGGATCTCCTCTTCCCTAGTGTGATTTCGCCTTAGTTATCACAGCTGTAGCAGGTGTGGAGGTTGAGGAGAGCCCCAAACCTGGGGTGCTGGCCTTGCCCATGGAACCAGGCAGGAAGAGCTGGTCCAGGTCACAGAGAAAACAGGTGGAAAGAAACCTTCCCATTTTGCCAGAAGACGGAAATTCCATCTGATATTTTAGAAATGCCTCCCTTTTTACCCTTGCTTTATCTGCATTAGCAGTCTCCGAGCGTTGCCTTTTGGGCTGAGGGAGAGGAAGACTGTGCTGAAGCAAACTGCACCGTGTCTTCTCCCACACCGCAAAGATCAAGCAGGTCCTGCCGAGACTCTGCAGTTCCTGTTTACGCCATACATGACGTTCCCAATCCCTTCAGCACTCGTGGTAGTTTCTGCGGCTCTTCCTCGATAACTAACTCCAACTGGCACAGCTGAGACATCAGCAAGATGAATCCATGGAGCGCGGCCAGCTCTTGCTTTTATTTTGCACTTGTGTTGCTGATGTCAAACCTTTGAACAAAGCCTCAGGCCCCCATTACAGCGTGGGGCAGATGAATACAAGGAGAGGGTTCTTGTCTTGTGGGGACAACAAGAGTCACAAGATCTCCAACGGGATGCCAGACTGCAAGCGTTTGTTGTGGTCCAAGCCGCTGCTTATTTCCTCCAGTGACGCAAACTTGTGTCAGTCCTTTTCCGTGGTTGAGTGCGTGCGAAGGGAGATGCTAACCTCCCCGGCATTTCTCCGCCTGTACATGCGCACATGTTTGCCCAAACCCAGAAATGACAGGCTTGATTCAAAGATGACTGGGTGGGGTTGTTTGGTCTGTGGGCTGCCGGAGGTCTGAACCAGGAGCTGTCAGGCTGGAAATCTCTGGATGAAGATCTGGAAGGAGTGTGGGGTATGTAGCACCTCACGTTGCTGAGACCAGCAGAGGCTGGATCTTAAACTTCTCAAGCTGTAAGCAAGAGCTTCCCAGCAAGAGCTAAGCATTTACCATGGACATCTGTAACAGATGTGGGAAAGAAATAGCATACTTTTAACTAGCCTATGATAATAATCATAACCTTGGAGATAAATACCCTCCTGCCAGTGGTTTCCAATGCAATTGTTTACAATCTGGTCAAAGCAGAGATTAGGCTTCATGATTGCATGACATATTGAATTTGCTTCCTGCTCTGCAAGGAGAAAAGAAAACTCTTCATGTTGAATGGTGCCTACAGCTTTAGGACCTATAAGCTATCTGCTTGTTTGTTAAGAAAAATTATTTAGTCCTCAATACCTCAGCAGCCTCTTTCCCATTTAATAACAACACTCCTCCTTTCTAGTTTTGCTGTAGTTACTTGTACATTTTTTCGGGGTGCAGCCAGGGCAGGACTATGTGTGAAAGCAGCAGCAAAATGGTCATTGCTGTTGACTTGCACCGCCTTACTGAATGTTAATAGTTGAAAATGCACCTACATTGCGTGTGCAAAAGGATTTATCATTTCCAGAATATTCTGTAGAACTTACTATTTTCCAGGTGACACCGATCTGTCCCTTCCTGTTCCTGACATTGTATGGCTCCTTGAAAGCATCACTCTGTTCCTGTAAATAAAAGCAATTCCCACTGTGCAGGAGTAACAACCTGTACAGAAAACCTCTCTGTTTTGGAATGAAAAAGTCCTTTTTCTCTGTGGAAATTGAAAATTTAGTACATGTAAGTTCTTCCAAAGGAAGTTGATTTCTTTTCTTTTATATTTTTTTGCTGCATTTCCATGTAATGGAAACCTGCCCAATGCTTTTCTGGTTTATGATTAAGATTTGTAGATGCTACAGCAGTAATGAGTTTTCCTTGGTTTTATTGTGTTCTATACAGACAAGTGCACACAAACTGAAGTTCTGACTTGATGTCCTCAGCAAGACGTGGGACAACTTCAAAAGCCTGTACCTCCGCTAAAATATTTGGCTATGGTATTGGGCCCTGCCACCTGCAGCTGGGGGGCTCCTGTGCAGGAGGACTCCACGATGCTGAAGTAGATGTGGCTATGTCTCAAACAGCTTTTCCAATAGGAACCTTTGCTCTTATATTTGGGAGAGAATATTTCTACAAAGCCAAAGCACCATGTGCTTTGATTTGCCCTGACGTGAGTTGGAAAATATAAGTAGAATAGGTGTAAATAATTGTCTTGCCTGACTGAGATTTCCACACACACACACATTTTAAAATATTGGGTTTTTATTTCTTTAAGTCTCAGATCTGATGCTTGAAAATAAAAAATTTTTTTTGTCTGATTCCCAGAGGGTATAAAAAACCAGATTCTCTGCTATTATAAATTAATTAAATTACTGGAGTGTTTTAAAGTAAATTAAAGACTGGAGTATTACTACAGGTGCAGAAAGCTTTTCTCTGCCTTCCTAACTTCTCCAATCTTATTATCTGGCATGACAAATTTCCTACAGTTGACCTACCAGCTTTCTAGCAGCTAAGTATATGGCCAGTCATTCTTCTTAGCAAAAATCAGCCAATCCCTTTTTAACATGGAATTAATGAAGTGATGAAAATTTACATCAGCAAAGGATTTATCACAGCATTTTACACACAGCCTTACTACTGAATTAAAGACATTGAACGGTTCCATAAATACCAAGCATTGTTGATAATCCAAGACTTGAAGTCTTAATTCTGCCAGTTTATAGTTAAGCTGGTAGAAAATAAGCATGAGAAAGAGATTCCCCCCCCCCCCCCTTTAGTTCAGAATATGCTTATTTTTGCTGCTCCAGTAAAGAGAAATGATTTCTTGAGCAAAAATTATGGTCATGCTAATTGGTGATCTAAGAAATCTAGGTTTTTTAGGCAGAAGGTTTTCATTGTATGCAGCAAAAAGATACGCTGGTATCCCTAAAACTTCCCTCTTTTATCTTTGCATCTGCTATACAGAGTAGTCAAGTGTCAAATGCCAATATGCATACGGCCAAATGGGCCAATGAGTCCTCCTCTTGTCTTCTTCACCGACCCTGAAGTCTTTATTTCACTTTAATGAGTGGAAGGCAGAGGTAATTCATATGGCCTGACACCTGGCTGATCATCTATAGCTTAAATGAGACCTTGAAGAACATGAGTATACAGAAGGAAAGAAGCTGTGCGGTCACTGTGAACCTACTCAGGAAAACTTGACAGTCCCAGAAATAGCATTCATAAAATATATACTCAGCAATCATTATTTTTTTCAATTGGATGGTGAGTCCTGTGGGACCACAGTAGTGGCTGTTGCACACTACTCCCAATTCTTTCCTAGTGTGTTTAAAAAAAAACACACATGGATTTGTGCTCTTATCATTGGATGTAGGCAGTATCTGTGTAAAGTAATCATTGGAAGAGAGTGAGAGCGCACAGGTAGGCAGTGAGATAAAGACCAGGCGCTACCTGGGCTCTAATTAAGCCAGATCAGGACACAATGAGTGCTTCTGCACTAATAAGCAAAGCCAAGTCCCAAATGTCACGACTAAACTTTTTCTTCTTGTCTTCTGCCAAGCAGAGAGGACATATCCAAACAGCCCTGAGAAAATACTGTTCCCTGAACCATGCCCAAATGTCACCTGGGAGGAAGATGGTTGGCACAGGTCAAACCCTGTCAGGGAGCCCACCAGCACTTCCATGGTGAGGGCAGTCATGGTTCAGTGCTCAAACCTCTTTCCTGACCAGGGTTCATTTGGCAGTATGGATGTAAGGTTGCTAATCGTGAACACTGATTTTGGGCAGAAGGCAGGACTGTAGGCATTGCAATCATTCAGAATTGGTGCATATGTTCAAGGGCTTGCTTACAAATATACTTAGATTTTATGACATGTATTTCAGTGTCCCTTGGAAGTCTTCATTAAAGGTCCAGATAGGGACTATTTCTTGGTTCCAGAATGATGCTGATATGATGCCCAAACATGCTATAACAAAAAAGACCAAGTCTTTCATATTCAGAACAACTGAAGGATTTGAACAACTTCTTCTTGTTTTGGGTTAGTGGTTTAAAAGACAGAGGGACTGAGAACTGATGGCCTCTGTCTTGGTGTAAAACCTCTGCTTCAGACTCTTCATCTCTGAAACAGACACGAAAGCTGCCTCTACTTCAGTGGGTAACTGGAAGGGATATGGGGGTGAAACAGCTTATTGCAGGCTCCTTACCAAACCCCCATGCTGGCTCCTGAATTTGTAGACTCACTCTCTGTTGGCAAGTCACTATTCATCATGATTTCATAGGAAAACAGGAGATGGGATAGCTTTTTCACGTGTTTTTTATCTTCCAAACTACCTAGGAGCAATCAAAAGTAAGACCTACATATATATTCAAAAGGCCTGTCATTAACTTCCCTTGGAGAAGCACTCCCAATGCTGGGCTTTTCCGATGTGCATGTGCAAATCCCCCACTCTAAACAGCAGAAATGATAGATTTGGGACAATAACAACTAGATCTGTAATAAAAGTGGGCTTTGACTGCCAGCTTCAGCCCAAAGCCACATCCTTTTGGTGCTCCTCTGTTCTCTTAGCACCTAGATCTGACCTTGATCTGAACTTAGCATAACTGCCCCGTGTTAGGAATTGCCTTTCTGGGCCCCTGGTGTCAACACAAGATATTTCCGTGGCACAGTGATAGCTACATGCAATTGTGTAATCTTTCCAAGCCAACAGGGTCATCCACCTTGTGTTGTTAATGACTGTTATACTCTTAAAAACAAGAGAAGCCTGCAGTGGATTTATTGAACTCACTCATGCTGTCACAAACCAGTAACACTCAATGTTGATCTTTTGTGACAGGGACACGAGGAACAAGGGTTAGCTCATGAAGAACCATTTTGGGGTTTTGCAAGGGAGAGGTATCAGCACAGACTCACCCCTTTGCAGGACGTGAAGAGAGACCTGCACACTTGCATGACCCAGTGCTGCAGAGGAGTCCGTGCGTGTCCCAGGGAGGAGGGGCTGTGGCTACTGGAGGAATGAGTTTGGAGTAACAGGCTTTGGTGTGCTCTGAAGCTAGTAGGATTGCTGGGGGAGTAGGCTAGAGTGTTTTTGCCTTGGCCTTGTGGCAAGCCTGGCTCGTACCTCGAGATTGGTGGTGTGCTGGGTGTAGCTGCAGTTCTGTGTTCGTGCTTTGCTGTTGGTTTTGTTTCTCTGAGCTTGAGGGAAGATGTGCATGAGGTTTTCAATTCTGGATCTAACACTGATGTGCAGATGCCTGACTGGTAAAGTGGTATACCCAGTCATTTGACAGCAGTCATATTGCCAGGCTCTCTCCAGAGAAGATTCAAGGTCCAGATCCTTGGATTCAGGGACTCAGGGATTCACAGACCAAATCCCAGTTGCAGGTCACCCTCCACAGTGAAGCAGCTACAGTTGCATGGACTCTCTTTTGAAGGCTGTCTTGTTCTCTTTAAATGCTGGTGTTCCTTATTTTTAATTCTGTGCTGCTGTGAAGTAACTCAGAACTAAATACCCTGTTTGTTTTCCTTTACCTTGAATTCTCCAGCTTCTTTGGCCATGCCTCAGCCTCGTTTGGCTCATGTGGGTCTCTTCAGTCCACCTCGGTGGTGGTAAGGCTTGGTGGTGTAGTGCGGTGGTTTGTGTTGGTGGTGGTCAGGCTCTGAGGCAGGTGTAGTGAAGGGCACTGGAGTTAATTGACACAACCAGCACTTGGAGTATGGTGTGTCCTTTGAAACACACAGACTTTGCAATGGCATCCACAGAAAACACCCACTTGCCCTCTCTCCATATCACTAAGAAACCAGAAACTCCTCCTTTGCAAAGGTGAGAAAATCCTGCTGGCACCTAAGAGACCAAAATTAACAAGACGGAGTTTGTTGGATTAGATGGGGACAAGTGCCTTCTTGACTGCCATAAAGAGAGACTGGGAGGGCCTGGCAAGAAATTTCCCTCCTCTCTTGTTTCTCAGTGGAGGACAGACAGACATGAGCAACTGCCTGGATCAGGAGCCCAGCTTAGGCCAAATCAGGACAAGGGTTTAGCTCAGATCCAAATTGTTCTCTCTTGCATTTGGCTGCCAGTGGTGGATATCTCCCAAGATCCAATGGCTGCACGAGCCTTTTGCAATCCTGGCTGGAGGTCTAGTGGAGATTGTTCAGCTTTGTGCTGGTGAAACAGGCCCTTTTCTGAAGTGAGAGTATAGAAAGCATTTTCTGGAAGTGTAGACACAGGTTTGGAGGAGTAAGGCAAGAGAACATTTTAATACAGGGACCAGTCTGGAGTAGTAACAAGTGGTGCAAATAGTCCAAGAAACAGCTTAGGCTGGAAATGAAAATGTTTGTTTCTATCAGAAAAAGCTGCTCTAGAAGAGATTCCTAGAGAGCCAATGAGCTCATGGGCAGATTTTCCCAGAGGAGGCTGTGGCTCCCCCGCTATTACTGCCTTCTGCAGTTTTTTAAGCAAAAGCCTTTGTAAAAGCGATGTCCCAGTGCGGACAGCTGTGACAACAGTGGATGGTTACCATGACCCAGCGGAGACACAGTCATGTTAGGATAGAGTCCAGGCAATCAAGTAGGACCATACAAATGGTACGGACTCCAGCAAAGTCACCAGCAGTAACATAAAACATGAGGTAGTGTTTTGCGAAGGGAGAGTGTTTGCTGTCTGTGTCCATTTGCTCTGTGCTGGGGGAGAGGCCTGTGCACAAACTCAGATGTCCCCGAGTGCGCTGCTGGGCTAAATTTTGTTGACTTTTCTGTGTAGTCCAAGACCTACACACTTTGCTGAGTTTTATCCCTCAGAGGTATCCTTTTTTTTCTCATCCTGGCTTCATTTTCCTTTGGATTATTGGCCTTTGCCTTAACTCAGTACTGCATGATGGTACGTAGCTCTCACCTTATTTCTAGAAATGGGTCAGAAAAAAACAAAAGCTGTAGACACTTCTATTGACATGGTAAAGCTCTGATGACTGTGGGGACTTGGGAGAATGGAATTGGGGCAGGTTGGGTTCATTTCATGCTGTAGGTATCAGTGACGTGAACTCCTCCCTCTCTAACATACACTTGCCTGTTTGGTTTTACATTTCTTCAGCATCACTTCGCATTAGCTATGGTTGCATGTACCTGGCGGATATAGTTTCACCAGCTGTCTGCTTTGTTTAATCTGCTTGCTAAATGTATTTCCCTGGCATCTTTGCAGAGCTTTCACGACAAGTTCTCCAAAATTCTCATATGGTGCAATCACTGAAAAGACTGTTCATGAGGTTGGGATCTAAAACCCCTTTGAGTGGGCAAGGACTTCCATGTGAAGAGATTTCCTGGCTCTGTGACTAACTGTGCTTTTTTTTTTTTCTTTTTGCCATGTTGGTGCAGTGCTATGATATGTTTAAGTGGTTGAAATGTGCCAGTCTTGAGCTGTGTTCGAATGCTGTAGGGTGTGCTGGGAATCTCAGGGCACAGAGATGTAGAGATATAGTTTTTCATCCCTGATTTGTCCTGATGCCCAAATTAAATAGGCAATGCTCATCCAGAAAAAGGGATGGGAAGAGGAAAGGGGAATAAAAGGGAAAGGAAAGGAGAAAGGAACGGGGAAAGGAAAGGAGATGTGCTCATCCAGAAAAAGGGATGGGAAGAGGAAAGTGGAAAAAAGGGAAAGGAAAGGAGAAAGAAAAGGGGAAAGGGAAGGAGAGGAGGGAAGGAAAGGAAAGAGGAAAGGAAAAATGTTTTAAAAAGATGGGATGGTTTTCACTGAAAACAGAAATTTGTCTAACTTCTTATTTGCTGTCTGAACATACCAGTAGCTTTGCTACTCTCATCCTGATACTTTTATAGTGTGTACTATTAATGTGCATGCATTTGATTAAAAAAGGAACATCACTTATTATGTAAAAATTAACCTTACATTAAGGTTAATTTTCTAAGTTTGGCATTTATGCCTGTGCATATCAAGGAAGATGGTAGCACGTATCTCCCAGTACATCTGCAGGAGGCTCATCTCTGCGTGTTACTAGGTAGAGCGATATTTGCTGACACCCTGGGAGACATGGAGACCTACTGACAAAGTCCTTTCTATAGGAGCTAATGTTTGTTGTTATTTTTATATTGGGGTGGTGTTGTGACAAGATGCTGCTGGGTACCAAAGGAAGGGAAGATGATGTGGGAACGCACTCATTTGCAGCCTTACGTAGTTTGGAGTATTACAGGGGGTGCCTGCTCTTGACCGTGCAGGGTCTCATGCACGTTCCCACTGCCTTAGTTTCTCCTTGTTCCTCAAATAACAGCAATCATTCCACCTATGAATGCATGGGATTAGACCTAAGTATTTAGCAGCATTAATTCGTGGTCTTTGTAAGAGCTCCTTCCTTCTTCGCCCCATCCCAGAGTGGTTAAAACTTCTCTCTGCCAAAATATAATAAATTGCAGGTCTGGCCCCTAACGATTCCTCGTCCGGGAAGCTAGGGATGCAGGCGATTTATCTCCCAATGATTAAACCTGCAGACAAAAAAGAGCGAATTGCCTGAACTAAATTACTGCCCATGCATTATTCAGCCGGCCGTGGGGAGCTCTGCGGGGGGGATAGTCGGAGGCCAGCAATCGCCAGGGCTCTCGAGAGGGTTCCCGTGGGTCGTGCACCTCATGCCGGTCCCCATCCCGTCCCCCCCCGGGGAGTCGTGGGGCTGTAGATGGCAGCAAAGGCTGCAGGACGGGAAGGCGCAGTCGGGGCTGGTTTCATCAGCTCCCCAGGGAGGCGGCGCACTGGATGATGGACCGAGCTTTGTGAAGCGATGGGAAGAGGAAGGGTGTTCACCCCACTGTTGAGGATCAGAAGAAGACGTGGGAGAGGATCTGTCCTCCAGACAGGAGAGAGGTGAATGGGGAGAGGAGAGCGCTCTGCATTTGGGTGTGTTTAACCCTGTGTTTGACTGAAAAGCCCACTGCCCTGTCCGGATTATCCAAATCCCATCTGTGCTTTTGCTGCTGTCAGCCCCTCTGTTGACCCATGTGCAAGGCTGGTGCCGCACGGAGCAGCCTCGTGGTCTTTGCCTCCTCCCCAGACACACAGGAACCTGTCTGCTGCTCAGGGACAGGAGGGGACAGTGGAGGAGGTGCAGAAAATCATCTCTCCTGCTGCTCTGTTTTGATGGTTGCCAAACCATTTTTTTCCACAGCTTCGATTATAGTACCCAACAGGATATGCAGATGTTAAGCTTTTGGGTTTAGATGCAAGTTATGGGGTCTCCCCTGATCTGCATCTGCAGTGCCTCAGCCTCTGTGGCTATTTGACCCTTGTCTCCTCAGTCAGACAAGGAGTCAACGGGTGGGACATGGTGCTCTGGGGTGAACTCCCTGATATGTGCTCCTAGAAATGATGGGGATCCTAATTGAGCTGGGGCTAATGATCAGTGTGTCACATCTGGCACATGAGGCTGCACAAGACTTCAGGGAACATTGCTAATGCCCATCCTGGTTTAGGGGTGAGCTCTGCTGGCCCTCCTGACTGATGAGGCAGCTTTGGTGCATTAACCCCATACTACCCTTTTCCCTGCAGGGTAACCACCCTGGGAGCCTTCTTATCCTTTAAATTCACAGGGTTGAGAGATGCAGGTACAGGGGAACACACCCAGGTAAATGCTCTTCAGTGAGCTCAGATGTTGGCCTTTCAGCCTGACCCTGACCGTGCTGTCCCTGGCACTGCTGCTGGAGAGCAGAGGGAATTTACCCACTTGGCTGCTCCTTTCCTAGCTCTTCCCTGAGCTCTTGGTTGCAATGCCCTAGAAAACTGATCAGGGGCCAGCAAGTGTATTTGATAACATGAAAAACTATATTTTCCTCTTGGACAATCCAATGAAAGATCCACATTCAGTCTTCAGCAAAATCACCTTAAATCTTTTCCTTTAGGCTCCTTCTAGCTTTGTGTGATGTAAGACTAGGGCAGGCAGTGTGCACAACTGCTAAGGAGTGAGTGCTGCAGTGCTGTTCGCTGAAATAACGTTACTTGGCAGGCTAAAAATCTGAGTCAAGCCACCTTTAAACTGTGCCAACTGAATATTTTGAGTCTGGGAAATAGGCAATACCTCTAGGGTGCTAAGAGTTTGGGAATTCTCTTTATTTTGATTGCACATACATAATAGAGAAACCAGTGCCCTTTGCTCCAGCAAGATGTAAGCAAGTGTTGAAAAGTAGCAGGGTCCTGGCTGATGTCTCTCCACAGTGAAATGCATCTTCTACTTCCCAGTTTCAAAGTATGGGAAAGGGTTTTGGCCAGTGATCAGGATCAGGAAGAGTTTTTCATCCCAGAGCAGTGAGGAAAACTGCCTGGCTGTGGGTGGAAGTGCAACGACAGCACAGTAGGAAGTAGGTCGGCGTTTCTGTGCCAGGGATGGATGGCAATCCCAAATGGCTGCTCCAGTGCGATATGTAGCCTCATCCTCTGTGAGTCAGACTGCCTCATACCCGAATGACTTCTTTCCCTTGGGCAACCCTTATGTGGCATATCATGTCACTGAGATTCATGCAGTTACAAAACCCAGCCTAGCTGAAAATGGGCAAGAAGCACTTTGGGGTCTGTCATTACAGCTCTTCTATAAGAGCTTGGGGACTTGCATGATAGGGTCTGGTGTTGGTCTCACATCAGTATCTGTCCAGACTTACTGGAATTGGTTGAACTGAGGGTCATGTGAGGGCTGGTGAAACTGGATGGCTGCAATTGTAATGTGAGAACAAAAAGAAATGGTATTGCACCCATCAGCTCTGGTCCATGAATAATAGAGATTCCTGGTTTGCAGGATATGGGGCAATTGTTTAATTATCTCAGTGTTTGCTGGGATTATTTTTCCTTTTTGTCACTTCTTTTAAAGCAGCATGTTTAAAAACAAAGTAGCAGGAGATGGGGTGAGTCTGTGGAGCCCTCATGCCCCGTCCTGGGGTATGGACCTCCACCAACAGTGACCCCCAACAGCCATGCCCCAGGGAGATCACCCTTCCCATCTCCATGGCCCAAAGGCACCGTGGGATTTGTATGCTTCTACTCAAAGGGCCTTTGAAGGAGACAGCGAGCGCTAAGGGAGAGCTAACAAACGATCCCTTCTGCTCCTCCTTGCCCTCCTGGCAGCCTGGGGGCCGCGTGGCTTTAATTAATCAGTCGGCTCACGCAGCAACACTGACACAAATGGCACCTGCTGTCATCCTCTCCCACGTAAGTGTCGGTGATAAATGGCACGGGGTGTGCTGGCCAGTGATTCCAGTTGGCCGAGCGGAGATGGATGCTTGTGTCCCTCTCTGTGACGGAGGAGTTAATCATAACAAAGAGTGAACATGTAGGGCAAGCGGCTCCAGCCTGCTCTTCCAAGGAGGGTGCTGTGGGCCAGTTCGCAGAGAGGCTTTGCCAGTGGTTTAGAAAGGCACAGAAGGGACCCTGTTCTCCCCTGTGTGCCAGCAGTTGGGTTTGCCGCAGGTTAGTCACATTTTAGAGGGTATTTTAGGTACCTGTGTATGGGAGGCTGGTAGCTGCTGCTCATCCTTAGCCCTTTCCGGGTACAATGTACTATGAGTTCCTCTCCCCCAGCAGAAATGTCCTGGCTGGTGCCACCAGGAGTGCAGCTCTGCTCCAGCCTGTGGGAGATGGAGACACTGCTTCTGCCATGCCCATGTCTGCCAGGCAGGGCTTCAAGACGGGTCTAGGTTCCCCAGAAGAAATGGGCACTAGATGTATCTTCAGATCCTGCTCACCCAGAGGGTTTTTCATGGTCCTTTTGATACATTCAGAAGGAGGAGTCTGGGTTTTCCAAGTACCCTGAATCCCCCATTGCTCCTCTCCCTGCCAGCACTGTCTCACTGTGAAATCCCCAAGCCCTGTCCACCATGCATATACCTTCTAGGACAGGAGATCTTACGAACAGTAGTGTGACCCACCACAGAGCATGTTGTGAGGTGATGCAGCAAGGACTGTCTCCGTGCCTGGAATATCAGAAAAAGGGACAATGCCATCAGAGGGCTACGTACTCCTCCCCGCGTCTAGCCAAGGAGACTTGCAGAAGGTCTGTGTCAAGCATCTGCGTGGCGCTCAGTGCAATTCTTCCCCCAGCACCTGAGCTCAGCCACCACTCTCAGTGGCAGCGACTAGTAACAGTAAAAATGTTTTGAAAGGAGCCAGGACAGATGGCACTTACGCATGTGCCCAACTCCCCTTTTGCAGAAGTGTTTCACAGGTATCAAAGATACTCAGGTAATGGGGTATCTGGTGGTGGAAATGACATGGGGGCTGGAGGAAGAGCCATAGTGATGGGGCCAAGAGCAGGTCCAGTTTGCCAAGGCTGAGCTCCGTAGGATTTGTCCTGTCTGTGGTGTAAGGGACTGGATGGGGAATGCAAAGTCTGGAGCACAAAGCCTCGCTCTCTGGTGCTCAGACTGGCTGCACACAGGCTGCAAAATCTCTGGGGTCTCTCTCAGGCCTGACCTACCAGATCGAAAGCTCATGAACAGCTTCCACCGAGGGATTCATTGGAGCCTTCTCCAGCGGCCAAGGAGAGAGCTTTTAGTGTCTGCAGTGTTTTGTTGACTATGCTACGTGACTGAAAAATTGATATTTGTATTGTTATTGATTTCTCCGGGACAATTTCAGCAACCCCTATTATGGATCTCATTCTTGAAGTAATTCTGTAGTTATTAAGAGTAATCTTTATAAATGATGCCAAGCTTCTGCATAATCTCATCCAATTTATCTCACTGTATCAGCTATGATTTATTTTTTTCTTTTCGTGGGGGAATCAGTGCAGAGTTCCTTGTTATTTTACAAGTTCCTTGTTCTTTTAAGAAGACCCCAAAAAGCCTTCCAAGCACCAACTTTTTTCAGTCTGTGCTGAGCACTGTGATTCAAGACTGAAAATACATGTTTCTGTCTGAAGTTTTTGACAGTGCAATTTGAATGTGAAGAAGTGTCCAGTCTTTTCTCCTCTGACAGCTCATTGTACAGGTCTGTGCGTCAGTGCACCATATGGGGACATTACCCAGACTGGGGTCACCAGGGCGACCTTTACTCATCGCTCTGCCACTGAGCTGGACATGCGGGGAACCAGAGATGCCGTCTGCATGCCAAATGAGATCAGTGTTCCCAATCTTCCTTTTTCTCTGCTTCAGGACCCGTTGATCACTGTCAGTGAGTGTCTGCTGGGTCTCCCCTGAAATAAAGCCTTTTTCTGTTGCTTGCTGTCTGGATCCCATCAAGGGCTGAAAACTCCTTTTGACTTCAGTGATATTTGGATCTTTTTCTTTGAAAAAGAGAAAATAAAATACATGACTAACTCTGCTACAAATCCCCTGAAGAATTAGAAATAATATCAGTAAAAAAGGTGGATCTGACTCAAGAACGACTCACGCTGCTCTAGGCACACAGGACAGGTTTTGATTTGCAATGCAGTTGCCGTTAGAAAGCAGAGGACCGTGTGGTCTGCAGGCGGCGTGTTAGTCCAAATCCATGGACCAGCTTGGTTCTCCTGCCTTCTACTCAGACTCCAGCTTCTGGCTGCTGTCCAAGATGGGACACAAGATCTTGCACCGGATTCAATGTTCCATATCTCCCCATCCATGGGAAACAGAGAAAGCCCTTTCTTTCCTCTCATTGCTCCAGACTAGAAGTTGTTGAAACTCAATGTGCTGGGTGTGGGCTGCCCAGAGTTTTACTGTTAACCTCTGTACCGATGAGAGCTGAAGGAAATTTTTAGATATGTGGGGATGTACATTCCAGGGCATTCCAGAGCTTTGTTACAATGACCCCACATTGCTCAGGTTTCTGTTCTCTCTTGTAACACTGGACTGCTGGTCCTCCTGGAGCACTCCTCCTGGTTGATGCTGGTGTCCATGACTGCAGAGATGACCCTGCCATCTTCTAGGTGACTCCTGAGCAAGCTGACACAAGGGGTTAGAATTGGATGGATATGTCCATTCCAGCCTGCACCAACCCCTTCCAGGCAGTGGTCAAATTTTCCCTTGGAAAATAGAAATGGGAAGTGGAATGAGATGGTGGGGTTTGCTCACTTTTCAGTGATCACGCACGTTTTCATCCTAGGGTACACCAGTGCTGTGGAGCTACATTAGCAGCATTGCTTGTATTTTCAGCAGAGAGACCTTGATGTGACTTGACTGTGGAAACTGTCCTCCTTCAACCACTGTGGTGTTTCTGGGTCAGGAATTAAATGACTGCTGATGCGGTTTTGCTGCACCAGTTTTGTGGGTAATCAACATTCTTCATAAGCTACATGGAGGAAAAGTTAAAGGTGCATTTGATCCTTAAATAGCTGAGCTTTCTTCATTTTCTAGAGAGACCTCAAAACATTGAGGATTAACGTAGCACATGAGTGTAACTAGACTTTCCCAGGGTGTTCCCTGTACCTTTGGTTCCCACAAAGCACATTCTGGTCTTTTCCCTTTGGACCACTTCTAAAGTGTAAGCCCACTGTAAACACCCTTTATAAATCAACCCTTATGCCCGCGGAAAGATAATTTAGTAGTATGGCACACTAACCATTTTGTTCAGGCACTGCCACCAGAGCCTGCTTAACGAGCTGGTGGAAAATTCTCCCCAGGAGAAGGAAAAAGTTTGGAGAATTGAAATAACTTGAGCAGATTCTTCCCTTCGTCAATATGGCCATGAGTCACAGTGAGAGGAGAGGCACTGCCAAGACTTCCTTTCACCCAGTACTTCCTGACTGCTCAGGTGTCTCCTCTCCTTCAGGCTCCTTCTTGTTCCTTCCAGGGATGTGATGGATGCTTTGGAGATCAGAAGAAATCAAGAACTGGCACTGTGTTGCCTTTGCTATCACTTCCTGAGCTGTGCATGGCATGGGAGTGAAATGTGAGTGTAGAAACATTACTGATTTAAACTGGGAACACTTACAGAGCCCTGGATTTCACCTCTTTGTGCAAATCCTTGTGGCTGCGTCAAGTCCCAAGCAACAAACTATCTGTGTTTGTCTTCAAGGAGTCTCAGTTTTTGTATTCCTCCATTTTAAGTTCCCTATTTGAGACACTTACTTAGGCTTGATTTCCTTGGAAGTGTTCAGGGTCAGGTTGGACAGGGCTTTGAGCAACCTAATCTAGTGGAAGATGTCCCTGTCCATGGCAGAGGGGTAGGACTAGGTGACCTTTAAAGGTCCCTTCCAACCCAAACCATTCTATGATTCTATGATTTTCAGTGGGTCTAAGCCTCCACACGTTCTGTTACTGCTTAGCCATGTACTTTTATCCAAATCCCCCTTTGCAACACATTCTCCCCAACTTCAAACTTCTTTGATAGAACTGTGATTTGGCACTGCTTATACAAAACCTACCATAAATATACAGCCACTCCCTTGCTTTCTCCCCAGTATTTTTACTTTATTATGTTTCCCAGACGCATACATTTTAAAATCCCTTGTCACGTTACTATCAGACACAGGGGGAAGTACAGACTGCTGCGTTAAATCACATAGCTGCAATGAGCCCAAGCAATACACAGTGGTGCATGGATATGCCAATTAAGAATGCATCCTACTTGCACAGTCTGGACACTTTTCTCCTTCAGAGGGGTCTGATTGTTTGCTTGCAATTATTTGGTAGGTCTAATGAGGCTGAAAAGAGGTCAGATCACCTGTAAATATCTTAGAAGTGTGGAAGCAGATGTGAAGCTATGTCTGTAAAATTTAATGTTCCAAAGACTTTAAAGTAAAACAAAACAATTTCCCTGGAGTCCTGACTCTGCAGACTGAATATAAAAATAGTTCTCTCCTAGTCTGCATAACCTTCAGGACTCTGGAAAGAAACTGCGTGCCAGAATCAAAGACTTGTTGCGTTCAGTCTGTCACTTGTCAAACTCAATGCTGTCATTTCAGAATAAATACTAATACGCTGATATTTCTGTTCATCGTGCCCTGGCTGTAGACATCACAGCTGGAAAAAAAACCACAGGGCTGATGATATTTTACTTTGGCCCCGGGTGGTTTCTTGCTGGCATTAGTGCAAAGCTTCCATTGATTTTCCTAGAAGGACCAGGACTCTTGCATGCGTTTATCAATCACAGTAAACTGTACTTTATGCAAGATTGAAGTTACAAAGATTGTGGCTTCCTATGGTCTGTCCTGGGAAGCGTTCCTATCTGAGAGAGATAAGGGGACATACATGAACCTTAACCCTTCTTTGAATCAGGCCTTCTTTCACCTTGGGAAAGCTGTGATGACCTGAGGGGGAGAATAAGCATAGTTAAGTTGAGTTTGCCCCTTTAAAGATTAAAAAGGACTTGCCTTTTAAATATTGCCTCTTGTTATTACATTATTAGTAATTTTTCATAGCATTGTTATTCCTTTGTGAGTTTGTTTTAGGCATGGAATAAATATGTGGGTTATTGACTGCCCTTGCTCCAAAAAGCTTAGCTCCTAAACAGATAAGTGAATGAGAAGACAATATTAGCAACTCTAGTTTACAAAGAGAGATCTAAGCACAAGCTTAGCAAGACCTCAGATTGGCATATGTATAACATGAAGCATGTGTATAGTCTCTGGGGCTGATCACCAGTGCCAGATTCAGGAGTTGCCAGAGATTTTTTTTTCTCCAAAGATTCCTGAAAAGATTTTACACTAACTTCCCATAAAATCAATAAACTCCAACTATGGAGCATGGGTAACCAAATTTTTTAAAATACCTTTGAATTTTGGCCTAAAGTAGCTTTCCTAATGTCATGTTGGGTATTTCTGGTGGGACTGGCACAGGAATCCAAATTCCTGCAGTCTCATTCTAGTACCTTACAGCTTCTCATCCTCCCCTTACTTTACACAGATATGAAATAGGGACACTTGTACCCATTCAGAGTCCTTCCTGGAGCTTTGTAGAACTACGTTGCATAATGTTTGCAGAGTGCCTGGAAGATTTCTAGTTGAAAAAGCATGGTATTGGAACTAACACCTTTTTTCTTTCTTCCCCTTTTTTTTTTTTTGAAGAG